>NC_090265.1:1588255862-1588583362 GCF_040414725.1 Anabrus simplex
TAAGTATTCTCATTAAAGGGATTCAACCACTTTTTCACCCTTCTTCACCCCTCCTATTGGGAATTTCCGAAATTTCACCCCTCCTATTGGGAATTTCCAAAAACAACAAAAGCGTTTCTTATTTTTAAAGGAGATTCTAAATACCAATTTTCACATCTGTAAACTTTTAAAGTTTTAAAAATTCATCCCCCTTTTCACCCCTTTAGCGACGGAATATCCAAAAATCCTCGCGTAACGAGCACCTACATAGCCATGCAAATGTATCTTCAAATTTTCATTTCTTTATGTCCAGTAGTTTTAGCTCGGCGATGATGAATCAGTCAGTCAGTCAGTCAGTCAGTCAGTCAGTCAGTCAGTCAGTCAGTCAGTCAGTCAGTCAGTCAGTCAGTCAGTCAGTCAGTCAGTCAGTCAGTCAGTCAGTCAGTCAGTCAGGACATGTTCTTTCATATATATATAATGCTTGTGTATGATCACTCCTGAAACCAGCTCCATGGCAAAATGGTTAGCGTGTTGGCCTTTGGTCACAGGGGGCCCGGGTTCGATTCCCGGCAGGGTCGGGAATTTTAATCATCATTGGTTAATTTCGCTGGCACGGAGACTGGGTGTATGTGTCGTCCTCATCAGAATTTCATCTTCATCACGACGCACAGGTCTCCTACGGGCGTCAAATCAAAAGACCTGCACCTGGCGAGCAGAACATGTAGGCCTACTCGGACACTCCCGGCACTAAAAGCCATACGTCATTTCATATCATCACTCCTGATTTTTTTTTTTTTTTTTTGTTCTAGGCACGTACACGTACATATGTGACACGTTTTCGTAACTAACTGGCCTATAAAAAATTATTACACTCTGAAGGAATACGGAATTAAAATATAAATTCAGCTAATGTCAATAATCTAAAAATCATACGTTTCCGCTTCTGTGGACGATAGCCTGGTGATATTGTTGATTAATTCTGAGCACTTCGTTTGCTTCAATGGGAGACACTTGTTACACAATTACAGCTTACCCTTACACCTTAGACAGAGCACATGGTCTGTGAGAGGAGAGTTACGGGGCACCCTATGGTTACTGGCGCCTCCCTGCCCCAGACTTGTCTTTCTTCCTCCCCATGCGCCAAAAAGATATGGTGAGTAGTACTAGTGTATCTGCAGGGATGGAGTGAGTTCATCTGAAAACAACGCAACGCAATACTCTGACCTGAATAATAGACTCTGCTACACGATATTTACAATTCGCCTCCGCCAGTGGCGTGAGTGATCCTCGTTTGAACTAGAAGAATTCCTAAATCGAGAGAACTGTCTACACCTGAATTAAGCAGAACAATCCAGTTTCCTATCCCTAAATTAAGTGGAACAACACAGTTTTCTGTACCAAAATGAAGCAGAACACCACAGTTTCCTATACCTAAATTAAGCGGAACAACACAGTTTCCTGTTCCTGAATTAAAGAGAACAATCACTTCTCCATGTCTAAATTACGCAGAACGCTGTGTATACCTGAATTAAATAGAACAGTTCAGTAGGTATCATATACCTCAATTCAGCATAACAAAACCGTTACCTATACCTGAATTAAACGCAATAATTTTGTAGGTATCCTACAGGCCTACCTCAATTAAGCAGATTTTCTGTCACCTATACATGAGGTTTCTTTCAATGTCGACCACATGGGAGAAGAGTGTGCTTCTGAACGTCTTTCCTTTCACTTCTGCTTTTTTCTTGGCTAGTCCGTTCGTGTAATTTTAGCATGTCTGCCTCTTACCCGGACGCCCCACGTTCGATTCCTGGCTAGACTAAAGATTTCAATCCTGGTCTAATGGCTAATTTGTCATCATAATTGTTCAGTGTTGCTTCCAATTTCACTGGGTGCATAGTTTTATTTTGCAAGCAAAGTGTGCCTTGTTTAGAAGACAGTTCTCCTCTGATACTGACAAATTTACTGTAGTCCATTGCCGGAAAGTGCCCTTAAATTCTGAAAAATATTCCAGTCATTTTTGTTTGCCTTGAGTGTTCTATCAGCCAGATAATAAAGATACATAGGAACCACAAAACACGTTAGGTGCCCATTTCTGGTTCTGATCTGTTTCTTTTTTCTTAATCTCCTTACCCACCGGGGTTGGTTTTTCCCTCGGACTCAGCGAGGGATCCCATCTCTACCGCCTCAAGGGCAATGTCCTGGAGCGTGAGACATTGGGTCTGGGGATAGAACTGGGGAGGATGACCAGTACCTCGCCCAGGCGGCCTCACTTGCTATGCTGAACAGGGGCGTCTGTGGGAAGATTGGAACGGATAGACAAGGAAGAGGGAAAGAAGCGGCCGTGGCCTTAAGTTAGGTACCATCCCAGCATTTGCCCGGAGGAGAAGAGGAAAACCACGGGAAACCACTTCCAGGATGGCTGAGGTGGGAATCGAACCCAACTCTACTCAGTCGACCTCCCGAGGCTGAGTAGCCCCCGTTCCAGCCCTCGTACCATTTTTCAAATTTCGTGGCAGAGCCGGGAATCGAACCCGAGCCTCCGGGGGTGGCAGCTAATCACACTAACCACTACACCACAGAGGCGAACTCTGATCTGTTTTCCAATCAAAATAACATGCATAAGCTGATTCTTTAACTAGAGCAGCAATGTTCAAACTTTGCCCTTTAAAGGTAACCTCACCACCACTTCTTCTTCTTCTTCTTCTTCTTCTTCTTCTTCTTCTTCTTCTTCTTCTTCTTCTTCTTTGTCCTGGCCTTTTCTCCAATTGATTGCAGTCGGAACTTGATGGGGATTTGATACAGTTTTACTGACGGATGCCCTTCCTGATACCTACCCTATGCGGGATTACGTATTTCTATGGTGGCTGGCAGTGTGGTGTTGTGTGTAGATGAAGATAAGTGTAATTAAATGGACATAAATACAGCCAAAAGAATGAACCATGTGCAGTTAAAATGCACAGCCTGGAATCGAACCAGTGGTCCCCTGTACCGAATGCCGGTATGCTGCCCATTCAGCCAAGAACTCACCACATTTGTGTAACAGAAGCTGTTTTGATTACTGTAATTGACGCAATTAAGGAGAGATTTTTCACTTCATAAAACGTGGCCACAGAACTAGTTACAAATAGAGGATTGTGGCGGCTATTAGTAAATTCACAGATACTTGCAGACCGGACGCTGAAAGGGATAACAGTCCACAATGAAGATATACGTATGTACAGTAGGTATGAGACAAACCATATATTTAATATTAAGACACTTTAGATGTAGTGGTTAGCGTGATTAGCTGCCATCCCGGGAGGCCCGGGTTAAATTCCCGGCTCTGCCACGAAATTTGAAAAGTGGTACGAGGGCTGGAACGGGGTTCACTCAGCCTCGGGAGGTCAACTGAGTAGAGGTGGGTTAGATTCTCCCCTCAGCCATCCTGGAAGTGGTTTTCCGTGGTTTCCTCACTTCTCCTCCAGGCAAATGCCGGGATGGTACCTAACATAAGGCCACGGCCACTTCCTTACCTCTTCCTTGCTTATTCCTTCCAATCTTCCCATCCCTCCACAAGGTCCCTGTTCAGTATAGCAGGTGAGGCCGCCTGGTCATTCCCCCCAGTTGTATCGCCCAACCCAAAGTCTGAAGCTCCTGGACACTGCCCTTGAGGCGGTAGAGGTGGGATACCTCGCTGAGTCCGAGGGAAGAACCGATCATGGAGGGTAAACAGATTAAGGAGAAGAAGACTAAAAATTGTAATTTACCGTTCAAATGAAATTTAAGACATCGATACACTCATATTACGTAGAACGAAGAGCATTGTTCCAGTATAATTGTTGTGGCGACTGTGATAATATTTCAGAATTACCTGTGCATTGTTGTCAATCAAAACAAATAATAAATAACGCATCCACTAGCGTTGTCTAACACGCCACTAAACGCATGGCGTCTCGTTGTAACTGCCATCACTCACCTTGAAGAGTATCGAACGTGTGGTCACAGGGAAGGAAAGCGCACAAGCTACTGGCGCTGTTAAAAGATATTTTTGTTGGGCTGAGGGCTCAGACGGTTGAGGCGCTGGCCTTTCCACCACAACTTGGCAGATTCGATCCTGGCTCAGTCCGGCGGTATTTGAAGATGCTCAAATACGTTAGCCTCGTGTTGGTAGATTTACTGGTACGTAAAAGAACTCATGCGGGACAAAATTCCGTCACCTCGGCGTCTCCGAAAACCGTCAAAAGTAGTTAGTGGGACGTAAAAACAATAACATTATTAAAATAAATGTAATCACAGCCGACTTCATGCGTCGCTCCTTTACCGATCTTGATAATCGCTTGTGAAGCCTAGCGTAAAGGAGTAATTGGAATGTTTCTCCATGATGCCACTGCAGCGCTGGCAAGCCATGATACTGGTAGAAAGCTGTGCACCGTAATTATCGTATGCCCAGTTTCAGATGTATTGTTTTGTTTTTCTCAGTGTTGCTTATGGGTTTATAATAAGATGTTTGTCATTGAAAGTTGGTAGTTATGCGCTAATTATTTTCTTTTAAATTGTGTAGTGAGGTGATATGGTTGTCTTAATTGTATTGATAAATCTTCGAATATGTGATGTTGTTGTGTGGCTTTTTGTACTTCGACCAGGAAAAAAAAATCAAAGGGACACTCTCATTTCACGAATTTCGTGCAGACAAGGGAAAATATAATTAGTGGTTCAAAACGATTTCTCACGATAACTTTGTCCCAAACAGAATCGGTTGTTCGTAGCCTTCATTTCCTAGAAGATAATTTCCTATAGGAAAATATAGGACACTAAAAAAGGTCCTGTACCACCAGTTTCTTGTTATATGACTAGCACCAAGAGTTCCCCAAAGAAAACATTAAAACCGCACCACTCCCTCGCAAGTAACGCAAACGAGTTGAAGCTCCTTATGAAGAAATCCACATGTTTCCAGTCATTTGACCGGGTCAGGAATAGAATTAAATGCAGCCCCCATCTAGCGGCGAGGATACGAATTGTGCCGGCTGCCGAAGCATGTCGCACTCCTGTGAGGCAATGATTAATGACTGACATAACTGGAGTGTATTGCTGTAATGAAAGATGACAGGAAAAACCGGAGTACCCGGAGAAAAACCTGCCCCACCTCCGCTTCGTCCAGCACAAATCTCACATGAAGTGACCGGGATTTGAACCACGGAACCCAACGGCGAGAAGCCGGCATGCTGCCGCCTGAGCCACGGGGGCTACTGAAGCTCCCTATGATTCTCGAAATTCCGATTCAAGCTATTCAACATCCAATTATGAAAGTACAGTCAATTTTGAATCTAAAATTGATATTGGGTAAGCCATAAATTCACTCATAATAATAATAATAATAACGGCGTGTAGTCACCGAAGAGGCTTGGTGCATATCTTTCGAGGTGATGTCTTAAAGGCGATCTGCTCGTCTGCGAGGATGGATCTCTATGACGAATTCTAATGCTGCGTTACGAGATAACTGCAGGACGGTTGGAATAGGGCAGCTTAGTGACTTCGAATGTGGAATTGGTTAGTGGGTGCCATATCAGTTAATATTGGGGTTCAACGGTCAGGCCTCCAGCCATAAACCGCACATTTCTCCGGTAATCCTAAGCGCCGCGTTTGATCGTGTAAAGAACGTTGCCATTGGTCCATGGACGACTGGACACGCGATTGAGAGTGGTGGATCTCATTATGGTATGTGGTAATCAGGTAGGAAGGTTTGGGTGTGTCGTATGCCAGGCAAAGGATATGTTAAAGCGATGCCCATCTCGCGGTCCTTGTGCCGAATCTGCACATTGTACTACCCATGAGCAGCTAGCTGTTTTAATACTCCAAGCGTTTCATCCGTCCATTCAGTACCACTGATCATACACAGCGGTTTCACAGTCCGCGCATATAATATTTTCGTACAATTTGTCATTTGATTTTTGATTAAAAATAAATAAAACTAAATTCAGTTTAAAATACCAGTGTGTGTTTGGTATTTACCTCAGAGTTGTCCGGCTCCATGGCTAAATGGTTAGCGTGTTGGCGTTTGGTCACAAGGGTCCCGGGTTCAATTCCCGGCAGGATCGGGAATTTTATCCATCACTGGTTAATTTCGCTGGCACGGGGTCTGGGTGTATGTGTCGTCTTCATCATAACTGCATACTCATCACGACGCGCAGATCGCCTACGGCCGTCAAATCAAAAGATCTGCACCTGGAGAGCCTAACTTTTTCTCGGACACTCCCGGCACTAAAAGCCATACGCCATTTCATTTTTACCTCAAAGTTATAACCAGTTTCTCCTTTGGGGGTGTGGACTACTGGTTCTCAAAGGAGAATTTACTTTTCTTTTCATTTTTGTTTTTAGCAAAATTAAGTAACTCGTCGAGACAAGCGATTGGCATCCGGGTGAAATTAAAGAACTTTTCTTCACCTCCCGTTGATTATGAAGTATAACCTTCTATTACTCGATCACTCACAATAGGATGGACACACATTTGTCGATTCTTTTATTATTTATTCTCCTAAAAGGTAAATGAATCAGTGACAAAATAATTGCATATGGGGATCCCGGAAGATATACCCAAAGACCGTAATACGCCAGTAGGCCGGATATTCGACAGGGTAATAATAATTGTTCCGGGGTTACCCGTGGAGCAGAAAGAGGTTAAAGAAGGTTCCGGGGTGAATGAGTCTACATACAATACCAAAATTAATTTAAAATTTGAACTGAAGGTTATATTCCTTTTCCAAAAACAAACTTAACAATATTTTTCACTGAGTGAACATAACAACAAAATAGCAATTTTGAAACAAGACAAGGACAAATCCAAGATTCAGAACCTTAACGACTCAGGGCTTCAAGCCCATAGTTATCCCGAGATACCGGGTCCAGTTTACAAAACTTTAATTAAAAACAAGGAATGATTTAGTTAAGGTCAGAAATGCCCTCATTGAAGAGCACTTGCTCCCAAAATACAATATCTAGCCTTCCAGAGGCACTCGTTAATCTTACAAAAACTTGGAAAAAGAGCTAACATGCTCTCGGTTTCTTATTGCCCACTCAAGGCAACAATACATCAAAATTTACAATCTCTGGCCTCTCAAGCCACAATGTACAAATTGAACTTACTTTTACAGGGGTATTTATTACCCAACGTACTGGGCCTTCATGGGAAAAGAACAGGTTAGATAACTGGCCCGAACACAAAAGGAACGGAGGCGTACACTGCGCTCCAAGATAATCGTTCGTTCGTTCGTAATCTGTTTTCCCTCCAGGGTCGGTTTTTCCCTCGGACTCACCGAGGGAACGCACCTCTACCGCCTCAAAGGCAGTGTCCTGGAGCTTCAGACTCTGAGTCTGGGGATACAACTGGGGAGGATGGCCAGTAGCTCGCCCAGGCGGCCTCACCTGCTATGCTGAACAGGGGCCTTCTCGGGGAAGGGAAATTTGGACGGGATAGACAAAGAAGAGGGAAAGAAGCGGCAGTGGCCTTAAGTTAGGTACCATCCTGGCATTTGCTGGAAGGAGAAGTGGAAAACCCCGGAAAACCACTTCCAGGATGGCTGAGGAGGGAATCGAACCCCCCTCTACTCAGTTGACCTCCCGAGGCTGACTGGACCCCGTTCCAGCTCTCGTACCACTTTTTCAAATTTCGTGGCAGAGCCGAGAATCGAACCCGGGCCTCTGGGGGTGGCAGCTAATCACACTAACCACTACACCACAGAAGCGGATTCCAAGATAATGAAAAATTAAAAGCTTCAGGGCTCTCGGCCGATGAAAGAGGGGCTATTCTCAAACTACTGAGGTGGCTCGCATGGAAATTACTTTAACACATTACAGGAGAACACAGTTACAAAAACGTAGTCACCTCAAACCAAGATAAAGGGCAGCTCGAGAGGGAAACTCACTCTCTATCCCCGATTTACAGTTAAAGATTTATGAAGTTTTTACATTAGTCAAAAGAAAAGTTACATTTTAGAAAAGTACTGTTACATAATTAAAGATTCGGACCTTTCCCTCGAATAAAGCTGCGGAGGTGGCAAGAAAACTGAAGTTATATGGCCATTACCTTATAGATGTTCAGCTGACTGAAGAAAGATGCGGCCCCGCCTCCTACCTTAACACACACACTTATCAAGACGGTGATCAGTTGACAAGGAAACATGAGAAGCCACAGTTTATATACTCTCAGGGAAGGTTCGAGATAATTCAAGATTAATCGGGACACACCCTCTTAAATTTTATTGGCAGATTCAAAGTGAACAAGAAATGCGGAATTGGTTGAAAATTAATTACAAAAATTCGTGATTGGCTAGATTCAAAACAGGCGGAAAGAAAAGGAAGTATTGCCAAACCTTAAATAAATGAACATAGATCTGTTATGGAAAACCTAGGAATATGGAACTTCTTTAAGTTATAAGTTCTTTCACCTTGCACCAGGGTGCATGATCATAGTTTTTTGGTAGTGTCATCTGTGGAAAAATGTCCAAACTTCTTGATATATAGCAAACAAAACAAGGAGAAATTCAGTCTGTTTAGGAAACTTCACAATGACACAATTCCTCAATATTTAAGTAGTGACATCTTCTGATTAAAGTTCCAAGTTTGTGTAGTATCAGTTTCACCTTTTGATCAATAGAGGAGTTTATTAGGGCGGTTATTTTAAATGAGCGTTGTTGAGGTAGGTATACCTCCCGGTACAATAATAATAATAATAATAATAATAATAATAATAATAATAATAATAATAATAATAAGCGCCGAATTGAGTCGCTCAGGCTGGCCTTCTGACTCCAACTTCGCAGGTTTGATCCTGGCTCAGCCTGGTGGTATTTGAAGGTGCTCAAATACGTCAGCCTCGTGTCGGTAGATTTACTGGCCCGTAAAAGAACTACTGTGGGACTAGATTCTGGCACCTCGGCGTCTCAGAAAACCGAAAAGTAATTAGTAGGATGTAAAAACAAGTTGCATTATTATTAACATTATGAGTCGCTCCTGCCGTTGAACGCCGGGTTTCTGAGCCTACGTTGGTGGGTTCCATCCCGGCTCAGTGTGGTGGTATTTGAAGGTACTCAAATACGTTATCTTCGTTTCGATAGATTTAACGGCCGTTAAACGAACTCCTGTGGGACAAAATAAAGATATCTCACCGGGCGAGTTGGCCGTGCGCGTAGAGGCGCGCGGCTGTGAGCTTGCATCCGGGAGATAGTAGGTTCGAATCCCACTATCGGCAGCCCTGAAGATGGTTTTCCGTGGTTTCCCATTTTCACACCAGGCAAATGCTGGGGCTGTACCTTAATTAAGGCCACGGCCGCTTCCTTCCAACTCCTAGGCCTTTCCTATCCCATCGTCGCCATAAGACCTATCTGTGTCGGTGCGACGTAAAGCCCCTAGCAAAAAAAAAAGATATCTCAGCGTCTCTAAAACTTTAAAATGTAAAATCGATAACATTATTATTATTATTATTATTATTATTATTATTATTATTATTATTATTATTATTATTATTATTATTATAACAATGATCTAATAATCTAGACATAATAGGCAACTGAGAAGGAGCGATTTACAATTTTAATTGAGCTAGGTTTTCATACTATTGTCAGAGCATCGCCAACTTATCAAACTGAGGTCAAAAGCGATATATCGTCAGATAGGCTAGTCATCTTCACGAAAACGTATGCAGCAATATATCGTTAATTGATCCTATGAAGGGTTGTTATTTGATTCATACTTTAAAATTATACAAGGCTATTCACATAAACTGGAACTGAATATTAAAACAGTGAGGAAGAGTAGGACCATAAGCTAGGCTTATAACATGAACATTGATATGCTCGTCCTTGTATCGTTTCTTTACAGTTGTTTTGTCTTAATTACGCCATAAGATTATTCTAATTTACGAGTGACATCTATATCTGTAGCTGTATGATATCGTATATTATCTCTTTGTTGAGCATATCTGTTGCAGCTTACCAAATCTTAGATATAAAATATTTTCATTTTGTTAAAACCCTGCCAAGAGAGAGAAAGAGAGAGAAATAACGATTCACAGATTTACATCAGCAAAAAGAAAGTTTCATTTCGTAAGTAAGTTGCAGCGTCATAAAGAAATGGAGGTCCTGCTGATTGCCGGGATAAGGCGTAAGATGTAATATTCTAAATAGGAAAAGTAGTTTTTTGACTTTTGAAGCCAGAATATCTCGAATTGTTGAGTGGTGGTGGTGTTTGCTGTTTTAAAAGGAAGTACAATTTGGCAACCAGCCTCCCAAATAAGGCTTGCACACAGACCCGATATTCAGTTCTGGACGATACATTATTACATTGCGAAAAATGGAAGCACCCGCAATGGTGTGATATTCCCGACAGCCCGATGTTATCGCAGTCGACATACCGCCTCGGTAAATAGTCATGGATCCGTCTTTGGAGGAAGACGTTTTTTCCTTCTTACGGTCACTCTTGATGATGACGCAGGTGAAATCCAGAAATTATTTTGCCTACACTAAATTTGCATTGATAGATTCTGTATGCCATGTACTAACAAATTTCATGTTAATGTACGAAGTAAATATGGTGATGCATATAATTAAAAGCATATAATGAAATCTTAGAATATGTATACACGAATATCAGAATCAATCAATCAATCAATCAATCAATCAATCAATCAATCAATCAATCAATCAATCAATCAATCAATCAATCAATCAATCAATCAATCAATCAATCAATCAATCAATCAATCAATCAATCAATCAATCAATCAATCAATCAATCAATCAATCAATCAATCACTACTGCATTTAGGGCAGTCACGCAGGTGGCAGATTCCCTGCCTGTTGTTTTCCTAGCCTTTCCTTGAATGATTGCAAAGAAATTGGAAATTTATTGAACATCTCCCTTGGTAAGTTATTCCAATCCCTAACTCCCCTTCTTATAAACGAACATTTGCCCCATTTGTCCTCCTGAATTCCAACTTTATCTTCATATTGTGGTCTTTCCTACTTTTAAAGACACCACTCAAACTCATTCGTCTATTAATGTCCACGCCATCTCTCCACTGACAACACGAAACATACCACTTAGTCGAACAGCTCGTCTTCTTTCTCCCAAGTCTTCCCAGCCCAAACTTTGCAGCATTTTTGTAACGCTACTCTTTTGACGGAAATCACCGAGAACAAAACGACCTGCTTTTCTATGGTTTTTTTTCCAGCTCTTGAATCAAGTAATCCTGGCGAGGGTCTCTTACAATGGAACCATAAATAAATAAATAAATAAATAAATAAATAAATAAATAAATAAATAAATAAATAAATAAATAAATAAATAAATAAATAAATAAATACAGCGTACAGATTGCTCCACATGGTCATGAGGTTATTTAGGGGTTGTAGTAAGAATGTAAAGGAGAGGGCATATAAGTCTCTGGTAAGACCCCAACTAGGGTATGGTTCCATTGTATGGGACCCTCACCAGGATTTCTTGGCTCAATAACTGGAAAAATCCAAAGAAAACCTGCTCGATTCGCTCTGGGTGATTTCCGACAAAAGAGTAGCGTTACAAAAATGTTGCAAAGTTTGGGCTGGAAAGACTTGCGAGAAAGAAGACGAGCTTCTCGATAAAGTGGTATAATCCGAACTGTCAGTGGAGAGATGGCGTGGAATGGCATCAGTAGACGAACAAGTTAGAGTGGTGTGTTTAAAAGTAGGAAAGATCACAATATGAAGATAAAGCTGGAATTCAAGTTGACAAATTGGGGCAAATATTCGTTTATAGAAATGTAGGGATTGGAATAACTTACCAAGGGAGATGTTCAATACATTTCCAATTTCTTTGTAATCATTTTAAAAAAAGGCTAAGAAAACAAGAGATAGGGAATCTGCCACCTGGGCTATTGCCCTAAATGCAGATCAGTAGTGAATGATTTAACATACTCCAGTTGGGGTCTTAGCAGAAACTTATATCTCACCTCTTTTAAATCCCTACTTACAACCCCTAAATACCCTCATAACCATGTGCAGAGATCTGTACCCTTTATTTACAACCCCATTTAGAGTCTTTGTCACTGTCAGGCCAATTAATTTAGAAGGTTTTGTATTAACAGAAATATGCTCATTACGATATGGGTGATTTTGTTTTATGTCATTAGCACAAAAATCACCATTTATTGCATCGTGAGGTTTTTAAGTTGCTTTACGTCGCACCGACACAGATAGGTCTTATGGCGACGATGGGATAGGCAGGGGCGTGAAAATGGGAAAATACGGAAAAGCATCTTCAGAGCTGCCGACAGTGGGGTTTGAACCCACTATCTCCCGAATGCAAGTTCACAGCTGCGGGTCCCTAACCGCAGGCCAATTCGCTCGGTCGCGAAGTTTCGCAGACATCTGAGGACCAATATATTTCACTCAGCACACTCAAAAACCTTGATATCCTTGGTCATTGTAGTTACGAGGTTTTGGAATAGCAGTGATGATATGACTTTTGTCATCAAAATCGCAATTCAGGTTCCTAAATTCTTTTGGAGAAAAGTTCTGGATATGAAATCAGTTGCCAAAGAAACATCTGAAGCATAGAATGAAAAGTTCTTTAGTATTGGAACATCAAGAAATTACTTCAGGTGATTCAGAGGTGGAGATTATAATTACTATTATTATCATTAATTTATTTATTTTCCTTAAATTTTTCATGTGCAGTTTATGGGTGGTAGATGGAGAAAGGGCAATCCCCATACACACGGAAGTGCATCCGTCCCAAAATGTATGTTTACATAAACTGTACTGAATATTTACATATACAGTATGTAGACAATTTTAAATTTACACATGTACACTCCAAACACTGTACGCTTTGAATAATAATTATCTTGATTTATTCTATGCAACCGGGCGAGTTGGCCGTGCGGTTAGGAGCGCGCAGCTGTGAGCTCGCATCCGGGAGTTAGTGGTTTCGAATCCCACTGTCGGCAGCCCTGAAGATAGTTTTCTGTGGTTTCCCATTTTCACACCAGGCAAATGCTGGGGCTGTACCTTAATTAAGGCCACGGCTGCTTCCTTCCCATTCCTAGGCCTTTCCTGTCGCATCGTCGCCATAAGACCTATCTGTGTCTGTGCGACGTAAAGCAATATAGCAAGCAAATTATTCTATACATGCGGCGTAAAGCCACTAAAAATACATTCTATACATATTAGAGTAAGAAGGCCCAGCCATTATACACACTCATTCACAACCACTTCCACACGTGGACGCATACACATTCGCCCACATTCAACTGTATTTGCACACACCATTCTTTCGATTCTAATTCATACAAGTTATACACATCACATATGGGTTTCTGTTTATATACACATTTTCTTTGCTGCGTGGGGGAAGTAAGGAAGATGAAGCAGTTTTACCACAGATGATAGGAGATTCCAGATATGAGCAGACCGTGCGTAAAATCCATTTAAAAGAGCGGCAATTAAGCTGCAGGTGGTGGAAAGGGGGGAAGTGTGTGCTGTCAGTCAGGGATTTCTTAAGGAAGACTGCGTCTATTTCTTTATAACGAGTTCACTGGTGACAATGACCTGGCGTTGTTTAGAGGGATGTGTTTGTTTATTATACGTTCTGCTCATCGCTGGACACTTAGTTTCCTCATATTTTCCGCTGTTGAGTGCCAGGAATGAAGACCATGTAGTATGGGCCGCACCAGGGAAATATAAGCCGTTCGTAGGGCTTTACGTCTTCCTCCCGAGTGGCATCTACGAACAAAACCTAGTGTTCTGTATGCCTTACACCTCACTTCCTCCACGTGCTTATTCCATTTACATTCCATTTACATGCCATTTACATTCCATTGTCATTATAAAAGCAAAACGAAACACGTGATTACCAGTCCATATTAACAATAAATGTCAAACTGAAATTCTATGAAGGAAGAACGTTGAAGAACATCTTCTTATAAATAACGTATTTTACAATAATGGTCTCCGATTCCCAAGATCGTGCGCTCGAACCAGACAAATGAAGTCCGAATTTTGAAGAGCCCAACAGAAAAATTCCAAATTTTGAATGGTGCCCAATCCTGTCTTCTCTGCCATCTGGTAGAGTAAGACGTGAAGTAGAATTTGACAAGCTTTAATGGTGTTCAATCAAAATGCCTGCACATGGCAGCTGAGGCAATACGATTATTATTATTATTATTATTATTATTATTATTATTATTATTATTATTATTATTATTATTACGGGTATATTGTAGGTTGCAGAGGTGTAAGAAGGTGCGGGCTTGAATGGGTGGACAGAAAAACACTAACATTTGAAATTTTCTTTCTTTCCTTTTTTACTTTAAAATTGATAAAAAATAACAGTTGAATAGAATAATGGCGAGCTCGTAAGCTCTTGTAACAATAATGATTTGAAATCCTAAAACAATCAGGTACTACAGAGAAAATTGTTAACATGAAGTTTTCGAAGAGATGAGTTTTGTAGCTCAAAAGTTACATTATTTCAAAGAGCACTTCACAACTCAATCACACTCTGGGAAACTGAGCTCCAAATTTAAAACATTCCAGCCTCTCAAAAACACAAGTTTCTAACCCAAATTTTACATTAGATCCCTTTGACAACAATGTCCACTGTCATTTCACCTCGATAGTCAGATTAAGGATTAAGGAAGACGTGGCTCGAGCCGGAATGAAGTTAGCCAGCAGATGGGCGTGGAAGTCTTCTATGGAAGACTGTTCAGCTATTGCTTTGACTATTTTGTCTGAGAGGACACCTATGCAATAGTGGTAAATAATTTGAAGAATTTGGGAATAAGAGAGAGAGAACACTAGTGCGTGATCCTGAAATTCAACTAAAAACCTTAGGAATGAAATGACATCGTTAGTAGAATTTACAGAAAACTGAAATTCCCCTAAGCAACATAGCCAATGGATGAGGCAAACTACTAAACCCAGGTGACATAATAGGTAACGGCCTAGGGGGTTGAGAAGCTTCCGATACGGCATTATTCAAAAAGAAAGGTGGAATTTGAATACGATGATCAGGCTCATTTTATAATGGGGTTGATGTTTGTTGCGTTGCCACAGATTTTCTACCTTCTACATTTTTGGAAGAATCTTCCTCAGCAGGCAAGTTGATTAAAGGGGCTTGATCGGATTTGGGAGTAGCTGCCCCAGTCAACAATTGATTAACTTATTTTGACATTTCAGAAAGGTGTTCAAGAAGGTTACTAGCCTCCTTAGCATTATCTTCGTTTAGTTTGAGAGACAATAGGTCCCTAACCATGTGATAAAAATGGAACAGTCTAGCCTGCACTAAGTTGATTGGGAGATGGATCACTCACTTCAAAAGACTCACTACAGACGCTAGCTCGGTGGTGTTGTCCGTGATAGTGGATAGAGCATCATCAATTTATTTTTTCCGCAAATTTGGGATACGAATAGGTAATTCTAATGACTCTTTGGTTGTATCTGCCGCAACCGTGTCTCCAGATTGAACATTTCTAATCAGTACTTCATAAATTAATTCCTCCTTACGCAAGTAGCCTGGACGGAGGACTTCGCGAGGGCCAGACATGATGAAAGCAAATTTACAAATTTAGACACAAAATGTCCAGCGACTGAGACAATTCTTAGAGATCGATGCGGATTCTCAGTTTAGGCGTAAAAAGGGCTTAATTGAGACCCATTCAACCACGCTCTGCTACCACTTGTTCCGGGGTATCTGTGGAACGCAGAGGTGAAAGAAGGTGCGGGCTTGAATGGGTCTAACTAAAATGTCAAGAATTGAATTAAAACTTTAACAAAGGTTATATTTCATTTACGATAAAAAACTTAACAAATTTTCACAAGGAAAAATAACAAATCATTTACAATACCAATTTTGAAACCAGATTAGAAAAAATTCAAGATTCAGAACCTTAACATTTTGGGCTTTAAGACCCTAGTTTTACAATTTTACAAAAGGAAGAGGTATTATTTAATGAGGGGCAGAAATCCTCTAATTCAACAGCACTTGCTCCCTAAATCACAATATCTAGCCTCCCAGAGGCACACTTTATAGTTACAAAACTTGAAAAAGAGCTACCCGGCTCTCCGTTTCTTCCAGCCTCCTCGAAGCAAGATCAAAATCTTACACTCTCTGGCCTTCCATGGCCCAACTTACAATGTGGAACAGGGGTATCTCGTACCCAACCTATCGGGCCTTTGCGGAAAAGAACAGGTTAAGTAAACGGCCCGAAACACAAACTGAATGGAGGCGCACTGCGCTCCAAGATAATGAACACTTAAAAAACCTAAAGGACTCTAGGCCGATGAAACAGGGGCTATTCCAAAACTACTGAGATGACTCATATAAAGGTTAAATTAATGAATTACGGAAAGGAAGAAAAATAGTTACAAAACGTAGTCACCTCAAACCAAGATGAAGGGGAGTCCGAGAGGGTAGCTCACTCTCTATCCCTGCTTCACAATTAGGATTTATGAAATCCTTACATTAGCCTACAGAAAATTACATTTAAAAAGGTAGGTTACATAACTAAAAATTCGAACCTTCCCCTAAGGTAAAGTTGCGGAGACAGCAAGAAAGATATAAATAATGTGGCCATTACCTTATGGAAGTTCCAGCTGCCGACGAAAGAGGCCGCCCGCCTCCTACTTAAACACACACTCTCTGAAATACGACGATCAATTGGTCAATAAACGCGAAAAGCCGAAGTTTATAAACCCTCATGGAAGGTTCGAGATCATTCAAGACTACACTAGCTACACCCTCTCAATTTTATTGGTTGAGTTCAAAAGTAACACTAAAAATCGAACAAGAAGCCTGTGGTAGGTTGAAAATTAATTACAGAAATTAGTGATTGGTTAGATTCAAAACTGGTGGAAAGAAGAAGGAAATATTGCCAACCCAAAAATAAATTAACATCAATCAGTTACAAAAAACCTAGAAATACAAAACTTCTTTAAATTGTTTCTTTCACTTTGCACCAGAGGGCATAATCATAATTTTTCGGTAGTGTCATCCGTGGAAAAATGTCCAAACTTCTTGATGTATATCAAAACAAAACAAGGAGAAATTCAGTCAGTTTAGGAAACTGCACAATAACAAAATTACTTAATATTTCAGTAGAGACATCTTCTGATTAAAGTTCCAACTTGTTGTATTATTGGTTTCACTTTTGATTGATAGAGGAGTACTTTTAGGCGCGAATTTAAATGCGCGGCGTTGGGGTGTACCTCCCGCTACAATTATTATTATTATTATTATTATTATTATTATTATTATTATTATTATTATTATTATTATTATTATATCGGAAATAGAAAATGTCCGACTCGTTGGTTTTATGGTCAGCGTTGAGGCCTTCAGTTCAGTGGGTTTCGGGTTTGATTCACGGCCGGGTCGGGGATTTGAATCATTTCTGATTAATTCTTGTGGCTCGGGGACTGGGAGTTCGTGTCTGCCCCAACACTCTGCTGTTCATATTCAGGCAACACACCACACTACCAACCACCGCAGAAACACGCAATAGTGATTCTATCCCTCCATACAGAGTTGGAGCCAGGAAGGGTATTCCGCCTAAAACAGGATCAAATCCACATGTGCAATGCAGTCGCACTCCCGATTCCACAACTGTGGGAGTAGGAGAAGAAGATCGGACATCGAAAATGATCAATATGTAGCTACAAAACTCTAGAGGTTTCCGAGATTTTTTTTTTTTTTTGGTATTTGTTTTACGTCGTACCGACACAGATATGTCTTATGGCGACGATGGGACTGGAAAGGCCTAGGAATGGGAAGGAAGCGTCCGTGGCCTTAGTTAAGGTACAGCCCCAGCATTTGCCTTGTGTGAAAATGGGAAATCACGGAAAACCATCTTCAGGGCTGCCGACAGTGGGGTTCGAACCCACTATCTCCCGAATTCCCGAATACTGGATACTGTCCGCACTTAAGCGACTGCACCTATCGAGCTCAGGTTTCCAAGAAAAAGGCACAGAAAGAAGAGAGGTGATGTTTGGACTGAGGCAAGGAGAAACATCGGGAAGGAGTGAAAGGAATGTGGGAGGAAAAAAACAGGTAGAGAAAGATCAGTATGAATAAACTGACACAGTTCATCGTGTCTCTAAGTCCGCCTCTCTGGTGTGGTGGTTAGCGTGATTAGCTGCCACCCCCGGAGGCCCGGGTTCGAAATTTGAAAAGTCTTACGAGGGCTGGAATGGAGTCCACTCAGACTCGAGAGGTCAACTGAGTAAAGGTGTGTTCGATTCCCACCTCAGCCACCCTCGAAGTGATTTTCCATGGTTTCCCACTTCCCCTCCAGGGAAATGCCGGCATGGTACCTAACTTAAGGTCACGGCCGCTTCCTTCCCTCTTCATTGTCTATCCCTTCCGATCTTCCCATTCCCCTCCTCCCTCCAGAAGGCCCTTGTTCAGCATAGCAGGTGAGGGAGCCTGGGCGAGGCACTGGTTCTCCTCCCCAGTTGTATCCCCTCCCCAAAATCTAACGCTCCAGTACACTGCCCTTGTGGCGGTAGAGGTGGGATCTTTCGCTGAGTCCGAGGGAAATACCAATCCTGGAGGGTAAACAGATTAAGAAGAAGAAGGGACATCGTGTGTCTAAATAACACAAAAAAAAAAAATTAAACCGAATTAGACATAAACTCGTCAAAAGGGAACGAATCATTTCGAATTCTTTAATGAGCTCAATGTCACCCATGTAGCGAAGGACGAGATCGTTAGAAGTCTTGTCTGTTCCTAATCCGAGATCAATGTTGTTTCCGGCAGGTTGAGATTACGTCTAACAAGGGAGTTTGCCTAAGTTGTGATCACGATTGTGGCTCGTGCGAACGTGCATGATGTGCAGATAACAAATATACAGAATGTGCCACCGCCTATTACATTGTCAAACATTTGATGTTCCACTCATAAGGGACCACGTTTACCATCATATAATAATTGCAGCCCCTTTCGTCATTTAAACATAACGTCGCGAACTGGTTCGGAATATACAGTAATTACCGCATGTCTTTTGTGTTCGTAATAGGCATCATCCAAGGTCTCGTGATCTTTTTTTGTTTGCTATTTTGCTTTACGTCGCGCCGAGGCAGTTAGGTCTTATGGTGACGATAGTATAGGAAAGGGCTAGAACTGAGAAGGAAGCGGCCGTGGACTTAATTAAGGTAGGCCCCCGCATGTTCCTGAAGTGAAAATGGGAAACCACGGAAGCGAGGAAGGGGGTCTGAGATTGCTCTTGGTAAACTGTCAGAGTGTAGTAAATAAACAAATAAAATTCAGTACATTGATGGAATCTTATGAGACTGATGTGGTGATAGGAGTAGAATCATGGTTGAGAGAAGGGGTGGGTAATAGAGAAGTATTTCCAGAAGGGTATACAGTCTATCGTAGAGACCGAGGAGATAAAAAGGGTGGGGGGGTGTTTATTCTGGTGAAGGAAACTTATTGTTCACATGAATGGTTTACCGATGAAAGGGATGAAATATTAGGGGTCAAATTAGTTTGTGTTAATATGAAGGAGGTGGGAATTATACGAACATATAGGCCTGGAAGAGAGGAAAGAGACATGGAAATATTTGAGAAAATAATAGATTATACTCATAAAAACAATAATAATGATATGGTAATCATTGTGGGAGATCTAAACTTGCCTGAAGTTGAATGGAATGGAGCTGCAAGTGAAGCCCATGAACAGAAACTGGCAAATAAGTTAATTTGGGAGGGAGGATTTACACAAGTAGTACAAGAACCGACTCGTCTCAACAACTTGCTAGATGTATTCTTGGTTAAACCATGGAAAATTGTTGATAAAACTGAGGTAATTGAAGGAATAGGTGACCATAGGGCTGTAATAATGGATGTAGGACTTGTACCAAAAATGCTTAATAAGAGGGTCACACAAGACAAGAAAATATACAGAAAAACTAAAGTTGATGAATTTGGGACTTACCTTAAATCACAATTCAGTTGTTGGATAAGTGAAGGGAGTAATGTGGATACACTTTGGGCTAAATTTAAAGGAATCATTTGGGAAGGAGAGAAGAGATTTGTACCTGTTAAGAAGGGTAAAATGACCTCAGACCCTGTTTATTATACAAGGGAAATAAGAAAATTAAAAAGAAAATGTAGAATAGTAAACAGGAAAATCAAAGAGGGTAGGTAGAATAGAGAAACTAGAAAACAGCTAATGAGGGAACTGAATAGAGTGAAAAAGGAAGCAAAAGAGAAGTATATGAATGGCATACTTCAAGAGGGTAATGACCACAAAGGGAAATGGAAAAAGATGTATTCATATATTAGGAATCAAAAAGGAAAAGGAATCCAAATTCCTACAATGGTGGAAGAAGGGGGTGAACACTATTCAACAGATACTGAGAAAGCAAATCTATTTAGTAGGGAATTCAGAGATTCAGTAGAAGATTGTCAGGACTTGGAAACATTAACAGAAGATAGAGAGGGAGAGACACATAGGGAAACAAGAAGCTTCTCATTCACAAATGAAGATATTTTCAGAGAAATTCAACTGATTCAGCAAGGAAAAGCAGCAGGAAGTGATCAAATTACTGGGGAGGTATTAAAGACAATGGGGTGGTACATAGTGCCTTATTTAAAATTTCTCTTTGACTATGTCATAAATAATAGTGTAATACCAAAAGAATGGAAGGAATCTATAATAATACCAATTTATAAAGAAAAGGGTGATAAAAGGAAACCAGAGAACTACAGACCAATCAGCCTGACCAGTATAGTTTGTAAAATACTGGAGAGTTTAATAGCAAAGTACATCAGAGGGATATGTGATGATAAAAATTGGTTCATGAGGAGCCAGTAAGGATTTAGAAAGAAATTTTCTTGTGTCAATCAAATCAATCAAAATCAATCAATACTGATCTGCATTTAGGGCAGTCGCCCAGGTGGCAGATTCCCTATCTGTTGCTTTCCTAGCCTTTTCCTAACTGATTTCAAAGAAATTGGAAATTTATTGAACATCTCCCTTTGTAAGTTATTCCAATCTCTAACTCCCCTTCCTATAAATGAATATTTGCCCCAGTTTGTCCTCTTGAATTCCAACTTTATCTTCATATTGTGATCTTTCCTACTTTTATAAACGCCATTCAAACTTATTCGTCTACTAATGTCATTCCACGCCATCTCTCCGCCGACAGCTCGGAACATACCACTTAGTCGAGCAGCTCTTCTTCTTTCTCTCAATTCTTCCCAACCCAAACATTGCAACATTTTTGTAACGCTACTCTTTTGTCGGAAATCACCAGAACAAATCGAGCTGCTTTTCTTTGGATTTTTTCCAGTTCTTGAATCAGGAAATTCTGGTGAGGGTCCCATACACTGGAACCATACTCTAGTTGGCGTCTTACCAGAGACTTATATGCACTCTCCTTTACATCCTTACTACAACCCCTAAACACCCTCATAACCATGTGCAGAGATCTGTACCCTTCATTTACAATCTCATTTATGTGATTACCCCAATGAAGATCTTTCCTTATATTAACACCTAGATACTTACAATGATCCCCTAAAGGAACTTTCACCCCATCAACGCAGTAATTAAAACTGAGAGGACTTTTCCTATTTGTGAAACTCACAACCTGACTTTTAACCCCGTTTATCAACATACCACTGCCTGCTGTCCATCTCACAACATTTTCGAGGTCACGTGCAGTTGCTCACAATCTTGTAACTTATTTATTACTCTATAGAGAATAACATCATCCGCAAAAAGCCTTACCTCCGATTCCACTCCTTTACTCATATCATTTATATACCTATATAAGAAAACATAAAGGTCCAATAATACTGCCTTGAGGAATTCCCCTCTTAATTATTACAGGATCAGATAAAGCTTTGCCTACTCTAATTCTCTGAGATCTATTTTCTAGAAATATAGCAACCCATTCAGTCACTCTCTTGTCTAGTCCAATTGCACTCATTTTTGCCAGTAGTCTCCCATGATCCACCCTATCAAATGCTTTAGACAGGTCAATCGCGATGCAGTCCATTTGACCTCCAGAATCCAAGATATCTGCTATATCTTGCTGGAATCCTACAAGTTGAGCTTCAGTGGAATAACCTTTCCTAAAACCGAATTGCCTTCTATCGAACCAGTTATTAATATCACAAACATGTCTAATATAATCAGAAAGACTGGCTTCCCAAAGCTTACATACAATGCATGTCAAACTTACTGGCCCGTAATTTTCAGCTTTATGTCTATCACCCTTTCCTTTATACACTGGGGCTACTATAGCAACTCTCCGTTCATCTGGTATAGCTCCTCCGACCAAACGATAATCAAATAAGTACTTCAGATATGGTACTATATCCCAACCCATTGTCTTTAGTATATCCCCAGAAATCTAGTTTTCAACTTTTGTATCTTATTGTAAATGTCATTGTTATCATACGTAAATTTTATTACTTCTTTGGCCTTAGTCTCCTCCTCTATCTCGACATCATCCTTTAACCAACAATCTTTATATACTGCTGACTGAATACTTCTGCCTTTTGAAGATCATCACATACCCACTCCCCTTGTTCATTAATTATTCCTGGAATGTCCTTCTTGGAACCTGTTTCTGCCTTAAAATACCTATACATACCCTTCCATTTTTCACTAAAATTCGTATGACTGCCAATTATGCTTGCCATCATGTTATCCTTAGCTGCCTTCTTTGCTAGATTCAATTTTCTAGTAAGTTCCTTCAATTTCTCCTTACTTCCACAGCCATTTCTAACTCTATTTCTTTCCAGTCTGCACCTCCTTCTTAGTCTCTTTATTTCTCTATTATAATAAGGTGGGTCTTTACCATTCCTTACCACTCTTAATGGTACAAACCTGTTTTTGCATTCCTCAACAATTTCTTTGGGGCACAACTGGTGGGATTTCAGCAGGACATATCAGATCAGTTGGATTCATTAGGCCAATTAGATTGCATAGCCATAGATCTTTCCAAAGCCTTTGATAGAGTGAAACAGGGAATATTATTAAAGAAATTGGAGGGAATAGGATTGGACGTAAGGGTTATACGTTGGATAAGAACATTTCTAAATTCAAGGGTTCAGAAAGTCAAAGTAGAAAATAATATATCACAGGAAGAGAAAGTTTGGAAGGGAATCGCACAGGGTAGTATAATTGGTCCGTTACTTTTCTTAATATACACAAATGATCAAAAATAAAATTGTATGCAGATGATATAATTGTTTATAGGGAAGTAAATAACATTGAGGATTGTTCAGAATTACAAAGGGACCTTGAAAGTATCCAACAGTGGGTTGAAGAAAATAATATGAAGGTCAATGGAGGCAAATCAACTGTTACAACATTTACAAACAGGAGCTTTAAAACTGAATTTGAATATACTTTGGATGAGGTAGTTATCCCAAAAGATGGCAAGTGTAAATACTTGGGTGTGAGATTTGAAAGTAATTTGCACTGGAAGGGTCATGTTCATGACATTGTTTGGAAAGCATACAGGTCGTTACATGTCATAATGAGGCTACTTAAAGGATGCAACAAAGAATTAAAAGAAAAAAGTTACCGTACTTAAGTATGGTTCGTCCATTATTGGAATATGCAAACAGTGTTTGGGATCCTCACCAAGAATACCTAATAAAAGAAATAGTGTGCAGAGGAAAGCAGCAAGATTTGTAACAGGGGATTTCAGGAAAAACAGTAGTATATCAGAAATGTTAGAGGAACTTGGGTGGGAAACTTTAAGTAAGAGAAGGGAGAAAACTAGACTTATAGGATTATATAGAGCCTATACAGGAGAAGAAGCATAGGGAGAAATCCGTGCGAGGCTTCAGTTGGAAAATAATTATATTGGCAGAACTGACCACAAGTATAAAATTAGAAGGAATTTTAGCAGAAGCGACTGGGGTAAATTTTCATTCATTGAAAGGGGGTTGAAGGAGTGGAACAGTTTACCAGGGGTAGTGTTTGATCAATTTCCAAAATCTGTACAGGTACTCAAGAAGAGAATAAACAGCAACAGGGAAAATAAGTGAAATGTTAGAGGGCATTCGACCAGTGCAGGCTATTGTAAATAAAAAATGTGTGTAAAAAAAAATTAATTCCATCCCCTGGTCCATGGAGTTTGGACAGCCAAAGTAGGGGACTGCCTGTAGGGGTGAAGTACAGTGGGGACTTCGAGGGCCCTGGGACCGCTACGGTAGCTGTGAAGGCCCTTCAGGAACTCTGAAAAGTGGTGGCAAAAGGGGGCTCTGGTTAAGACGCAGCAGGTCGTTATGCTACTTAGGTTCCAAAATGGGTAAAAAAAAAAAAAAAAAAAGAAAGTAAATAAATGTAATGCAAATTTTAATCTTATACCAGTTGCATAGTATTATTTGAAGTAATTCCACATAATGTATATGAGTTGACTATTTTTGTAAGTATAGAAGATATTATAAGTAGAATTTTGTAAACAATATAAATTTATTTAGTATGATCTGTTTGTTTAATAGAAAAAAATTGTTAGCACAAATTGTATATTATTGTATTCTAGAAAAAATATTGTCCGCCTCTGTGGTGTAGTGGTTAGCGTGATTAGCTGCCACCCCCGGAGGCCCGGGTTCGATTTCCGGCTCTGCCACGAAATTTGAAAAGTGGTTCGAGGGCTGGAACGGGGTCCACTCAGCCTCGGGAGGTCAACTGAGTAGAGGTGGGTTCGATTCCCACCTCAGCCATCCTGGAAGTGGTTTTCCGTGGTTTCCCACTTCTCCTCCAGGCGAATGCCGGGATGGTACCTAACTTAAGGCCACGGCCGCTTCCTTCCCTCATCCTTGCCTATCCCTTCCAATCTTCCCATCCCTCCACAAGGCCCCTGTTCAGCATAGCAGGTGAGGCCGCCTGGGCGAGGTACTGGTCATTCTCCCCAGTTGTATCCCCCGACCAAGAGTCTGAAGCTCCAGGACATTGCCCTTGAGGCGGTAGAGGTGGGATCCCTCGCTGAGTCCGAGGGAAAAGCTGAACCTGGAGGGTAAACAGATGATGATGATGATGATGATGAAAAAAAAATTCTTCTCTTGTTAATTTAAAATTTAGTGCTTGACAATAATGTATTTTAGTGTACCATTTGCCACCGAGGTAGACACGTCGTTTGCAAATAAAGAGATTTTGATTTGATTTGACCATCTTCAGGGCTGCCGGCAGTGGGTTTCGAACCCATATCTCCCGCATGCAAGCTCACAGCTGCGCGCCCCTAACCACACGGCTAACTCGCCCGGTCGTGATAAAGCTGCCGGAGCGATATATTGCTATAAATCCTGCAAATGTCGTTAGCATAATAGTTAGTCATTACAAATACATAAGAACATCTGCAGAAATTAAAGTACAGGTGAGAGAAGCAGCTGAATTCATAACCAACGTAAAAGAAACGGCGGCAACGGATAGAGGTAACATATGCAACGAACATACAATAGCCTGCATCGATTCGCAGAAGAAGATATGCGAAGAGAAACTGATGACAATCCAATTGGCGATCCATATCCTGACGAAGTAACGGAAGCCAGTCGGCCGATTTTCTGCTAAGTCCACAGAAGAGGAAAAGGTGGGATGATAGTCCACGGGAAACGGCAAAGGAGATAATTACATTTTAAGATTCTGGGAAAACGAAACGATTGAGCTTGAATACAGTCCATAAATACTATCATATCGTGCATGATACACAACATCTACGATATCTGCGTCACCTGATAAAAGGGGAGGAAGACCGGCGCTCGAAACTTATCACAAAGGAAATGATGATGCATTCGTTTCAAAATATCTTCATCCCACACACTGCACGGGAGTCTCTTCTTCTGGTTGACTCTCTCGACAAATACCAGGACAGAACTCATATAGATGCCATCAAACCTAACGACATGGTGTGTACGTTCGAGCTCATCCCTCCTGGGTGCACATCTTACCTTCAAGCTCCCGATGTGGTATAGAAAATCTCCTATATAAACTAAGGGTGGGCTTCCATTTGAGATTAACTGGGAGAGTAACTCTCGATGTCCGCTCTCAGGTTGTTGTCCATTTGAGAGTTAATTTCTGTCCGAATAACTATCGAGAGTTCACGGCGAGTCCCTCGCCAAAAGAGTTTTCACGAGTTCTCGTCACACCCTGTCCACTTGTGCTCCTGTAGAGAATGGAGAGTAGTCGAAATGTCGTCACACTACTACTGACAAGTCGCAGCAGCAGTGACTATTCTCTGTAAAAGCAATTAAAAAAATCCACTTAGGTAATTGTCACCTGTCCGCTACCGCTTTGTCTGTTTTTCATTTTTTCAATTCTGGAGATACCTTAAACAACAGAGAGCATCATATTATTGATTAATTTAAATATTGTATATTTGTATTATATGATATACTTGTTATTATAATAATAACCAGGCTACAATCATTACAACCGGGCGAGTTGGCCGTGCGCGTAGAAGCGCGCGGCTGTGAGCTTGCATCCGGAAGATAGTAGGTTCGAATCCCACTATCGGCAGCCCTGAAGATGGTTTTCCGTGGTTTGCCATTTTCACACCAGGCAAATGCTGGGGCTGTACCTTAATTAAGGCCACGGCCGCTTCCTTCCAACTCCTAGGCCTTTCCTATCCTATCGTCGCCATAAGACCTATCTGCGTCGGTGCGACGTAAAGCCCCTAGCAAAAAAAAAAACAATCATCACAATATATTTCCATGCAAATTGATGTGATTATAATAAAATATAAACTAACAATTTACTCTTAATTAAACTTTATTTAACAGACCTGATTCCTTAAGTTGTGAAGTTTCCTTTGAACTTCAGCTCCAGGACACGAAAACTTCACTCCTATTTCCTCTAAAGTTTTATGTTTCTTCACTCGGTCACCTTAATTTCTCGACCTTCATATATTTTAATTAACAGTTTTGTTTCCTCCGGTGACCAATTTTTAGCCATCTTGCAATTGAAAATAGAACCAAGCTCTCGATAGCTTCGCCACAATTCGAACACAGTTCATATCTGGAGAGCTAATCTCCGAGAGGGTCGGGGAGTACGTGTCGACTAGCGAGCAAGTTGAGACAAGGCCTTGGTTGAGACGTTAGCTCTCGGAGAGTTGCGAGGGAATTTCCGATAGTTGCTCTCGGCACTGTGTTCATTGGCGAGTAACTGCTATCGAGAGGTTCTCGCCAGTGTTTACTCTCAAGTGTACGGGCATCTTTAACCCGCCCAAGCGGCGTTTTACTCTCCGATGCGTAAGCTGCAGTATTGGAGGCGCGCACATAGTTCTTGACCTTGCAAGCAGCATGCACGTGTGCGACTTGGCAAGCATCAGTCGCCAGTCTGAATATCAGGTGTTAATGGTGAGACAGTTATCACTGCAACACCGTATTTTGGTACATAAAATTTATTTTAAGTACGAGTCGGCTCGATAGGCACGCGATGCACTTGTTTAGAATTTCCTGGTGAAGTGCCACCTTCATGAGTACGGATTCACGTAATTGTAAATAAATTTGAAACTACTGACTCAGGGCTCAATAAAAACATGCGCGCACACGAACAGTTTTAACAGAAGGAAAGCTAGATGGCATTAGTGCGAATCTTGAACCATTACCGAATACATAATTCACATAATTAGCACAAGAAGGGGTTTCGGTTTCTTATGCACACAGAACTACAAAGCTGTTACACACCAAACCGTACAGGTTTACACGGGCCGATTGTTTGAAACCTGCTGATCCAGCGACAAGAGTGAGATATTGTGATATTTTACGTCATTGACTGGTCGTTGACTCAACCCACAGCTTGTATTCTTTTCGAACGAGGCCTGGTTTCATCTTAATGGTCGTGTGAACAGTCATAACTCTCGCTATTGGTGTGCAGAATATACTAATGGTGTTTATTAAGTCCCTCATTATGATAGTAAGCCTGGTGTTTGATATGCTGTTAGTGCAAAAGGAATAAACTGGGCCTACTTTTTCTAGACGAGAGTAAATGCAGAGATGTACCAAGATGACATTTTCACGCCGTTCTTGCATCAATTAATGGAAGAAGAAAAATCGCGTGGGTGGTTTCAACAAGACTTAGCCCTCCTCATGCAGCAGAAGATTTCTTTCTTATAATCTCGGAAGTGTTTGCAGACAGAGTGATCAGTGCGGGTCTATTCCCCCCTCGTTATCCAGGTCTACCAGTGTGTGCATTTTACTTGTGGGGTACCAAAAGGAAAAGTGTATCGATCAAATCCTTACATGTTCGAGGAACTGAAAGAAAACATTACGAATGAAATCAGAAACATTACAGTGGCAGAACTTACTCGCGTCAGGCAGAATGTGGTTACCAGGTACAATGCCTGTACAACCCAGGAAGGACGACATCTCCAGCATTTTTTATAAGGTTTCGTGTAAGATTGTATACACGCTTAAAGCAGGGGGGCCCGCGCGCAATATGTTCCGCTGTGGCAACTGCCGTAGCGCAGAGTACAAACACCGTACGTTCGGTCTTAGTTTATATGGGAGACCCTGCATATACGACAGTTTAAGGCGGTTTTAAAGCGAATGGAAGGTCACATTATATTGAAGAATATTCAGTTCACATCTTCGAAGATGGATTCATTTTCATTATAAACAATCGATTCTGTTCTCCCGCTTTGCAGATACTCGTAGATAATATCTGGAGAATGATGACTTCAGATCCAAGACACCGCCCGAACGTGTTATTGACGTTGAAACGCTTTGTGTTTCAGAAGACTGCCTTGAGCAAGCATTCATGAAGTGCTCATACTGTGATCAGCAACTCTGTTTCCAGCATATTGTTCTCTGTCGACACATTGATCCTCACAATCTTTTACCAAGAAACACAAACAACCCATTTTTTGAACTCGGTACGTGAAGATGTTCATGGCAGTGAAGTGCAGTGTAAATGATGATGGATCACAAGTTTTACATATTTGTTACCGAGCTCGATAGCTGCAGTCGCTACAGTGAGGGCAGTATCCAGTATTCGGGAGATAGTGGGTTCGAGCCCCACTATCCGCAGCCCTGAAGATGGATTTCCGTGGTTTCCCATTTTCACACCTTAGATAAGGCCGCGGCCGATCCCTTCCCACTTCTAGCCCTTTCCTGTCCCATCGTCGCCATAAGACCTATCTGTGTCGGTGCGACGTAAAACAACTTGCAAAGAAATAAAAGTATATTTGTTATCTACGCATCATACACGTTCACATGAACCACAGCCTTCGTGTAACTTACGCGAATCCCTTGTAAAATTTGACGTATCCACGAACAGTGATAAAGCTGGCCACAGTGAGATCGACTCCTCTTGAACGCAATGAGGGGGGAGAGTCCCCCTTCCTTAGAATGTAAGAGTACGTAAATATTCTGTGGTCTATCCTCAACCTGTGTAGAACTACGGACCCTCTACCTCAGGGCTAGGAACAGGACCTACTTTAGAGATAGCATATCAAGGTCCAGACAGAGTAAAAACAAAACAAAAACACACACCTGAACCCGTGACCTAACTAAATAAGTGCCTCGAACCGTCTGGAGGATGTGAATCAGGACTCCTTTCTATTAATTAAGCTTGTACTAATGGTTCATACTTGTACATGAAGTTATTATTATTATTATTATTATTATTATTATTATTATTATTATTATTATTATTATTATTATTATTATTATTATTATTATTATTATTATTATTATGCCTTTGCTGGCGAGTTGTAGTGTTTACAGTGCACTATGTCTGCTGGTATGGGCTATATCAAATTTGTTACTTTCATTGACCTGTCTCAGTCTCATCCTTGGCTTTGACAATATGAAAGTGACTGAGGTATGAGTGATGCTAGTAATACCGTTCCTTATGCAGCCAGTCCCTGTTATGAATTGTGTGAAAATATCGCTCATAGGGTCGGTTGGTGCATGCATTTCAGTGGGCTTGGCAGAATGATATGTAATAGCAACGGCTGGCTCGGTGAGGAAAGCAACGGGAAACTACCTCACTCCTCATTTCCCCAGTACGCCTCTTCAGTGACGCCTAGGCTATTTATGACAGCTGTTGGTGGAGCTGCAGAGGATCAAACCAGCCTTTGGGCTGATTACCCAACATACACATTATTATTATTATTATTATTATTATTATTATTATTATTATTATTAAGTGGGAATAATCTGTCCTTCCCTAGCTTTGGAATGATTGTCATTTTAAAGTCTTCCAAACATCAGGGAAGTATCCCAGTTTTAAACAGGCCGAAAATATTGCTGCCAAAAATATTACTGTCCCATAAGGCAGTGATTTAATTTCCTTATTAGAAACCTTGCCATCATCGGGAAACTTCTTCTCATTTAGGTTCTGGAATGGAATGTCTGGTCTGGAGTCCATTACCGTTCAAAGTTGAGGCTTGCTGACGTCTTGCGAAAGGTTCACATCCGCTGCGACCACGTGACTTCCCTTCCCGAACCATTCTTCCGCCGCCGCCCCCACCACCCCCGCGTTGGCGTATTGCGTAGGCTGTCGCTGCTCCCTTTAACATGTTCCAAAGAATACCATTTCTCGTGTTCTAGTTGATTACGGCCAGACGATGATCATTGCAAGAGAATTAATAAATAGAAGAAAGAGAAATCGGGAGTGGGATGCGCTTTTCGCTGTAAAACTAGTGAAATGAACAGCAGGATGTCAACTACTTCTCTCCACTATGCTCGTGAATAGAAACTAATTACGAGCTGTGCGTGTGTTTGACAGTGTCGAGTATCGATCCTCAGTGGGAGCGACAGATACGATGGCAGTTCACAAGTATGGTGCACTTCTCTTAATGACTTCAAAAGTTTTCTTTCAGTTCGTGCAATTTACACACTGTTCATTCCTGCAAAATTAAGTGGTGATGGTGGTGATAATTTATTTAAGAGGAAGTGCCACTAGGCAAGCATCCTCTATTAACACTAATCTGAGAGGGAAAATGGAAGGGATCCGACACTTCGAAGAATGAATATATCGGCCAGAGGAAGACGAGGGCCACGGAGGGTGTGGAAATGAAAGACTCCCTAGGATTCACAACCTAATACGGTCGGGATCGAAAAGAACAAGCGTTGACCAAGTGAGATCGGAAAGGATAGACGAAAGTGAGGAGCCTTGCACAAGTAAGTGGAAGCAATGCCAGGACTCAGCTGAGGGCTCCGTGGTCGCCAACCTACGCTCCCTAGTTCAGAGCCCTTGGGGCCTCTTTTAGTCGCCTCTTAGGGCAGACAGGGGATACCGTGGGTGTTATTCTACCGCCCCGACCCAGAAGGGGAAAATTAAGTCCCTCAGAGGTTCAGGTCTTATGAAATGTGTGTGGGCCGGGCTGAGTGACTCAGACAGTTGAGGCGCTGGCCTTCCAACCCCAACTTGGCAGGTTCGATCCTGGCTCAGTCCGGTGGTATTTGAAGGTGCTCAAATACGTCAACCTCGTGTCGGTGGATTTCCTGGCACGCAAAAGAACTCCTGCGCGACAAAAACCCGGCACCTCGGCGTCTCCGAAAATCGTAAAAGTACTTATTGGGACGTAAGACAAATTACATGATTATTTATTACTGAAACGTGTGTGGTGACTCAGGATACCTTATACAAGTTGGAAGTAACGGGTATGAAGATAGCGAGAATGTTTGCTCTTATAAACGGGTGGGAACAATGACAGGAGGGTACTCATATTGAGGAGATAAAGGCTAAGCTAGGAATGAACTCGATAGATCAAACTGTACGGATAAACCGGCTTTGGTGATAGGGTCATGCGAGGTGAGTGGAGGAGGATAGATTTTATTCGAGAATAATAATACAACAATTAAGCCTGAAATTGGTACCGTTAAAAGTTGTAGTTTTTTAATATCATGTCTTATCTATATATATATATATATATATATATATATATATATATAAAACAACTTTTTCTGACTGACTGACTGACTGACTGACTGACTGACTGACTGATTCATTATCGACGAGCCAAAACTACTGGACATAAAGAAATGAAATTTTAGAGATACATTCACATTAATATGTAGGTGCTCGCTAAGGGAGGAGTTTTGGATATTCCGTCGTTAAGGGGGTGAAAAGGGGGGGGGGTAAATTCTTAAAATGTGGATATCTATATCTCAAAAACTTAAAAGTTTACAGGCGTAAATTTGGTATTTGGAATCTCCATTAAAAATATTAAAAAACGCGTACTCTTTTGTTTTCGGAAAATCCCATTCAGGGGTGTAATAAACGTCGGAAAAGTGGTTGAACACCTTTTATGAGGAGACTTATTTCTCAAAAACTGAAGATGTTACAGACATGAAAATTGAAATTTGGAATCTCCTTTAAAAATAAAGGAACACGTATAATTGTGTTTTTGGATAATCCGATGAATAGGGGATGATAAGGAGTGACAAAAGGGGTGAATTTTTAAAAAGACTATATCTGCAAATTATCTCAGACACGTTATTACAGATTTGAAAACTGGTATTTGGAATTTCCTGTAAAAGTAAAGAAACATAAATAGTTTTTTCGGAAATTCCACTTAAGGGGAACAGAAAAACGGGGTGAATTTATAAAATTAGCGTATCTACAGTAAATCTCAAAAACTTAACATGTTGCTAACGTAAACATTGGTATTTGGGATCTCCTTTAAAAATAAGTAAACACGTATTATTTGGTTTTCGGGAAAAACCCTTAACGGGGGGGGGGGGGTTTGAAGGAATTGAAAAATTAGTTGAATTATTTGTATGAGAATGTATATATAAAACCAAACCAAACGAAACCCCATGGTACTACAGCCCTTGAAGGGCCTTGGCTACCAAGCGACCACTGCTCAGCCCGAAGGCCTGCAGATTACGAGATGTCGCGTGGTCAACACGACGAATCCTCTCGGCCGTTATTCTTGGCTTTCGAGACCGGGGCCGCTATCTCACCGTCAGATAGCTCCTCAATTCTAATCACGAAGGCTGAGTGGACCTCGAACCAGCCCTCGAACCTGGGACCTCCGGGTAAGAGGCACGCACGCTACCCCTACACCACGAGGCCGGCATATATATAGCTAAAAACATAAAGGAGTTACAAACGTGAAAACTGGTATTTGGAATCTCCTTTAAAAATAAAGAAACACGCATTTGGTGGAGGAATCAACTTGGTATGGGGGGGGGGGGGGGTGAAAACGGAGATGAATTCCTTTTACGAGGATACATATATCTCAAAAACTGAAGATGTTACAGTCGTGATAATTGGTATTTGGAAGCTCTTTAAAAGAAACGGGTACTGTTTGTTTTTGGAAAATTCACTTGAGTGGGGAGTGTGAAAGGAAGTAAAACAATTGAATTCTTTTTCAGAAGAAAATTATATCTCAGAACTGAAGGTCACAGACATGGAAATTGGTATTTGGAATCTCCTTTAAAAATAAAGAGACACGCAGTTTTTGGGTGGGGGGAACCAACTTAACGGGCGGGGGTGGAGTGAAAAAGGAGTTGAATTCCTTTCATGAGGATACATATATCTCAAAACTGACATGAAAATTTGTATTTGGAATTTTCTTTCAAAGTAAAGAAACACGTAATCTTTTGTCTTTGGAAAATCCACTTAAGGGGGATGAATTGAAAAATTAGTTCAATACTTTGTATGAGGACACTTATATCTCAAAAACTAAAGATGTTACAGACGTGAAAAATAATATTGGGAATCTCCTTTACAAATAAAGAAAAACTAATTTGGGGAGGGGTTATCAGCTTGGGGGCCGGGACGGTGAAAAAGGAGTTTAATTCCCTTTTTATGAGGATACATGTATCTCAAAACTGAAGTGTTACAGTCGTGATAATTGGTATTTGAAAGCTCCTTTCTAAATAAAGAAACGAGTTTTTTGTTTTCGGAAAATTGACTTCAGGGGGGAGGGTGAAAGGAAGTGAAAAAGTTTAATTCTGTTTATGGAGAAACTTATATCTCAACAACTTAATGTTACACACGTGAATATTTGTATTTGGAATCACCTTAAAAATAAAGGAACACGCAATTTTGGAGGGTGGGAATCAACTTAACGGGCTGGGGGTGAAAAAAGCAGTTGAATTATTTTTATGAGGATACTTATATCTTAAAAACTGAAGTTGTTAGAGGCTTGAACATTTGTATTTGGAACCCTCTTTCAAAGAAAATAAACACTTATTCTTTTGTCTTTGGAAAATCTACTTAAGGGGGTGAATAAATTGAAAAATTAGTTGAATTCTTTGTGTGAGGATACTTATATCTCAGAAACTAAAAATGTTAAAGACGTAAAAATTGTTATTTGGAATCTCGTTTAAAAATAAAGAAACACGCACTTTTGGGGAGGGGGGGATCAACTTAACGGGTAGGAAAGGGGGTGAAAAAGGAGTTGAATTACTTACATATATCTAAAAAAAAAACTGAAGATGCTACAGACGTGAAAATTAGTTTTTGGAATCTCCTTTAAAAGTGAAGAAACACACATTTGTTTGTTTTCTTCAGAAAATCGAAGTAAGGGGTGTGGGGTTGAAAATAAGTAAATAAAGATCTGAAATATGTTTATGAAAATAGCTTATGTTAAAACTGAAGCTGTTACAGACGTGAAAGTTGGTATTTTGAATTTCCTTTCAAAATAAAGAAACACGATTTTTTTCGGAAAGTCCACTTAAGGCGGGAGAGGGGTGGAAAGAAGTGAAGAATAAAAAGAAGAAGTTAAATTATTCTTATGAGTATACATTTATCTCAAAAACTGAAGGTGTTACAGACGTACAGGCATAAAAATTGGTATTTGGAATCTCCTTTAAAAATAATGAAACACGTATTTTCTTGTTTTCGGAAAATCCAGTTAAGGGAGTGAAAAGAATTGGAAAAGCCGGTGAATTTTTAAAATGAGTACTAAAATAATAATATAATAATCGTATGGCCTCAGCTACCGTGTGCAGACATTTCAATTTGACGCCATCTGGCTGTCTGCTCGTCAATTTCGACGTTCCGTTTTACTCTAGGCCACCACTAGATGGCAGACCGAGTAAACCGAAACTCTCTTGGGCGTCTATGGCTGAGATTTGTAATGAATTTTGTCGGGTAAACACCAAATGTGTCACCAGAGATCTTTTACATGCCGACATCGTACGACATGGAGTGTCGAATGGACTTTTTTCCGCCCTTCAAAAATCCGACTACCTCTGCCGGGTTTGAAGCCGCTATCTTGGGATCCGGAGGCCGACACTCTACCGCTGATCCACAGAGGCAGCTAAATGAGTACTGTCCGCACACTTTATCTTGATGCATTTGTGTACGGGGTGAGGAGTAAGGAGCGAGCTGTCCCGGTATCGATAGTGCTGCCTGGTGCTGCCAACTGAATGAAAATGAAATCTGAATTGAATCGAGAATATGATCGATCGATATGAAATTTCTAAACCGTTATCATCTTAAGCCAACAACTATGTCACATACACATTATATAACATTATAAAACATATCTCTCGATGCGAATCTTGTTCCTAGCATGAATTCTATACTTTGACTTTGATGTTTAAACAACAACAGTACCAGTACCTAAAGTTTACGCCAGATGTCGCACAACGATGCTTAAGCGATTCATAGTTTGTGTTTCAAAGGTTGCCAGTATGAATCTCGAAGATCGCCGAGGTCGACCGATTCAGCACTAGGATGTAAATGCACCAAGATAAAGTGTGCGGATAGTACTTGTATATCTACATTATATGTCAAAAACTCAACATGTTAGAGACAAGAAACTTGGTATTTGGAAAGTCCTTAAAAAATACAGGAACCTGTACCTTTTTGTTTTCGGAGAAGGCACTTAACGGGGGGTGAAAAGAAGTGAAAAATAGTTGAATTATTTTTATGAGAATCTTAAAAACTGAAGATGTTACAGACGTGAAAACTGGTATTTGGAATCTCCTTTAAAATAAAGAAATATGTATTTTTGTTTTCGGAAAATACACATAGTTGGGGGTGGGGGTGAGGCTGGGTGAAGGACTGATCAAGGGGTTGAATTCCTTTTATGGGGATATATATGTATATCTCAAAAACTGAACATGTTACAGTTGTGGGAATAGGTATTTGGAATCTCCTGTAAAAATAAAGGAACATATATTTATTTTTTCGACTTGAGAGAAGACTGTTTCTCACATGTACAGTTCTATGTGGCATAATCGTCTTAGCCCCAAAAGGTAATACCACAAACATGGTTTACAAAGAATTTATAGGGTAAATGAAACTCAATTTTTGGGCGAGTTTTTTATACTTTAAGAATTTTCAGATATTGTCTTAGTACAATACCGAGCAACGATTAGTTTGATCAAATTAGGAAATCAACGCGAGCGAAGCCGCGGGTAATTGCTAGTAAAATATATATGTCATACACATATACGAGTAATACTCAAACAACTTATTTTATTCGGCTCCTTGGCTGAATGGTCAGCATACTGGTCTCCAGGTTAGAGATTCCGGGTTCGATTCCCAGCCGAGCCGAGAATTTTAACAGCGTATGGTTTATTCCTCTGGTTCTCGGACTTCCTGGTTGTGTTCGCTTCAATACACTTCATATATACACGACACACTACACTAGTAAATAGCATAGAAATACACAATAACGAATAGGCCTACATCCTTCCACATGAGGTTGGCGTCAGGAAGGCCGTTCGGTTGTAAAATGGAGCCAAATGCATACGAAGTGCCAACCTCAATAAATTGAGATTGATGACATGAGAGTGAGAAGAAAGTAGAAGAGAGGGAGGAGGGGAAGGAGAAGGTGGTAGTGTTTCACGTTGGTACCAACAACGTAAGGCAAGCTGATATAAGTACCAACATACTTGGAGATGTGTGGGATCTGGTAAATGCAGCACGGGTGAAGTTTAAGAAAGCGGAGATTGTTATTAGTGGAATACTGTGTAGGAGGGATTCTGACTGGAGGGTGATTGGGGATTTAAATGAGACTATGGAGTGGGTATGTGGGAAACTGGGAGTGAAATTTCTAGATCCTAATGGGTGGGTAGGAGACAGGGATCTGCGCTCAGATGGCCTTCACTTAAACCGCAGTGGTACATTTAAGCAAATACAGTAGACAATACACGACACTTACGGATTTAGCCTTGCTAAAATGGGAGACAATTCGACGGTGGCGCTCCTAGTGACTTGACCTGAACAAATCGCGCTAAATTCAAATATCAATGGAAATGTATATACGGAAATGGCTAAATAAATTACGTCTAGAAAGACAGTGGTATTGAGATATTAACTTCGAAGTCGCTAAAGCAATTCTGGATAAATGAATGAAGAATTATTTAAAAGGTTATTATTCAAAGACTGATTTTAGACATATAAACAAGGTGTGAAATGGACTGCTGTGAAATGGCTTGATCTTTCATTTATGCATTACTTTTTTAGCTTTAGCATACCTGCCTGAAATCTTACGGTTGGATTTGTCTTTTTTCCTCATTTAAAAACAATGTATCATCACATTAAGACATTTGTCAATAAAAATATCGGCACATTCCTTACACATATGATGCAATGAATTAACATTTAATAGCTGGACAATTTTCCTCTTAACATGAAGCCTACTAACAGAAAGAAAATCTATAAAATCCCGGCTTTAATCTGAGAAGAGGGATAAAAGAAAGAAAAGTTTGAAAATGTCGATAGTGATGCTTTGAGGAATATTTACGTACAATTAGAGTAAAAATGTAACATACCTTTGGCTATATAGTCGAGGATTTTTAAAGTCGCTGGCCTGGAAATGATCTGAACAGATCGTATAATTCTTATACAAGCGAACCGTCCCTTCTTTCTTGTACACTTTATCCAAATCACTTCTGTGACATTTCAAAAACCCACAGATCACAGCTACAACAACACATCGGTATTGAAGGTTAACTGCTGCACTATACAATAAAATATGCGTAGCCCATTATATTATATGCCCGTTAAAACATGGGTCGAGCAGGTCAGAAGATTATGAAGTACTATAAAAATCTCTGTCACTGGAAGAATATATATGCAAACACAATATTACTTACATGTTCTTGTCACGAGGGAACCTGAAGAACGAGCGCGCATTTTTCTCTACTTCGTAATTACTGCAGCCAAACACAGTACGTACCTTTCCCCTCATGTTGAGAGGAGATATCAAGGAATGACACACGCTACTATTTAATTATGTCAACTCACTGAAAACGCATAAATAACACCAAAAACTTCACACAAAAATACACGTGCTCTTATGACAGAATCAGTACCGTTCAGGTCTATCCGCTAGAGTGAGCTCCAATAGCTGTCCCTCGATATCTCGCTCAGTGTCGTGTATTGTCTCTACTGTATTTGATTTAAGTTAGGAAATTTGTTTGGAAGGGTAATAGGGAGGTACATTCAGGGAAACGAGGTGGCCTAGGGAGCGGTGATAAGGGAACAGGGATCTGCAAATCAAGTAGGGATGACATAAAATTGTTAGTGTTGAACTGTAGAAGTATTGTAAAGAAAGGAATAGAATTAAGTAATTTAATAGATATATATTTACCAGATATTGTAATAGGAGTTGAATCATGGCTGAGAAATGATATAATGGATGCAGAAATGTTCTCACGGAATTGGAGTGTGTATCGTAGAGATAGGATAGGAATGGTGGGAGGGGGAGTTTTCATTCTGGTGAAAGAATAATTTGTATGTTACGAAAAAAAAAGATGAGACACATGAAATTCTAGGTGTAAGGCTCATTTCTAAAGATAATAGGCAACTTGATATACTTGGAGTTTACAGACCGGGAAAGGTTAGCGCTGGCGCTGATTCAGAATTATTGGATAAGATAATCAGCTATGTTGGAAATGAAATGGAAAGGAATGTGATAGTAGCAGGTGATCTCAATTTACCAAATGTCAATTGGGAAGGTAATGAGAACGACAGGAAGCACGAACAACAAATGGCAAATAAGTTAATATGAGAAGGGCAGCTGAATCAGAGAGTGATGGAACCAACTAGAGGGAAGAATATTTTGGATGTGGTGCTGATAAAACCAGATGAGCTCTATAGAGAAACCATAGTAATAGATGGTATTAGTTATCACGAAACTGTCGTAGTAAAAAGTAACTATGATCGGTGGAAAACCGTAAATAAAAATGTAAACAGACTCTGGGATGGGTTTAAAGAAATTGTTGAGGAATGCGAAAACAGGTTTGTACCTTTAATGGTGGTAAGTAATGGTAAAGACCCACCTTATTATAATAGAGAAATAAAGAGACTAAGAAAGAGGTGCAGACTGGAAAGAAATAGAGTTAGAAATGGCTGTGAAAGTAAGGAGAAATTGAAGGAACTTACTAGAAAATTGAATCTAGCAAAGAAGGCAGCTAAGGATAACATGATGGCAAGCATAACTGGCAGTCATACAAATTTTAGTGAAAAATGGAAGGGTATATATAGGTATTTTAAGGCAGAAACAGGTTCCAAAAAGGACATTCCAGGAATCGTTAATGAACAAGGGGAGTGTGCATGTGAGGATCTTCAGAAGGCAGAAGTATTCAGTCAGCAGTATGTAAAGATTGTTGGTTACAAGGATAATGTCGTGATAGAGGAGGAGACTAAGGCCAAAGAATTTACACATGATAACAATGACATTTAGAATAAGATACAAAAGTTGAAAACTAGAAAAGCGGCTAGAATTGATAAGATTTCTGGGGATATACTAAAGACAATGGGTTGGGATATAGTACCATACCTGAAGTACGTATTTGATTGTTGTTTGGTCGGAGGTGCTATACCAGATGAATGGAGAGTTGCTATAGTAGCCCCTGCGTATAAAGGAAAGGGTGATAGACATAAAGCTGAAAATTACAGGCCAGTAAGTTTGACATGCATTGTATGTAAGCTTTGGGAAGCCATTCTTTCTGATTATATTAGACATGTTTGTGAAATTAATAACTGGTTCGATAGAAGGCAGTTCAGTTTTAGGAAAGGTTATTCCACTGAAGCTCAACTTGTAGGATTCCAGCAAGATATAGTAGATATCTTGGATTCTGGAGGTCAAATGGACTGTATCGCGATTGACGTGTCAAAAGCATTTGATAGGGTGTATCATGGGCAACTACTGGCAAAAATGAGTGCAATTGGACTAGACAAAAGAGTGACTGAATGGGTTGCTATATTTCTAGAAAATAGATCAGAGAATTAGAGTAGGTAAAGCTTTATCTGACCCTGTAATAATTAAGCGGGTAATTCCTCAAGGCAGTATTATCGGACCTTTATGTTTTCTTATATATATATATAAATGATATGAGTAAAGGAGTGGAATCGGAGGTAAGTCTTTTTGCGGATGATGTTATTCTCTATAGAGTAACAAATAAGTTACAAAATTGTGAGCGACTGCAACGTGACCTCGAAAATGTTGTGAGATGGACAGCAGGCAATGGTATGTTGATAAACGGGGTTAAAAGTCAGGTTGTGAGTTTCACAAATAGGAAAAGTCCTCTCAGTTTTAATTACTGCGTTGATGGGGTGAAAGTTCCTTTTGGGGATCATTGTAAGTATCTAGGTGTTAATATAAGGAAATATCTTCATTGGGGAAATCAGATAAGTGGGATTGTTAATAAAGGGTACAGATCTCTGCACATGGTTATGAGGGTGTTTAGGGGTTGTAGTAAGGATGTAAAGGAGAGTGCATATAAGTCTCTGGTAAGACCCCAACTAGAGTATGGTTCCAGTGTATGGGACCCTCACCAGGATTACCTGATTCAAGAACTGGAAAAAATCCAAAGAAAATCAGCTCGATTTGTTCTGGGTGATTTCCGACAAAAAAGTAGCGTTACAAAAATGTTGCAAAGTTTGGGCTGGGAAGAAATGAGAGAAAGAAGAAGAGCTGCTCGACTAAGTGGTATGTTCCGAGCTGTTAGCGGAGAGGTGGCGTGGAATGACAATTGTAGACGAATAAGTTTGAGTGGCGTTTATAAAAGTAGGAATGATCACAATATGAAGATAAAGTTGGAATTCAAGAGGACAAACTGGGGCAAATATTCATTTATAGCAAGGGGAGTTAGGGATTGGAATAACTTACCAAGGGATACGTTCAATAAATGTCCAATTTCTTTGAAATCATTTAGGAAAAGGCTAGGAAAACAACAGATAAGGAATCTTCCACCTGGGCGACTGCCCTAAATGCAGATCAGTATTGATTGATTTGATTTGATTGATATCTTGAACGAATCATATTTATATCATTGATTTTAAAACTGCGTAGTAATATTACTCTTGTCCGTCTTGTGAAAGTATGTTTTTATGTCGAGAGAAATATGTAGCAAAATACCTAGCAGAAATACTAAGGGCAATTTCCTGCAAAATAAAAAAAGGAAAAATCGAAACTTGTAAATATTTCTAAGGAGGTACGATTTCTGCTCTCATATCCGGAAGTATTATAAGTCTAGGTATTTTATTGTTGAAAGACAAAATATTCGTGCTAATATTTTTTTTTTTAATTTTTTACGTCATCATGATTTACCTCATTCCCTCTCCCATCCCCAGCCCCGCCAGCCGTGAGAAGCTGCCGAAGAAAATACTCTTAACACTTATAAATGTAATTATACTCTGTACTACATGAGCTATCTTTCTACTTTTTTATATATTGGGGAGACTAGTTGAATTTTACGACCACTTCAATATGTTACAGTATTACGTGGTAGATAAATAATGAACACAGTGCAAATACACTGTAACTTTGCGCCTTTAAAATAACACACAGTAACGCCAAATCTATATAAATAAAAACGTTCGTGTCTGTTTGTCTGTTTGTCTGTCTGTTTGTCTCTTCCACCATCACGTCGAAACGGCTGGATAGATCTCAACCAAACTTCATATTTAGAGTATACTCATCTCGGGGAAGGTTTCAACATGCATATCGTTTTAAAATCTTTGAATACTCGGGGGGTTTATAGGAAAACCAGAATGGTTTTTCCACCATCACGTCGAAACGGCTGGATAGATCACAACCAAACTTCATATTTAGAGTATACTCATCCCGGGGAAGGTTTTGATATGCATATCATTTTAAAATCTTTGAAAAGACGGGGGTTTATAGGAAAACCTGAATGGTTTTTGCACCATCACGTCGAAACAGCTGGATAGATCTCAACCAAACTTCATATTTAGAGTATACTCATTCCGGGGAAGGTCACGATATGCATATTATTTTAAAATCTTTGAATAGACCGGGGGTTTATAGGAAAACTAGAATGGTTTTTCCACCATCACGTCGAAACGGCTGGATAAATCACAACCAAACTTCATATTTGGAGTATACTCATCCCGGGGAAGGTTTTGATATGCATATCATTTTAAAATCTTTGAATAGACGGGGGGTTTATAGGAAAACCTGAATGGTTTTTGCATCATCACGTCGAAACAGCTGGATAGATCTCAACCAAACTTCATATTTAGAGTATACTCATCCCGGGGAAGGTCTCGATATGCATATTATTTTAAAATCTTTGAATTGACCGGGGGTTTATATGAAAACTAGAATGGTTTTTCCACCATCAATTCGAAACGTCTGGATAGATCACAACCAAACTTCATATTTAGAGTATACTTATCCCGGGGAAGGTTTCGATATGCATATCATTTTAACACGTTCAGTACCTGCTTCTGAGCGGGACACTTGAATGCCTGGACCAGCCATTTTCATGTCCGGCCCTCTTAAGGTGCATCTATATAAATAAAATTGTAGGGGGTCCGCTGTCTGTAATTTCTTTTGTTTTGCCAATTTTTCAGATGTTCATCCGTTTTAGGTCAACTCAAGACCGAATCGGTGATTTTTACGTTTCGTGCCTGTTTGTTTGTCTGTTTGTCTGTCTGTTTGTCTGTTCCAACACCACGTCGAAACGGCTGGATAGATTTCAACCAAACTTCATATTTAGGGTATACTCATCCCGGGGAAGGTTTCGATATGCATATCATTTTAAAATCTTTGAATAGACGGGGGGTTTATAGGAAAACCAGAATGGTTTCTCAAACAAACTTCATATTTAGAGTATACTCATCCCGGAGAAGGTTTCGATATGCACATCATTTTAAAATCTTTGAATATACGGGGGTTTATAGGAAAACCAGAATGGTTTTTCCACCATCACGTCGAAACGGCTAGATAGATCTCAACCAAACTTCATATTTAGAGTATACTCATCCCGGGGAAGGTTTTGATATGCATATAATTTTAAAATCTTTGAAAAGACGGGGGTTTGTAGGAAAACCAGAATGGTTTTCCTCCATTTTCTCTTATACTATTGATTTTCTGTAAACTTCGTTTACCGTACGGGAAACGTCTCTTCATCGAAACAACTTTCGTTATGTTCATAATTTACCTTACTCTTCACATGACGGAGAAATTTACAATTTTCCGCTGGTATCATGCTCTGCATTGAGTGACAGACAGACCGACAACGAACCTACAGGTTACCATGGCAAAGTTTCTGACTGCATGCCAGCAGGGAAGTAACGTATTGCCATTTTTCTCATCATGCTTTTAAATTCGTGGTTGTTCCTTGGGAAGAAGACAAGAGAGGCGTCAATCGGCCTACCTGCGGGATAATGGCGGAATATCGTTGGTTGTTATAACCGCCCTCGAATAGATTAAGTAATAACACCATTAGTCATCATCTTCTTATTTGTTTACCTAGGAATCACTGGACCTAAATTTCTCCTCTGTTACCGCTTTATTATATCCATAACTCACACTAGCATAATTTATTGAGGGGCATTTGATTTTCCAATACATTCACTTGCATTTACATATTTGTCGTTATCCGACTGTCCTCAGTTATAATCCATTTTCTATTAGTTTCAACTTTCTTAACTGTATTATTGTGCTAGAAACTACTGGATGTATTTCCACCAAGACTCATATTTAGAATACGCCTGTCCTTGACAGGTTTTAGGGCAAATATTGTTTCTAAATCCCTGAACTGACTGGGGGTTTATACGAAACAGAAACAGGATTTTGCACTTCCACAAAATATACACAATCAACGTTAATTTAAATCTACCTGCCTTGGTAGAAATTAATTTTTAAACCTTTTTTCTCATGTGCATCATTTCGATACGAGGATTAATAAGAGAGATATCATTAACGGACCGTTTTTCTGTACAAGTCCCATCAGACTTACCTCACGAGCGGGTGCGTGTAAAGCGTATTCCTTACAACTTGAAAACTACTGAAGACATTCGAACCAAAATTTATATTTAGCATCCACCTATCCAAAGGTAGGTTTTAAACGTAAATAACATTTCATGTTCCGGAATGGACTGGCGGTTTATAGGGAACCGAAATGGTGATTTTACTCTTCCACAATATATACAGAACAAGACCAACCTGACTGGAAATCGACCAAACGTGATGGAATTCCACCTCTAAACCTTTTTTTCATGTGCATTTTTTCGTCAGCAGGATTAATAAGGGAGATACCATGAATTGTCAGTTTTGCAGGTTAAGTCCAGCGGACATAGCCACAAAGGTGTTTTACATGGAGCAGATTCCTTATTTATATAAATCAAATCGTAACGACTGTGTGCCACTACACTGACTATTTTGGCGAAATTTTCGTACAGCTTTCCGTTTAAGGGGTAATAATGACCATCTGCACAATTTTTGGTTTAGTTTCCTGAAAGTCCTAATTTTTAACCGCCTCGCCCAAAATCCAGATTGCGGCATAATCTGCCAGAAGAAAAAAAAGAAGATAATTGAAATTTGACAAAATTATACGTTTTAGCCTGTAACGAACGGAAAACATCCTAGATTATTACATTTTTCACTTTTTATCCCCGAAGAATATCGAAATATGCAGGCAATTTTAATGATGGTGCAGACCTTCGGAAATTCCTATCACATAACAGATTGCACAATCTCCGTTCAATTTGGAATGATCTACAACCTTGGTCTTATGACTTTTTGCCGTATCTGTATCCCTTTTACGCTTGATTTTTCTCTATTAATCGATGTTAAGTCAGTTTGGAATTTTCACAAGCATAATTCATACTTTCGATTACTTATATGAAATACAGAATCATCAAACTCTTCACGAAAATTGGCCCAACCAGTAGCCATCTGTGAGCCAAATGCTATGTATGTAGCTGTCACATAATTATCCGAAAAGTAATGTAATGTGAGATAATCTTACAAAAACGTTACCCTGTTCCACGTTTCTAACTCAATCTGACCCTAGAATAGATGACATATCATAGGACCAGCCATTTAGGGCACTAAATCCGGCGTGTCTTATAGTATAATTCTTTGTCGATATGACGTACGTTTAGTAGCAGTTAATCTGTAAATGAAGGTCTTCAATATTGTAAACACGCATATACTTTCGTATGTCGATCTACACTGACTGACAGTGACAATGCAACACCAAGGAGGAGTGGTTCGAAAGGGATGAAAGTTGGGGAAAAAACAGAGACGGCACGGCATCGACTCAGTAGGATGTAGGACCACCGCGAGCGGCGATGCACGCAGAAACACGTCGAGGTACAGAGTCAATAAGAGTGCGGATGGTGTCCTGAGGGATGGTTCTCCATTCTCTGTCAACCATTTGCCACAGTTGGTCGTCCGTACGAGGCTGGGGCAGAGTTTGCAAACGGCGTCCAATGAGATCCCACACGTGTTCGATTGGTGAGAGATCCGGAGAGTACGCTGGCCACGGAAGCATCTGTACACCTCGTAGAGCCTGTTGGGAGATGCGAGCAGTGTGTGGGCGGGCATTATCCTGCTGAAACAGAGCATTGGGCAGCCCCTGAAGGTACGGGAGTGCCACCGGCCGCAGCACATGCTGCACGTAGCGGTGGGCATTTAACGTGCCTTGAATACGCACTAGAGGTGACGTGGAATCATACGCAATAGCGCCCCAAACCATGATGCCGCGTTGTCTAGCGGTAGGGCGCTCCACAGTTACTGCCGGATTTGACCTTTCTCCACGCCGACGCCACACTCGTCTGCGGTGACTATCACTGACAGAACAGAAGCGTGACTCACCGGAGAACACGACGTTCCGCCATTCCCTCATCCAAGTCGCTCTAGCCCGGCACCATGCCAGGCGTGCACGTCTATGCTGTGGAGTCAATGGTAGTCTTCTGAGCGGACGCCGGGAGTGCAGGCCTCCTTCAACCAATCGACGGGAAATTGTTCTGGTCGATATTGGAACAGCCAGGGTGTCTTGCACATGCTGAAGAATGGCGGTTGACGTGGCGTGCGGAGCTGCCACCGCTTGGCGGCGGATGCGCCGATCCTCGCGTGCTGACGTCACTCGGGCTGCGCCTGGACCCCTCGCACGTGCCACATGTCCCTGCGCCAACCATCTTCGCCACAGGCGCTGCACCGTGGACACATCCCTATGGGTATCGGCTGCGATTTGACGAAGCGACCAACCTGCCCTTCTCAGCCCGATCACCATACCCCTCGTAAAGTCGTCTGTCTGCTGGAAATGCCTCCGTTGACGGCGGCTTGGCATTCTTAGCTATACACGTGTCCTGTGGCACACGACAACACGTTCTACAATGACTGTCGGCTGAGAAATCACGGTACGAAGTGGGCCATTCGCCAACGCCGTGTCCCATTTATCGTTCGCTACGTGCGCAGCACAGCGGCGCATTTCACATCATGAGCATACCTCAGTGACGTCAGTCTACCCTGGAATTTGCATAAAGTTCTGACCACTCCTTCTTGGTGTTGCATTTGCTCTGTCAGTCAGTGTATATATATTCACTGATGTCGATTTGTAGCGATCGAGAAAGGGTGGGTCTGCTAATGTAATCAGTACTCCCCACACTGACTTTGACTGGCTGTATGAAAGGGCCCTTCTCCAACTCCTGTGTAACTGTCATTAGTAAGGAAGGTCTACAATTGTAATGAATAGTTCGCTTCTCGATTTGACTTGCAGAAGGCAAGTGAGCATGCAGTTTTGTGTAAAACTTCCCTACCCGATTGTGTTTGGCAGAAGGCAAGGGTGCCCGCCATTATAAACAAATGTCCTCATCTAAAATGTGACTGGCATTAGGCATAGTGGCCTGCTATTTTGATGGAAACTCACCAACTTGGTGTGACTGGCAGTAAGCTGGCTGGCAGTAGGAAAATCGGCCTGACATTATAATGATAACGGCACAACTCAATTTTGAATGGTAGTAGGGAATTTGCCTGCCATTATAATAAAATCTCCTCGACTGTAATCTGTTTGGGAGTAGGAAATGGGGCCTGCCATTGTAACGAACACTCCCAACTTGATTGTGACCGCGCAGTAGGCAATGGGGCCTCCAATTATAATGTAAACTTCCCAACTCGATTGTGAATGGCAGTAGGCAAGTGATCTTGCCGTTATATCACAAATCCGTAACAAACACTTTACATTGGAAACAACGTATGGGGACATCCCCATGCTCTTTCTCGGATAACGCTAAGAGACATGCAATTTTTAAACAATCTTATTTACTGCATGTACACTGTTTACTTCGATATTCGAATACAATGTTGAACACCGTAGCGAAGCACGGGTACATTTGCTAGTAATATATAGATTCGGAAAATAATTAATTAGGTTACACAGGGGAACAGTGACACCCAGAATAAATCAAATAATAAATTGTAACACAGTTTCAGTGAGACCCAAATTAGCAAACATATTAAAGAACTGCATTGAAATTGTACACACAAAGAGAGAACAGTCAAACCGATGAGAAGTTAGAGCACAGTAAAAATAAATTCCAAGCTCAGATAACACCAGGAAGAACAACAAGTTGCAACTCACCTTATCGAGGTCAATATGTGGAAGATAAGGTCATGGATCAGTGCAATTATGACCTTCCATTTCTTGAATGTTTAAAAAATGCCAATTAAGTTTAATTTCAGATTTAATTAGTGAATAGTTCTGAAAAGTTGTCAAGAAAGGATGACACCTAGTTTTGATTTGATACAATTTAATAAACGGCAGTAAATTACAATATTTAAAAAATCCCACAAGGTTGAATAATATTTTTTTACAGATTAATAGCCAATCTGAAAAAGTAAAGAAGTGTATGTTTTAATAATTAAAAGATAATCAAGAAGGATAAACGTAGGAAAATAGTACTAATATTCCTGCTACGGTGTTAACAGTAATAGTCTACATTACCTAAGGTTAACTAACAGAAACCAAGAAGCAAACACTTTCAAATAGAAACCATTTTGATGGGAATCAACTGCTCAAGGGTACTCAGATAGAGTCCACTCAAAATGATACACGATCCAAGAAGAGTTTACAATATAATAAAAATCCACAAGATAAATTAAAAAGAAAGAATTAGTTAGTTAATTAATTAATATTCCGGTGAGCAAGGCACCATACATACCAAATTCAAAACAGATTAATATCGCTTTTTGCTAGCCCGTTCACCAGGACATACCACCAAAGAAATAATTAAGTTAAGTTTCAAGATATTGCCAAGGTCAATCCAAAGGATTAACAAATGATTCCAGGGCGTAAGGTGCAGAAGATATCAGAATCCTATCGTTTAACACGGTTAATAAATCCTTTCAGCAAGGAATTTCTCCTTAAATGCGTCCGTTGCGGTTCAAGTCTCAAGCAGAATTCCCAATTCCAAGTATCCAGGAAAAACAAAAAATACTGACACAATAAAGGTAACTAAGACGACAAGGCCTCCCACGCGGCCAACCCCTCGTCCACGTCGTGGGAGGTGGGCAACGGCACGAAATAGGGGATTGCCTGTAGGAGTGATGTACAGTGGGGAATGTGTGTGCCCCATGACCGCTACGGTAGCTGTGGAGGAACCCTGAACGGGGCTCTGGTGAAGACCAAGGTACGTAGAATACAAGGTAGGGATCACGAGAGAGGTGCGCAGTAGCAAGCAGAGCTGTGACGTCACGCAGGACCCTCGCGTTGAATCTGCTCTGAATGAGGTAGAGGTAGTTCGAATAAGAATCGCTGTACACGCAGAAGCTAGGTGCTAATTATACACGATAGTAACATATCTGTGCTGTATAAGAAACCGTGTGTGTTTATTTTATGTGATAAAACGTAAAAAGCAGTAATAGGGTACACTTTTCAATATACTTTATCATGCCATTGCAGGCTGCACACATCATAACAGGCACGCGAAGGAACGAAACATACACTTTCATGTATTCCCTAAAGCCACTGACCTAAATGAATGGTGACAGAAGTAATCAAGACATTAGCGAAACCTATCTTTCTCAGCTTCTAAGGTTCGGAAGGCTTTATGACCATCCTCTTCCGATAGCTGTGGCGCGAAAGGTGAGATCATTGCTTCTTAGCCTCAATGCTTCCGAGGCGATAAGAAATTCCATCTGTTCTCCGGAAGATTATGAAACATTACGCCCAAATATGTTACATGCTACTGATGAACTCGATCAAAACTCGGATATCGTGTGCCAGTCTAAGGCCAGCGTTGAGCCCACAACATCCTATTGTTTACCGGAGGATGAGCAAGGGTTCGTTAAAACCCTTGAAGAGCAGGTAAAACAGCCCGAAGACAGTCGCGAAACCAAGGATCGTGATGAGCTGCTTGAAAACTTCACAGGCTATATTGTAGCTTTTAGGGTAAAGAAAAAAAAACCTCGAAATAGAAAACAATTACGGAGAGGTCAAACTACAAGGGGTGGAAATCAGATTTCAAAAAGAGGTCTATTTTTTTTTTTTTTTTGCAAGATGCTTTACGTCGCACCGACAAAGATAGGTCTTATGGCGACGATTGGACAGGAAAGGGCTAGGAGTGGGAAGAAAGCGTCCGTGGCCTTAATTAAGGTACAGCCCCAGCATTTGCTTGGTGTGAAAATGGGAAACCACGGAAAACCATCTTCAGGGCTGCCGACAGTGGGGTTCGAACCCACTATCTCCCGAATACTGTATACTGGCCGCACTTAAGCGACTGCAGTTATCAAGCTCGGTAGTTTCAATTTTACCACGGGAAAGTACTGAAAGAGGGTTCAAACATCATCACAAACCTTACGGATATCCTGAAGAAGGAATTCCCCGAAATTTATGAGTTTGCAAGTTGCTTCGTGAGAAGCCGTTCTTTTATTCGAATGGGCGCTTTAAACAAAAGTAAGACATTCAAGAGACCGGCTTTCAGTTAATAAAATACCGATATAGAAAGAAGAAAAGCAAAGAAATTCCATTGATGCTAGGGATAAGTGTGTTTGATATTCTTCTTTTTTTAATATCAGCATTACACTTTGTGTATAAAGTACCTGTTATTTTTTTATTAAAGGTAATTTATTATGTTTTATATGAAACCAGTGCTAAGAATGTTAATATGCAGGCTCATTAATTTATATGGCCTATCTAATGTTAACGTAGAATTTGTCAGTGCCTGGCACTTGGAGGAGAACATTTACTGTACTGCTTGTGTTGTGGACAGTTTCCTAACATTTACTGTTTGTATTGTTGATAGTGTATTGAACCCATGACCTTTGTGCCCTAAGAACATTATGCATTATATAACAATTAAATTAAAAGTTGGATTCTTGATAGCATGGATTTGACACGTGACGAGGGGGTGATTACCTTCGGTCCCACGCTCTGGGGTACGTGACGTCAACCACACGTGTCGACGGCGGAAGAATCTCAAGTCATCTTTATGAACTATTTCAAAGCGCGTGTACACGGCGTGACCACGCCAAGTCAAAAAAATATAGTGCCTATCAAAGGAGGTCAATCATCTCACAAATCGAACCCGTAAAATTTTTAAATGTCCATGAACACTACCATCAGAAATGTAGCAAGCATGTAGTCACTTTCAAAACTCTTGAAATTACAGTTTAGGTAAGTCAGAAAATTTAGAGAAATTTTCTTGGCGGCAAAGGGAGAGATCCGAAGAGAGGGGGTAACTGCTATAAATATGAAGGGACGCCATGACGAAGCTTCCTTCTCCGGCATTTGTGATACAAAGCGGACGAAAATTGTTGAGCTGCTCTGCGAAATCAAACCAACGAAAGTAGACTGAGTTCGACTGCGGATTTTAGCCAGTGTGGCTAAGTCTTGACTCCATGGGGAGATAGTTTTCTTGAGAGAAATAAGTGTATCAGATAGGACGGTCAAAGTACTGAAATATTCTAATGTGATTAAGTAATTCGTGTGCGGGAGTAATTATAATCCATCGTGTGCGTTCAAGCAATCAAGTGAAGGGTATTTTCTTTTTTTTTTATGCTTTATTCCAGGAAACCTGAAGAAACACAATGATATGTACAGCCATGAATGTAAAAATGGCTAAATAAAATGCCAGGGTCGCAGGTGAGCCCTATGACGAACAATGGTGTGACTACATAAGGTAATGTGACTTTCCATCTTACTACCTCTTATATCTCGTATCGTGATTTCTAAAAGTGTATTTGCATGGGGATATACGACGCAGTGGTCGCCCTACTAAGTTTTGTAAATGTGAGAGTACGACTAAAAGAGTCATTTGTTTTATTTTCCACTTGGATAAATTTTTGAAGTCTTGCGAGTGCCATATAATGTTGTAAAAAGTTATTGAATAGGGTTCGGAAGTGATATCACGTCCAATGTAGATCGTCATCCGTGTGAGAGTACTGCCTATATTTTGTGATGTCAAAGTAAGATGTTCATTCGCCGTAAAATTCTTCTGACTGCAATTTGACGTTAATAATAATAATCCATGGTCACTCATTTTCAATCGAGTGGAAGCGCGCTGTCGGGTGAGAACCTAGGGGATGAATTTGGTCACGGAGAGAAACGTTTTTCTATGCCCATTTTAAACTGTGTCTGACTGACAATAAAAAGATCTAGTAGAATGTTTCAGTCATTTCTCGTAAAAATCAAGTTATTAAATACGATATCATTTATGCGAAGTTATTCATGATTAATGCATTGTGCGATATTATACGTCGGTATTTCTAGTGGGGATTTTATTCCAGTTCTTGGTCGATGATAATTGTGGAGCTGGGAAACAGAGGTTGGTTTTGTGGATCAGGTTGGACCTGTCATTGAAGCCGGGACACTGAAGCCCGAGGAGTGTTTTATATGAGTTGAGATGAGATGTGCGAATCAGGTTAGAGTCCTGTCATTGAAGCCGGGATATGATAGCCCGAGGAATATTTTATAATGTTGGGAATGGAAAGAAATTCATAGAAATCCATAGCGGTATAATTGGCGACGCGTATAATTAGTGTGGGCATCTTGAAGCATATCTGTGCATTTTGTTGGGTAGAATATCGTATTTGTTGAATCATGTCGGCAGAGTTTAAAGGGAGCATTTTGAGAAGTCAGTCATCTGTGAATAAACCAGGTGGTTCCTGTAACTGCCAAGCGAGCATGGGGTGAGAGACCTAAGCGGACAGCGGGGATAATAACGGGAATAGGAGTGGAGTCGAGATTGTACTTTAATTCTCGGCCAGGAAAACGTTAAAATGCTGGATTTAGTTGAAAATTCATAGCCGGTAATGATCTAAATTTGTGAAATACTGTAATTGGGGACGTAATGAACATTTGAAACCATGAACTTTGAGTATAAGGAACAGAGTAACCCAATTTCAGGGTTGTCCAAAATATAGAGCGATGGTCGTGATGATCGATTTGTCTGTGAGGGGTGTGCAAAATTCATAATGGTAATGACGAGATATGACATCGTAATTATATGGCGAGTTGTTTGGTTTGTACGTAGATTATTAGGATATCCAAGTGTTAAACGGTTAGGATTAGATTAGATTTTAAAGTGTGATATCACGATACGAGATATATATAGCTGGACATGAATGATGTAACAAATTCTTTTCCAGCCAGATAAACATCGCAATATTGAATTCACATCACAGCTGCGTAGAAATTTGCGAGGAAACCAGAGTCCGCGGAGATGAAATTTGTTGTTGGTTAATATTTCGTTAAATCATTTAAATTTATTAAATTATTAAATTCAGTGAAACCGCATTTTGAAATAACTTTAATCAAGCGAATAACTTGGAGATGCATTCTGGAAATTTTAGTTTGTTGTCTGGGGAATATTAAAATAAAGTAAAGATTAAAGGGACATATCCGAAGGAAATGGATTTTTCTGCCACAAAGTTTGTGAGCATTGCTATTGTTGTAATTATTGAACTTTGATTGATTGAGCAGTGAATGTGCTGGGGATAGTAAAGTGGAAACTTTGGTCATCAACCGATGTAACTTAATTGTGTTTAGCCTTCAGCCTAGAAACTTGGATGGTCAGGGGGTCATCAACCTCAGTGACTTAGATTAGGGCCATATGCCATTGTAGCATCATTTCCTTGCGGTCATCATCCACTATGACTTTAAAGTAACTTAGAAGATTAGAGGTCGGTCCATGACATAGACGCAGGTCACATCGATTCAATTAAGGGTCCATGCCGTAGAACCACTGTGTGGCACACACCGATTGGACGGCCTTAATTATACTCAGAGTCCAGAGTTCGTGTTACGAGGGCTGGACCATAACGAATCACTATGATGGTACAGGTGGTCTCACATGGAAGCCGAATTTAAGGATTTCCAGACTTTCCTTTCTTAAATGATTAATAATTGAGACAATGGTTTCTAGTAAGAATGCCCATCAGGCAATTACGTTAAAGTCTCACACCAGTGTTCTGACATTTATGTAAAAATGATTGTGGTGTCCAGTGGACACAATTGACTATGACATCGTTGACATAGTAAATTACTTCATTTCCCTGAATAAATAGGAATCGTTTAAATAGACCTTTCATTCCAGTAGATAGATTAGAATTAATGAACCCTACCTTTACCTCAGCAAGTGACGAAGAACCCGAAACGACCCAAGAGACAGATCTCATGAGCTTTGCTGATAGGTAAGGAAGGTAGGTATCCCTAAATATGGACCTAAAGGGTTCAGTATATAGTTTCCCAGTATTGCTTGTAACAACGGACATATTTCCTGCAGTCATCAAGCTTTAATGTTCGCGTCTGTAACTGTAACAATTAGAGCCCTTTGTTATTGTTATCATAGGTGTTGAGAACATGAACATATGGAATGGTCATTCCACTGCGATCACAGTCTTAGCAGTGTTACAACCTTTTATACAGATCGAAATACTTCAGAAACGCAGCTGGATTCACACTGTATTTGCTCTCCTATTATTACTCTACTGTAATAGTGAAGTGCAATGCCTTTTGTGAGGTGATGTTAAAATATCATTGAAGTTCTCTTATCTCTAACTTGTGGCTAAAACAGAATAGCTTACAGCTGTATATTAGCCTACCTCATGCAGAACACAAGGCGCTGAGGGTTCACGTGACGTCATCGACGGCCAAGCGTGGTGGGGAGACCTGCGCGTGATCCCTACCTCTTACTCAAACTACCTTGGTGAAGACCTCAACGGCAGCAACGGCGGAGAAGGAGTCCTTTGGTACGGATGAGGCAACCCTTCTTCTTGGGGATAAATAAAGAAGAAACCACTGCCTTGTGGTAAAGAGGGATCTTTACAGGCTAAGGGAGATAACCCCTACAGAAAAATCCTGCGGTCTAGCGCAGACAGGAGGCAACCCCTCCACCGGACTTAGGGTGCTGTGGGCTAATAACTCGCACACCTGAATTAAATTCATTGCAGAAACCAGACGAAATTTATACCAGTCGGATTTTATAGAGACGACTTTTGCAATGAAATACAGGACACGAATCGGATTCTGGAATGTGAAAACTATGTATGAAACTGGCAGACTGAGAGAAGTAGTGACAGAAATGAAAAGGTATAAACTGGAGATACTTGGGTTGAGTGAAACAAGATGGACAGCCTACGGAGAGGTGAGGACAGACGAGGGTGGTGTCTTCATTTACTCTGGAAGAGAAGAAAATGATCAGCATTCAAGTGGAGTGGGTGTCTTACTCACAAAGAAAGCAGAAAATAGCATAATGGAATGGACTCCTGTATCACACAGGATAATTGCTGTACAAACAGAACCAAAGTTAGACCTGTAACCATACCACAGTGTTACGCACCAACAGAGGTGACAGAAGAGGAGGAGAAGGAGGTGTTTTATGATAGGCTGACATCAATACTGGCAGGGATAAAGAAGAAGGACATTGTGGTATTGATGGGAGATCTAAATGCAAAAATCGGTAATGAAAATGAACGGAGAGAAATCATCATGGGTAGACATGGAATAGGAGAAGAAAATAATAATGGCCAGAGATTCATAGACCTATGCAGTAATTTTGGATTGGTTATAGGTGGATCATTGTTTCCACATAAGAACTGCCACAAGATCTCATGGGTGTCACCTGATCTCCAGACAGAAAACCAAATTGATCACTTGGCAATAAGTAAAAGATGGAGACATTCACTCGTAGATGTGAGGAATAAACGTGGAGCAGATGTACGGAGCGACCATCACCTTATGATTGCTGATATTAGATTGAGCACCAGTAAAACAGGCAGCAGTACGAATGAAACGTTTTAACTCCCGGAAATTTGGGAAACTTGAAGTGCAAAATTAATTTAAGATACATTTGGAGAACGGGTTTGAAGCCCTCGCCGAACAACCAGATGAAGATGTAAATACCAAATGGAACATAGTCAAGAAACTCTTTCATGACACATGTGAAGAGATAGTGGGCTACAGAGAGCCAGGTAGGAAAGAATGGATATCGGATGACACTTGGGGATCGATACAAAAGCGAAGAGAGTGTAGGGCACTTGTCAACTCCAGTAGAACAAGAAACCAGAAAGCAGTAGCAATGGAAAAATACAGGGAGGGCAACAAGGAGGTTAAGAAGAAAGTGAGGAGAGATAAACAAGTGTTTACAGACCAACTGGCAACACAAGCAGAAGAAGCAGCAAGAGTCGGCAACAGCGAAGAAGTATATGCCGTTACGAGAAAGCTTTCTAGGAGGAACTTTTCAGGGCAGAAACCAGTCAGAGATGAAACGGATTAGCCTTGACATCTGAAACACAACAATTGGAAAGATGGAGACATCACTTCATGGAAGTACTCAATAATCTTGGTGAGGAATCGAGAACTGAAGAAGTTGAAACCATTTTGGAGAATCCAGATATCTCGGTAGAGCCACCAACACGACAATAGATTGCACAAGCAGTGAAACAACTGAAGAGTGGCAGAGCACCAGGTGTAGATAACATTATCCCAGAAGCCCTAAAGGTAGATCCAGATTTAACAGCGGAAATCATTGAGCCACTTCTAACACTAATATGGAACGAAGAACACCTTCCTGAGGAGTGGGTGTCCTCATCAAGATACCGAAGAAGGGTGAACTCTCATATTGCAATAACTGGAGGGGAATAACATTGCTCTCATATGGTGGAAAAGTGATGTCAATAATCATACTGAACAGAATAAGTATAGCCGTTGACAGGAGACTACGTCAAGAACAGGCAGGTTTCAGAGAAGGTCGGTCTACTGTGGATCAGATTAACACACTAAGGCTAATCATTGAACAATTTGCTGAGTATCAGACATCTCTGTATATACTTTTCATTGCTTTTGAAAAGGCCTTTGACTCTATCAACCGGAGGAAAATGTGGAAGGCTATGGAAAAGTTCGGAATTCCACAAAAGATAGTCCGTCTTACACAGGCAATGTATGATGGATATACTTGTCTAGTAGAACATAAAGGGAAGCTGTCTGAACCTTTTGCTGTAAAATATGGAGTAAGACAAGGATGTCTACTGTCGCCAATCTTGTTTATCATGACAATGGATTGTATGCTGAGAGAGGCAACGAATAGAAAGCGTGGCATTCAGTAGGGAGTAAATAACCGATTGGAAGAACTGGATTATGCGGATGATATCTGTCTTCTTGCAGAATGTTTTCGGGATATGGAGATCAAACTGAATGACTTAAAATAGAAGCTAAAGAAGTAGGCGTAAAGATTAATAACAAAAAGACTAAAGAAATGCGCATAAACCATCGTAACAATTGTAGTTTGATTCTAGATGGAATGGATATAGAAAGGGTGGAGGAATTTTGCTACTTAAGAAGCATGGTAAGCCAGGATGGAGGTGCTTTTAGAGATGTGGTGAGTTGTATAAATAAAGCCAAAGGAGTTTCTGCACAGTTACGACCAATATGGAGATCCCCTCACATTCGTATAAAAACGAAGCTAAGGATATTCGTCTCAAATGTTAAATCTGTGTTACTGTATGGAAGTGAGACCTGGAAAGTGACCAAAGACATTACCACAAGGTTACAGACTTTTATAAATCGGTGTTTGAGATACATTATGAGAGTATGGTGGCCAAAAACCATCTCAAACAAAGACCTTTGGGAGGCTACAAGTCAAAGTCCCATACAGGAACAGATAATGAGAAGAAAATGGAGATGGATTGGACACACCCTGAGAAGACCACAAGAAAGTATCACAAGGCAGGCATTGAGTTGGAATCCACAAGGCAGTCGCAGGCAAGGCAGACCGAGGATTACCTGGAAGAGAACCATAGACAAGGAGATTGCTGGAGTTAACAAGACATGGAGGGAGTTGAAAGCATTGGCGGCAGATAGAACAAGCTGGAGAAATTTCGTCGAGGTCCTATATTCCACCTGGAATTAAAGGAAATAAGCAATAAGCAAAAGACGACAAGAAAATAAAATCGGGCAATGAAAACATATGACAAATCACCGTAACAAAGCGTATGAGTTTCATTTTTCTCAATTCTTAATTTACAGAACCCAATGCTTACAGCAGAACAATAATTCGTAAATAAGTAATACTTGGCTTTGAAGTTATCCCACAACAAGTGGAATGATACAGATCTACAAGTGGTTAAATACAAAATGTTAACCCTCAGAACTGAGAGATATATTTAAGTTGATCGGCCACCGGTAATTATAGTATGCAACAAGGTTAATTAACAAGATTTAGGAAAACGGTCAATAACATGCTTGGAAACAGTATTTCACTCTCAGATAGTACATATCTGACATGCCAGATAGTAGGAATAAATAATTATTATTAGGAAAAGCACCCGAAAGGACATATACAATATTCGATATGATTAGATCAAATTTGTCTTTATTCATTGCTAATTTGCGTGATGCTTTTGGTCCTTTTTAAACACAACGCAATGTGGTATTTTTCGCAGCATTTTCCACAGAGTGAACATATGCAGTACTCGTTTGGTAGGTGGAATTTCTTATTGCTACATAACTTGTGGTGGTAACCATGAGAGGATAGTCTTGTGATTGTGTGTCTTTGCTCTTCGTTAGCGTTTCTCCATGATCTGTCTTGCATTGCATCGGCAATGTAAAATTCCAAGTCGATGTCCATTCGTTTCCTTTGTCTAGCAGCTAGAAGTGCCTGGTAAGCGCCAGTAGATTGCAGGTTGAGCTTATACCTGATGTCCTCTATGAAGAAGGTCTCTCTTGCTAATTCATAGGCAAGTCTCGATGGTGCATACTTCCCTATTCACAGGCAGTGCTTTATGAACCTTGCTTTCACCTTTTCAATTCTCTCGAGGTTCTTGTACTTTAGATTTTCCCATATTCATTCTATGCCATATGTTATTATTGGTGTAATTGTGGCGTCGAAAAGTGTCATAGCTGTAGTCAACGATAAGCGGTGAAGGTTCTTGAGTCCGCATATGTTTTTAATAGCGTTGTTGTCCTTTCTTCTACACGGTAGCTGAATGATCGACCTGTTGTCTGCAGGGTGATGCCTAGGTATTTAAATTTATTAACCACTTCTATCTCTTCGTTGTTCAATAATGACGTGTCCTTTGGTGATGCTGTTCCCCCTTTTCTGAATGTCATCTGTGCTGATTTCTTCATGTTTATCTCGAAATCATTCTCCAGTGCCCATTTTGCAAGGGATTTTAATGTCGTCTATAATTCCTCTTTGTTAGGGCCCGCTATGACCATATCGTCGGCGTACATCAGGAGGGTCGTCTCCATTGTATTTCGAAGGATATTGGTGATATTCGCTGTGGCTATATTAAATAGTGTTGGACTGATGGGGTCCCCTTGTAGTACACCATTTGTCATCTACTACAATGTCGTTGTATGTCAAGATGTCTTATATTATTTTACTAATGTAGTGTGTCTTTACAATCATGTCTTCGATGTTTTGCAGTAGTTGTTTTGCGTCTATAAGATCAAAAGCCTTTTTGTAATCAATGAAGACTGCGTAGTGTTTTTCCTTGGGCATTCTTAGTGCTGATTCTATCTCGTTCAGAATATATTCTACAGCTTGTGTTGTGTTTCTACCCTTCCTGAACCTGAATTGGCAATCTGGTATTTTTGGGTCTACTTCCTATTCAAGTCTCTTCGTTAGTATTTTAGTATAGATTTTGAAGATGATATTCTCCAGTGCTATTCCTCTGTATGAATTTGTGTCATTTGTTTCCCCTTTACCTTTGTATAGCATTTTAATCTTCGCAGTTCCCCAGCTTTCCGGTATTGTCCCTGATTGCAGGCATTTGTTGAAGAGATTAGTCCATAGAGGAAGTAGTATTTCCAGTGAGTCTTTTAAGATTTCCATGCAAATATTATCTGGACCAGGGGCTTTCCTACTTTTCGCTTCTGTGATGACGTCTGTGATCTCTTCTGGTGTTATCCGTAGTAGATTTTGAACCCGTTCCTCAGTTATGCCTCTGCACACAGCTACATTAATGTTTTGTTGATTCAGTACTTTCTTGAAGTGTTCCTCCCATTCTTTCATCGGTATATCTGCGGCTTGTGTTATATTTCGTTTCCTCAGAGCAATGAGTGGGTCTTTTGTTGCTGCTTCTGCGATTCTATTCCCTTCTTCCATGAATGCAGTTTTCGTTTCCTTTAAAAGTTGCTTATAATTTCTCCTCTTAGTTGCATATATTTTAAGAACGTCATCTCTTCGTGTCGTTTTGGCTACGTATTACGCCTCTAGTGTTTATGTACGCATTTTATAATATTTTTCATTAAACCAGGGCTGAGCTCTACGTTGTCTTGGTGGAGTGGAATAAAAGCTTGTTGATGTATTTGTTCTAATGCTCCATTTGTGTTGCCCACATTTATGAGCTGCATTGAAGTTTCTATTTGCGTCTCGTTTTGTTTGAGGATATTTATATAATTTTTTCTTGATGGTCTGTCGTTGGTGGAAGAATAACTTCATCGTTGAAAAATACAAACAGATACAGTACTAAGCAGTGTAGAATACAAAGTAATGGCCTTCATAACATAAAGGGGCCGATGACCTTCGATGTTAGGCCCCTTAAAACAACAAGCATCATAACATAAAGACTGTGATAAGATTACTGATCACAGGGAATAATTGATTATTAAAGTATGGAGGCTTTCACGGCCGGTGTCAATATAATAAAAATCTTCCGGGCTATTATGCCGTGGTCCACTCCTCTCACTTCTCCCAGACGTTTCGACTACTGAGGCGTATCTACACGACGCCACAGAAGATGACTACCGCAACAGTAGTCGAAACGTCTGGGAGAAGCGAGAGGAGTGGACCACGGCATAATAGCTTGGAAGATTTTTATTATAATAATTGATGATATTGATATATATGTTTCGTATGGAATGAGGATACATTGTTACAATTTGGTTATTTACAAATATGTACAATTACAGGGAAAAAAGAAAAGTTACATCTATACACACAGAACAAGTACGTAATAAAACAAACAATATTTGTACATTTGAGCTCATCAATATCTTCATTGCTGCTAAAGCTGAATGTCCAATTTTGTTATCCAACTCACAGCTTCATCATTGGCCTCGTGAATGTCCTTTATTGTCCCACTGAATCCACTCAGTGACGATATATTGAACGGTCTGAGGCACGTTAGAGCAGTCGCAGTAAGGGTCCCTGATAATCTTCCACTTGTGTTTCCAGAAGTTGCATCTGCCATGTTGAGTTTTGATCCGATTAAGTGATGACCAAATTTTTCTGAGTAAGTTGAAACCAGGAGGTTGAACAACTGGATCCGAAATTATATCTAATCTGTCAGGGTTTGAAGCTGCCCACCCATCGCGCCAAGCAGTGTTAGTATGAAATTCATCTTGGGCTAGCCTCTTTCCTAGTAACCAAGAAGGGCTCCTAGATTTCAGCCTCCTACCAATGCATCAAGACTGCTTACATGAAGATGATGTTGATGATGCTTGTTGTTTAAAGGGGCCTAACATCTAAGGTCATCGGCCCTCGGGGAATAATTAAACCAAAACAAGGTAGAATAATATGTTTTGGAAAAAAAGGACAGTAATAATTAATAATCCCTCCTATTACTAGCGAGGATGACGATAATACACTGATACGTGCTTCTGTGGTGATTGGTGGTGCGATGTGCTGTAAACAAATGATCATATGTATCGAAACCAAAGCAAACACTCTGCCTTCGAACTAGAGGAAATCCCCAGCACAGCCGGGAATCGAACCCAAACCCTCTGAACCGAACGCCATTACACTGACCATTCAGGCAAGGAGCCAGACTTCAAGTTAAATCAGTCTAATGTATGTTATTTTTAAATTTGTTTCACTGAATGGACTGCTTCTCATTTTTCTAATATGATAAATGGAGAGTATCTTTCAAATATTGTTTGAGAAGAACATTTTTACTGATTGCGTGTCAAAAGACTGCATTCGATTCCGAACATTTTCGCAGTGTTCATATTGTAACTGTTCCCTCTCTCGTCAAAACACTTGGGGAGATGAAAGTTATTATCTTGGGACACATGAATATTAAATAAGCTATTTGTGGCTTGCCCGCAAATTCCCACGCAAATAGAAACAATTAACATTCCATGGTTCCCCATTTCTGCCTGAATCCAATAAAGCCTGATACTGCGCCCTCCATACAACGATCGTAACAACGGGGTTCTCACTTTTACTACCAACTTCGACTTGATTCACTTCAACCTCCCGTAATAACAAATCTCTGACATCGAGATCATAATTCATGTGCGTCATTACACAATTTCTCGCAACATGTACTGAAGACTGATAATCTGATCTCTCATTACCGTCTACTATCAGTTTACATTACTGTGTCTCCTTGTATCCTGATTTCGGCTTGTACCTTCCTCTACATTGCGTTCCCTCTGAACATTCCTACTTTGCTGGTGTGACTGATTACCTACAGGTTGTTGTCTCGGTTGAAACTGACCACGGTGATTGTGTTCTTGTCTTCTGGGTGGTGTTTGATAGTTTGTGTGCTCACGTGTACTATTACTACTTCCTAACGCATCGAAACTTGCTAGCAATCTTTCCATTCCCTGAATAGACTCTATCTGTTGCATACAGCTAGCTTCGCGGATTTTGTTGGGAAAATGCCTGAATAATAACTTCACAATATCTCTCTCCGCTGACATCCCATCTACGTTTTTACAAATCATAACGTGGGCCAAAAAATATTCAGTCATAGAAACTCCCTCGTGTGGCCTAAATTTCCCAAAGACAATGCGTTCTCTTTCCCTGCTTTGTATAGATTCACTCCAAAAATTTTCCGTGAAATATTTCTGGAATTCCACCATACTGGTCATGCTGCTCTTATACACCGAAAACCATGATTTCGATTCCCCAATAGAAGCTTCACCAATTATCTCTAACGCTTCTTCCCATTCAATGATTCCTTCTTCTATTCGCTTTTCAAACCGTTTCATAACAGTGTTTAAAAAATCTAAAGGGTTTGTCTGCCTCCCATTGAATTTAGGTAAATCAGTTTCATATATGAAATTTGTACCATGGCACTGACTTCCTATATTACCTAGCTTTTCTCTGATTTCTTTACGTATTTGTGCCTTCGACCTAGCAATACGTTCATTAATTCTTTTCTCTCTAGTTTTTACGTCATTTGCAATGTGTTCCTGTCTTTCCTTGGTGGCTTTAATTTCAATAGTATATTCCTCTGCTTTCTTAAACTTTTCGTTACATATTTTGGCATTAATCTCTACCTTACCACACAGATCATCGTATTGTTGTTGTACTCTTTCTCTAACTTTACTATTTTCATTCTCTACCAACTCTATGACTTTGGTTTTATGTTCAGTTAACTTTCTTTCTACCACTTTCTCATGTTGGCTGCGTCTCATCTCCTGTTCCGCTAACTGATTCTCAAAACGTTTCTGCTGCTCTAGTGCTTCATCTAATCTATGATCTAAAGCATCCATCCTAGCATTCGCTTCTCTGCTAATTTCCATTTTAATCTGTTCTATCTCCTTGCTAATTTCGGTTTTCGTCTGTTCTATCTCCTTTCTATTTTCTTTAATCTCTGTCTGTGTTTTCTCTACTTCTTTGCTAATTTCGGTTTTCGTTCATTGTACTTCCTTCTTGATTTCATTCGTTTGCTCAAATATCCCTTGCATCATCACAAACAGTTGTTCAATATTCTTATCACTATTCGTATTACCTTTCTCGCCCTCCATCCTAGCTACATCAGATTCTGTACTATTTTCCATGTTCCCACCACTCTCTACCGATTTATCTACTTCAATACTTTCATCTAAAACATTCCTACAATTCAGTGTCTCGCCTCCCTTTACTACGTTTCCGTTACGTAATTTCATGTTCTTTTCACCATGTGCAGCCATGATTCCCCCAAAATCACACATACAAGTTATATGGACACTCACTTAACCCCCACAAACACAGACTTTACTTTTACTGCTTTCCTTCCACGAATACTTAATGTTTTTCGAGCTCAACGTTGGTGCGACAAATGTAACTGTTCCCTCTCTCGTCAAAACACTTGGGGAGATGAAAGTTATTATCTTGGGACACATGAATATCAAATAAGCTATTTGTGGCTTGCCCGCAAATTCCCACGCAAATAGAAACAATTAACATTCCATGGTTCCCCATTTCTCTATGTAATGTTTGGGCGCCATGGTTACAGTTTTAAATAAAACTGTAAACCAAAATTTATATTTACTAGCGTAGAGACTTATACTTAAATCACAGGGGTAGGATTTTAAATAATTAACCATTAAGTATCGCTTAAGAAAGAAAATTAACGCAATATAAAATACAAATGAATTTATTATACAAAAAAATGAGATGAATCGGAAAAGTTTCCTTAAAGCGTGGAGGAATTTAGAATTTAATTTACTGAATTTACTTATTGCTTGCTTTATCTAATTGAAGCTCACCAATTGTAGCTTCCGTTGAAGTCATCTGGTTTCCGTGGTTACTCGTTCTCTTCTTCTCGATGTAGACTTTGCTCCATGGACATCCTTCCTTCCTTCTCAGATATGGTACGGTCTATCTGGATTAGCACTCCCTATTTGACTTGTCTTTAAATTAGACATTGGCCCTATACTTGTAAAAACTGATCAGCGTTGATGGTATGAGGAGAAAATTCAGAGATATGAATTTTTCCATATTAGTAGAAATCTCAATCCAACTGAGCTATACTATTTATACGGTACAGACTTGTACCAAAATTCCGTAGACTTGAACTAAACATAGTTCTTCGTCCATAATATTTACTGAATATCACACAAGCCATAAGCTTGTTTCGTTTCTCGTAGATCCGATAACATTACCGCAACTAAGTACTGTATCGAAGCGATAATACATTGTACAAAAGTAACTATGTCGCAGAGCGACCACACACTGTATCAAAAATCAAATCACGTCGTTCAAAGTAGATGTTCACAGTCGAAGTACTAGTGATGGAGTATCTCGTTAGGTTGTAAGGTCGTAAGGTTGTAAGGCTGTAAGGTTGTGAGGTCGTAAGGTTCTAAGGTCCTGTTCTCGTGTTGAGAATCAGTATATATATATCCGGGCTCACCCCCACTCTTGGTAACAGCTCAATCTCAAAACTCATATACAACGAAGTATCTGATTCGATAGATCGAAGCATCAACTCCCTTTCCCTTCTTCCTCGACAAGTCCAGAAGGCGTGGCGATGATATAGCTGACCAGCTTGCAAGCCTCGCGCACGGGTCGCTGTTTACTAGCCTTGGTCATACGATAAACCCATGACTCACGCAAAACCCAAGCTTCAAGAATAACCCTCCGTATACACAAATATGAGATGAAATGAAAACATCTATGTCTCAACATATTGACCGTATTTACAACATAATGAATTCTTATCCTACATAATATAATAATTTAAATAATAAAACAATGTTATCATATATACAATATGATTCCAAAAAGCCTTGATTACAAATGATTGACGTTGAATAAATATGTTAATACAAACAATTGCCGATGGCGGATAAACTTGATATCAAATGATATCGCGTAAAATGATGTTATATTAAATTAGTAGGGCTGGAGAAGCCTGGACGGTTACAATATGGAATGAGGGCGCATGAGGCTGTTGGCGGTGATTCATCTGTCGGATGATGACATTAAGCCTTGCGCAGACACTTTGGTGTTATTCGACAGGAGAAGACACCAGGTTTTACCCGCTCCCTACATCACTACCATCATCTCACACTCAGACAACAGGTCGCCATGGGTCTCAAAGCGTGGCCAGACGAGCCGCACGTGTCCTAGGACACTCCCAGCACTAAAATCCATACGCTACATAAATATAATAATAATAAATTTATTGCGCACAATGTGCAAAATTTACATATTACATCAAGTAAATTACAATTCACTCAAGGAGCACTTTGTTCAGAGCAAAATTGATTCAGAGAGACTGTTCTCTTCTTGCACTTCATTACGTGATACGTATCACACTGTTCATTGCACAATACACATACACACTCCTGGCTGGCCCGGTGGTAGGATTTCTTGGCACAGAAACGGTTATGAAAGCCGTGTATTGCAAAGCGTGTCACCAAATGTCTCAACTCATATTCCTCTTTCATCCAATCCTTATTTATCAGTGCGTCTGTACTGTAAAAGCTTTCCTCAATCGAGTCCCTTTTCTCTCGTAGTTCTCGTAACAGCTCCTCGAATGCCGGAGTTTGCTGTAGAGGCATTTGTAGTCTTAAATCCTCTATCAAGAAGGTTTCCCGTGCTAAAACATATACGTACCGGGATCGGGTGAATTTAGATACCCCTAGGACCCTCTTAAGTTATCTCGGTTTCATGCTTTCCAGTTCTCGTAGCTGTTTACATGATAGGTACTCCCATATTACTTCTAATACGTATGTGAGCGTTGGTAGCACTTTGACTTGGAAAAGTTTCATGGCCGTCTCCTGTGACATTCTTTGCAGATGTTTGATTTCACTTATGCTTCTAACAAGGAGACATCGGCAATGGGTAATTCGCCGATCGCGATGAAACTTGGAAAACACATTGAGGTACACGTAAAAATGGTGTCGGCATCAATTTTGGGTGCAAACATTCATTAGGGAGTTAACTACGGGGCCTAAAAGTTGCGACATTTCAAATTCCGCGCGATCAGCGGTGAATACCTGCTGGCCAATGCTAAGCTGGCACACTGCGTATCTGGAGACACACCTTTGCAGCTACTCCCCTCCCCGCTCCAATTGGTTCGCCACCGCACGTTCCCCTTCTCCCCGCGCTTGCCGGCCGCTTAGCTGTCGAAGAGAAGCGGTGCTACACTTTGCGTACTCTATGAGCCTACCTCATATCTCTCCTTTGTAATTTCCACGTTGTATTAGTCAGTTTACGTTTTCTGAAATGTTTATGAAAACGTTTGCACCGGGCGAGTTGGCCTTGCGGTTAGAGGCGCGCGGCTGTGAGCTTGCATCCGGGGGATAGTGGGTTCGAGTCCCACTGTCCGCAGCCCTGAAGATGGTTCTCCGTGGTTTCCCATTTTCACACCAGGCAAATGCTGGGATTGTACCTTAATTAAGGCCACGGCCGCTTCCTTCCAACTCCTAGGCCTTTCCTATCCCATCGTCGTCATAAGACCTATCTGTGTCCGTGCGACGTAAAGCAATTAGCAAAAAAGTACGGTGCCTGTTGTTTATTGTGATTTGTTTCGGTTTTCTTTTCACTATTTTTTAATGTTTCGAATAGACCAAAGATTGTTTTTGTTTACTATCAGTTATTGACGGGGAGTTTGCCCGATGTAATTGTTACGGAGTCATTTATTGTGTTGCCTTGTAATTGCTTGTTGTTGTACCAGTTCGTACAATACCCATTGAACTTTTTGCGTATGTAACTGCCATTATACCCAGAAGACTGTAGTGTGATACTTTAATATCGGTACTTGTTGAATACATAGACCTTCGTCAGCTATAACGCAAAAGTACTGGTACAGTAAGACTACAGGCCTGCCTGTGATTACTGTATATCTATTGCATATATAAATGCGCACCTTTTTTTATGTTTTAAAGCTTTTCTTATTACGTCAAACTTTACTACATTCCATGTCATACTCATATCGAAGTTGCCTATGCATTAAATTTATTTATATTCGACAACCATGCTGCAATTGAAATGTGTTGTGCCTGTCATTGCAAAACATAAATAAATCGTTCAGTACAAGCACAAATAAAAACATTCTACCTATAGGCCTATTCATTATACCAGAGTACGCAATACGGAAAATACCAGTAGTTTCAAACTCGGAGTTTATAATTGTTGTTGTTGTCGTGCGCGATGTCGTTTCGTTATGACACAACTGGTAGCGTACACAAAATGGGTGGGGGGAAGGGGTCATAAAAAGAAGATCTGGACCTATAATCAGGTTTTGATATCCCGAGGTACCGAATCTCATTACATTCATTGAGATCCTCTACCCGGGCACGTAATTTCTTTACATAAAATGGTATTTAACGTTGTTTAAAGGTGGGAGATTTGTTTAGTGGTGGGTGATTTAATTTAATTAATTCCATATGTATGTCCACTCTAAAGGACACTATCGACAGCTTTAAGGCGTTTTAGAAGTAAATAATAATTTAAGCGTAGGTAGGACGTGGTACCCCATCCCACGTTTCCGTGGTACTTAACTCGGAGTTGTACCCACGAATGTGATAACTCACCGGAATTAGCAGGAATGAAAATATAACATTTGAATAAAATATGGGTATATTAATGTAGGTTATTTATTATCATTATGTGTGAAACGGAACGTAATTTAAAGGATTCCAATAATTACAGTACGAAAAGAAGCAGTCGGTCCCGTTGAACAGCTAAGCAGCCGGCCAGCGCGGGGAGAAGGGGAACGTGCGGAGGCGAACCAATTGGAGCGGGGCGGGGAGGAAGTGCAGAGGCGTGTCTCCAGATACGCAGTGTGCTAGCTTAGCATTGGCCAGCAGGTATTCATCGCTGATCGCGCGGAATTTGAAAAGTCGCAACTTTTAGGCCCTGTAATTAACGCCCTAATGAATGTTGGCACCCAAAATTTATGCCGACATCACTTTTACGTGTACCTCAATGTGTTTTCCAAGTTTCATCGCGATCGGCGGCTTACCCACTGCCGATGTTCCCTTGTAAGTGCAGCAGCTAATCTCTTCTTTATGTGTACTGAGAAGGTCGTTCCGGAGACTTGTAGTGTGATCCCTAGATACGTGAACTGGTTTTTCGGTGTTTATGTGTGTCCCCCACATACAATGTAGTCACCTTTCGATAAGCGTTCTCCTCTCCTGAATACCATTAATTCTGTCTTCTTTAGATTCATCCTTAGCTCGTTGTCATCCGCCCATTGTGTGACAAGCTCCATTCCGTTTTGCAAATCTTTTATGTTATCAGCGGCTAGTGCCATATCATCCGCATATAGCTACATAGATATAACACAGTAATTAAAACTGAGTCCGCCTCTGTTGTGCAGTGTGATTTGCTGCCACTCCCAGAGACCGGGGTTCGATTCCCGGCTCAGGCACGAAATGTGAAAAATGGTAGGAGGACTTGTACGGGGTCCATTTAGCCTCGGGAGATCAAGTGAGTAGAGGGGGGGGGGGAAGGTTCGCATCTCACCTCAGCCATCCTCGAAGTGGCTTTCCGTCGTTTCCCACTTCTCCTCCAGGCAATATACCGTGATGTTACCTAACATAAGGGCACGGCCGCTTCCGTTCCTCTCTTCCTTGTCTATCCTTTCCGATCATTCCAATCCCTCCTCCCCACAATGCCCCTGTTCAGCATAGCAGGTGAGGCCGCCTGGGCGAGGTACTGCTCCCCAGTTGTATCCCCCCGACCAAACATTTCACGATCCAGGACACTGCCCGGAAGGCGGTAGAGGTGCGATTCCTCACTGAGTCCCTGAAGAGTAAGTGGATTAAGAAAGAAAGAAAGAAAGAAAGAAAGAAAGATTAAAACTGAGAGGACTTTTCCTCTTCTTCGTGAAACCTCACATTTCATCGTGTTTACCATCATATCGTTGTCTGCTGTCCACCTCACAACATTGTCGAAGTCCTTTCGTAGTTACTCACTATCCTGTAACTTATTTATACCTCTATCAAGATAACATCATCTGCAAAAAAAACTGTATCTTGACAGTTCCTCAGTCAAGAAAACAAGAACCGAACCTCCCCCTCCCCGTATTAATCACTACATGATCAAATAATGCTTCATGCTTCAGCTACTCTAATTCTCTGAATTCTATTTACTAGAAATCTAGCACCCTTTCAATCATCCTTTATCTAGCCCAGTAGCCCTCGTTTTTGTCAGCAGTCTCACATAGTCTTCTCTATCAAAAGCCTTCGATACGTCAATAGAGATACAGTCCATTTGACCTCCCGAATCTAAACATCTTCCTGGAATCCTACAAGTTCTGCTTCACTGGAATAAGCCTTCCTAAACTCGAACTCCCTTTCATCAGACTAGTTAGTAATTTTGCAAACGGCCGGGTTGCGTGGCTCAGACGGTTGAGGCGCTGGCCTTCTGACCCCAACTTGGCAAGTTCGATCCTGGCTCAGTCCGGTGGTATTTGAAGGTGCTTAAATACGTCAGCCACATGTCGGTAGATTTACTGGCACATAAAAAGAACTCCTGCGGGACTAAATTCCGGCACCTCGGCGTCTCCGGAAACCGTAAAAGTAGTTAGTGGGACGCAAAGCAAATAACATTATTATAATTTTGCAAAATAAATCAGAAAGAATGCTCTCCCAGACCATACAAGCAGCACAAGTCAAGCTGAAACAGATATCATAAAAGTAATTGCATGGATGGTTGTTCACTTGGAGACACTAGAGATTACTGTAGTTTCATGATATCCTCTACATTTTACATTACCGAGCGATTTGGCCGTGCGGTTAGGGAAGCCTGTAAGCTTGCATCTGGGAGATAGTAGGTTCGAACCCCACTGTCGGCAGCCCTGAAGATGGTTTTCGGTGGTTTCCCCATTTTCACACCAGGCAAATGCTGGGCTGTACCTTAATTAAGGCCACGACCGCTTCCTTCCTACTCCTAGAGCCCTTTCCTATCCCATCGTCGCCGTAATACCTATCTGTGTCGGTGCGAAGTAAAGCAAATTTTAAAAAACTTTAGTACTGTACTATCCAGTACTCGCAGCAGCTACAGTAGTGGGAGAAATATTGTTAGTGTCTCTAAAGGCTGAGAAAAGGAGCATATGAGCATGGAATAGGAATGGATAAATAGAAGAAAACATTTAGGAGGTCCTGAAACCTTACTGAAAAAAAAAAACTGTGCATAATTGAATCTAAAAAGAAAATTCTAACTCTATATCTTAATGTGACATTTTATAATCGTTAATAAATCGTGAGTAACCAATTTAAATAACTTCTTTGCATCCCGGAGATAGTGGGTCGAACCCCACTGTTGGCAGCACTGAAGATGGTTTTCCGTGGTTTCCCTTTTTCACACCAGGCAAATGATGGTGCATTGCCGTAATTAAGGCCACGGCCGCTTTCTTCCCTTTCCCCTTTCTAGCCCTCTCTTATCCCATCGTCGCCACGAGACCAATCTATGTCTGTGCGACGCAAAGCAAAATGTAAAAAAAAAAAAAAAAAAATTAAAAAATAATATTTTGGAAATTATTTTCTTCAGGAGGGAATTATCGGCTTATAAATTTCTTCAGTGCGACTACTGGACTTCGCACTATTGTCTATCTTCCTTATTGTGAGTTCATTCGAGTAGGTAATCCTAATAGAATGTATTTTGTTTTTGAGTTCTTCAACTGTCAGTCCTCCCGGAAGAGATTCAATACCAGCAGTGCAATAGATTTCTTCTTCTTCTTAATCTGTTTACCCTCCAGGATTGGTTTTTCCCTCGGATTCAGCGAGGGATCCCAACTCTACCACCTCAAGGGCAGTGTACAGGAGCGTCCGACTCGTTGGCTGAACAGTCAGCGTACTGGCCTTCGGTTCAAAGGGTCCCGGGCTCGATCTCCGGCCGGGTCGGGGATTTTAACCTTAATTGGTTAATTCCAAGGGTACGGGGGCTGGGTGTATGTGTTGTCTTTATCATCATTTCATCCTCATCACGACGCGCAGGTCGCCTATAGGTGTCAAATAGAAAGACTTGCACCTGGCGAGCCGAACCCGTCCTGGGATATCCCGGCACTAAAAACCATACGACATTTCATTTTTCAGTGTCCTGGAGCGTGAGACACTGGGTCGGGTGATACAACTGGGGAGGATGACTAGTACCTCGTCCAGGCGGCCTCACGTGCTATTCTGAACAGGGGCCTTGTGGAGGATGGGCAGATTGGAAGGGATAGACAAGGAAGATGGAAGGAAGTGGCCTTAAGTTAGGTACCATCCCGGCATTTGACTGGAGGAGAAGTGGGAAACCACGGAAAACCACTTCCAGGATGGCTTAGGTGGGAATCGAAGCCACCTCTACTCAGTTGACCTCCCGAGGCTGAGTGGACCCCGTTCCAGCCCTCATACCACTTTTCCAAATTCGTGGCAGAGCCGGGATTCGAACCCGGGCCTCCGGGGGTGGCAGCTAATCACACTAACCACTACACCATAGAGGCAGACGCAATCGATTTTATTTTTAAAATAACATCGTTTAAATTCCATAAACACGTCTGGACTGCGTGCATGTCGAGACATTTCACTATTTCTTCACATCCCCGCTTCATTTTGCAAACCAAGTAACGTATCGAAAGGTTCATAACCTCACAATTACCAGTTTAGTTTCACTAAAAGTTGGAAGTAGCGGAAAGTTGCCATTGTTGCATGGTAGTGTCGCAACTGCAATTCACGCATTCGCATTCTAATAAAAGCCAGTTACGAAACTTAGTTGCGAAACCTAGTGTCATCGTGTAAACTAAACTTAATGCTACCATAAAAAACCTCAATGTATTTGGTATAGCTTCTACATGCATATATTAATCAAACAAGTAAGACCACCGTCGCTTCTTCCCAATCCTATCCCTTAGCTATCCCATCGTCAGTGTCTGTGTCGGTGCGACGTGTAGTATATTGTGAAAAATGAAAGTCCACAGCCTGTTTCCAGATATTCTACCGGGTCAGGAATGTAATGAATAAAACCCCCATCTAGCGGCGAGGTTAGCAATTGTGCCGGCTGCCGAAGCCTGTCGTACTGTACTCCTCTGAGTCAATGATTAAAGACTGAGAGATGAAATGGAATTATATTGAAGAGTTTTGCTGGAACGAGAGATGTCAGGGAAAGCAGGAGTACCCGGAGAAGAATCTGTCGCGCCTCGGCTTTGCCTAAGGCAAATCTCACATGGAATGACCCGGAATTTGAACCGCGGACGTCGTAGAGCCGATGGACTTATTTTCGTTCTTCAGATGTCAGCCAAAGGCCGACACTCCACGGATTGACCTGCCATGGTAGTGATTGTTGTTTTAAGGGGTAGTATTAACCGAAGAAATGTTTGAGTGAACCGAGTAAAGGAGAATTAAACGGTGTAAAATGGAGGAAAGTAGACAATTCCTAATAAATCATGCAATGACATTGCTGTAGAACGAGAATGAAAAATTAAAAATAAGGGAGACGAACCTAGTACAAGAAACTAGAAGCTATTGCAGTCGAAGCTGGTCTTCGTTTCGTCGCAATTTCACACGTTTCACAAGTTATAAAGCCTTCGGGAGGTGTTACTACCCTGCACAATGCCATGAAGTGGATTTAGAATGTTAAACTAGTTGCAGTACTTGTAATATTTTCTTTTCATGGAATTGCTTGTTGAACTGTTGTTGTTGTTGTTGTTTACTTTATTATCACACTACTGTAAGTGATCATTGCCACCGGGATATTTCCCAATTGCGATGTATTTGTTAATTCTAATAATAATATGTTTCAGACATTTTCTCATTCCCCTAGTGCTTTCACGTCTAGTTAAAACAGTACTCGCAACAAGTGATTCGAATTTAAATACACTGACTGACAGAGCAAATGCAACACCAAGAAGGAGTGGTTCGAAAGGGATGAAAGTAGGGGAAAAAACAGAGACGGCACGGACGAATAATTGATGTTTATTTCAAACCGATATGCAGGTTACACAATGCGCACGGCATCGACTCAGTAGGATGTAGGACCACCGCGAGCGGCGATGCACGCAGAAACACGTCGAGGTACAGAGTCAATAAGAGTGCGGATGGTGTCCTGAGGGATGGTTCTCCATTCTCTGTCAACCATTTGCCACAGTTGGTCGTCCGTACGAGGCTGGGACAGATTTTGCAAACGGCGTCCAATGAGATCCCACACGTGTTCGATTGGTGAGAGATCCGGAGAGTACGCTGGCCACGGAAGCATCTGTACACCTTGTAGAGCCTGTTGGGAGATGCGAGCAGTGTGTGGGCGGGCATTATCCTGCTGAAACAGAGCATTGGGCAGCCCCTGAAGGTACCGGAGTGCCACCGGCCGCAGCACATGCTGCACGTAGCGGTGGGCATTTAACGTGCCTTGAATACGCACTAGAGGTGACGTGGAATCATACGCAATAGCGCCCCAAACCATGATGCCGCGTTGTCTAGCGGTAGGGCGCTCCTCAGTTACTGCCAGATTTGACCTTTCTCCACGCCGACGCCACACTCGTCTGCGGTGACTATCACTGACAGAACAGAAGCGTGACTCATCGGAGAACACGACGTTCCGCCATTCCCTCATCCAAGTCGCTCTAGCCCGGCACCATGCCAGGCGTGCACGTCTATGCTGTGGAGTCAATGGTAGTCTTCTGAGCGGACGCCGGGAGTGCAGGCCTCCTTCAACCAATCGACGGGAAATTGTTCTGGTCGATATTGGAACAGCCAGGGTGTCTTGCACATGCTGAAGAATGGCGGTTGACGTGGCGTGCGGGGCTGCCACCGCTTGGCGGCGGATGCGCCGATCCTCGCGTGCTGACGTCACTCGGGCTGCGCCTGGACCCCTCGCACGTGCCACATGTCCCTGCGCCAACCATCTTCGCCACAGGCGCTGCACCGTGGACACATCCCTATGGGTATCGGCTGCGATTTGACGAAGCGACCAACCTGCCCTTCTCAGCCCGATCACCATACCCCTCGTAAAGTCGTCTGTCTGCTGGAAATGCCTCCGTTGACGGCGGCCTGGCATTCTTAGCTATACACGTGTCCTGTGGCACACGACAACACGTTCTACAATGACTGTCGGCTGAGAAATCACGGTACGAAGTGGGCCATTCGCCAACGCCGTGTCCCATTTATCGTTCGCTACGTGCGCAGCACAGCGGCGCATTTCACATCATGAGCATACCTCAGTGACGTCAGTCTACCCTGCAATTGGCATAAAGTTCTGACCACTCCTTCTTGGTGTTGCATTTGCTCTGTCAGTCAGTGTATTCCAGGAACTCGACCACAAGGAACTAGAAAGTATAATATTATAATATTACATCATTGTTTGCCTCATAATCTCAGATTAGGTGTACAAATGTCGATAGCAGATTCAGTTCAAATTTTGTCCGTCTGTTTGTTTGTTAAGGGCAGGGCTACTCAGAGTGCATGCATGCACTGGTGCATTGCACGGCGCAAGGTGCAAAAGACGACTTCGCTAGATTGACCAGAGTGCAGACCCCCCCCCCTCCTCGATTTTCGATTTTGAGCAATAACTCTGTCTCTCTCCTTCCCTACGACTGTCTCGCTCGCTCCGCCTGTCTCCTCCTTCCTCACTTGCTCTGCGGCGCTCCACCACCCGAGCAGATTTGAGCCGAGCTTAACCGAGTTGCACCGACACAAAATGCTGGTCCGAGTCGGACCGTTGCACGGTGCATAGGACCTCTGCGCTTCGGTTTGCACGCGTGAGATTTTGGGCGTTTGAGAGGTCCTGGTTAAGGGGGAAAACGGCTCAGCAAAATTCCTCGATGGCCGAGCTCGATAGCTGCAGTCGCTTAAGCGCGACCAGTATCCAGCATTCGGGAGATAGTGGGTTCGAACCCCACTATCGGCAGACCTGAAGATGGTTTTCCGTGGTTTCCCATTTTCACACCAGGCAAATGCTGGGTCTGTACCTTAATTAAGATCACGGCCGCTTCCTTCCCAGTCCTATCCCTTTCCTATCCCATCGTCGCCATAAAACCTATCTGTGTCGGTGCGACGTAAAGCCAATAGCAAAAAAAAAAAAAAAAAAAAAATCCTGGAAACTCTGAATTTATGTTCAGGGATAGCCGCGTTGTGTACTAAGCTACACATTATTTATTACTGTACAGTGGTGTACCAGTATTAGGGGAATCAAAATAGGAAAAGTTAAATGACTGCGTTAATATTAGCTGAATCGGAAAACTTTACGTAGTAAAAGTTTTGCAAAATATACTTCCTGGCCTTGTATGTCGCATGTAGTTTTACCATTCGAGGAATAGCAACATTGATATTTTGCAACTGTTGCATTTTTCCCAAATTCCATATATCTTATGAAAATATTAATTTTCTCTGAGGTATGCAGGCGCGTCGCGATGGCGAGGAGTTCGACAGCAAAGCATATTCGCGTATAGAAATTTAACGACTAAACCTATACTTTTGCGGATACTTACTTTTTTCATTACCATCCAGACAGCAGAAACCTTGACCTTGAAGATGACAGACTACCGCCGGATCGACTCTGGAAACGTAGAGCTACTGAAAACTACTGCAAATACCTTGGACTGCACACCGAACGAACGAATCACTCCTACGGCAGCTCGGCAACATAATGAGGCTATCGACATCTCAAACTGCAACAGCTCAGGTACTTCGGTCACATTGTCTGAAGACCTAGTGGACTGGAGAAGACGATCATTGAAGGAAAAGTCGATGGCCGAAGACCCAGAGAACGTGCTCCAATGACGGGTCGGTTTCGGCTCTCGAGCCAGCCAGCTCCCTGGTTGATCCTGCCAGTAGTCATATGCTTGTCTCAAAGATTAAGCCATGCATGTCTCAGTGCAAGCCAAATTAAGGTGAAACCGCGAATGGCTCATTAAATCAGTTATGGTTCCTTAAATCGTACCACTACTGCGTTCTTCATCGACCCACGAGCCGAGTGATCCACCGTTCAGGGTTGTTGTTTTTTCATTTTTCGATCGTTCTCTCCACGGTGAGTGGAGGAGAAGCAATCATTTTCATGGGTTTCTCGTCACAGAGCTAAGAAGTGTTTCGAGCATGGGCGTGGCGTTCATTTAAAACCTTCCCGCCGGGCCGAAGCCGCGACGGGTACCCTCCACTGAGCGAGGAGGTAGGTACCCAGATCAAGTAAAGAGCCTTACCGAAGAGAACCTGCAAGAAGCAATTCACCACGCCCAGGACAGAGACTCGTGGGGACAAGTCGTTAAGGTGCTAGCTGCGTGATGATACTACACCCTTACGCAGGTTTAGAATAAGACACACAAGCACCGTACCTAACAGAAGGTATAGAAACCACAATGTCCGACCGTTTGTGTGTCATATATTGTCACCAATGATAACAGAGATATTCACAAATATATTTTATTGCGGAGGCCATCAAAGACGAACAAAGCTGAAATGGAAACATTGTTAAAACATCATGGTAACAAGTTAACTGGCGATGGTGATGCATGTTGTCGTGAGTATTTTATGAGGTGTGAGCGATCACGTGGTCATCAGCCATAGTGATCAGACAGGTAATGAATATGACAATCCAAAATGAGCAGTAAAAAAAACAGAAGGAACGCTCGATCAGCCGAATAATAAGAACCTAGGAGGTTCCTGTCGTAATAATATGACCGAGCTAGAAGAAAACTAAATGTGATGGTCTGCAATATCCTAACTGATAAGCAACAACATTACACAGCTTGTTCTGAGTCTCTTCTGTTACCACTTTCGCTAGATAACATTAATGATGTGAATAATTATTGCAAAAAGCTAACTAGTCAACAGTTGTCTCTAATAAAGTACTAGGTCACACGATGACTGCTGTTAAACTCTTACCCATTCACGTTTATTTGACCTTCAAGTCTGTTTTACATTTAATTTAAGGTTTTAAATTTCTAAGAATACGGTATACTTATCAGAAAAGCATTCACTGTTCCTGTTTATCACATGATTTTTACGTAAAAGAGTAGATAAGCGCATACGTTCATAGTTTCTGCTAGAGATGACTCCCTCACCTCAGCATCTGATGTAAAATACCACTTCTCTTCAAACCGCGGATGTCGCCTGTAAGTTTCAAAGTGTCCACTATCCACATCTCCCCTGTGTACTACCACTGCCACTAACTTATACAGATGTTTCATTCGCATTTCTCCATCCTTGTGGTCTCCCACTGTCGATTGTTTTCTTTGGAATTCTACGAATGTGTAAGGTTGCATCGACAAGTATTCAGGAAACTCGACGAAGTCATCGCGTTTGTAAGCATGACCAATCTGCCACGAAGTTCGTTGTATGTGAATGCAGAGACACTTTGGTAGCTTACCGAAATTCATTGTTTTCAGAGCAGGCGTTTTAATTGTTTCACGGTCTTCATCACGTTCGCTACATTGTTCACAGGTAACATTTCTTACCAACTCTGTTGATATGAATTTGTCCAAAAGGCTTAGTAGACTTGGTCTCTTTGCATACAAATCACCAGACCCGGGCAAAGGCAATGACAAACTATCAAATTTATCATATACTACAGCTGACTTGTGACCACATACTGTGCATTGAAGTTGACTGGTGAGATACCCGTGGAATGGAGTGTATAGCTGACGATCAGAGCTTTTTATTTGACTGTGAGAGGATTGATCACCCTTACCAAGATCATCCTTATCTCTGAGATGAGAACAGCTGAAGTTCTTGGGAGACATATCAGGAATAGTTCTAGGTGTAAATTCCTCGGCAGAATGAGAGGTTAAACATTTAGAAATATTATCATTACTTTCATTAGAATTCTTTTTCTCAGACTCGGTGGTATCTGAATGTACTTCTCTAGGAGCTATCAAGGCATTTGTCGATTTCTGTTCGAGGTATTTTAACTTGAATAATTGTATTTCACTTCGATGGAATTTTAAGTAATTATTGCTATCTTCTGCATTCTCTGGCTGACCTAAGGCATCCGATAGAGAGAGTGATTTCTGGTGGACTGGTTCCATCTCTTCTTCCAGAGTGGCCATAATGGCGTTAAATAATTCATGGGCATCATTTTCACCCGGGTCTATGATCCAGCCTTGATAGCGGAGTGCATCAATGACCTCCGATGGTGCGAATGGATTGAGTGATATTGTTGGATGTTGATTGTTTACCACTAACAACACTGAATAGAGGGATGTCGCCAAGGAGAATGAATCTTCTTCCTGCTGTGATAACCACTCGAGCACAACTTGGCATGATGCCAGAGCTTGGAGAATTGCGTTCAAGAAGCATGTGTTACCTGTATTTAAGAGTCCATTAATCCGAGAGCGTTTCTGTTTACTTTCAGGAGATGAATTCCACAGTATAATGGCACCTACCACGATCGGAATAATTACGCTAGCAACCATACATAGTTTTTCAGCATCCATATACAATGATGTTAAATTAAAAGTAATTACTGTTATTGAATATTACTACAACCAGCTAATTGTGACTCTGCATGAGTTCTGTAGGCAAAGGTGTTGTATACATAACCTTCCATCCCATTTGAAGGTGGCATGTTTGGAGGATTTGCTCTTCCTTTGTTAGTGATTTCACTTCCACATTTTGGTTTTAGTAGTGTACTTACATATCAAATTAAATGGATAGAGTCTTGTATCAAGAGCTTTCGTGTCGCACTACATATTTGAATCGAATAGGGTAAGATCAACGTCAGTCAGATGACTAGTGAATATTTACTGAAGTTCTGTTACATCCAGAGCAAAGCATTTATTAAAAGCTTTTCACTTTCCAGTCAGTTTGGTTTGATGAGTTTTTCGTTTAGCGTCACCGCCTTCTAGAATCTACGATGCCTATAAGATCAAAGAATAAAGGAGAATGGATGGGAGCGATAACTGGAAACGTATGTCAAGAACGATATGTTAAATTTTTCGCTGTCAATTCATTTTTACTCTCACAGCTAAACATTAGAAATGACTTAATAAGAAGAAATTGCGTACAAATGTGCATTACATTTTAGAGTAATCCAATAAGGAAACTGTTCTTTTACTGCATTCACTAAAATGGTATCGATTACATCGTTTGTTACATAACACGCACACGCACTGCACAGATGGGTCATGAAAACCAGGTCGTACGCACAGTTTGTGATGGAAACCATGTATGGCCAATCTGTTCAGAGCACTCCTCAGTTCGTTGTTCGGCCCAGTCCAGCTTCGATTAATCATTGCGTCCGTCCGGTAGAATTCCAAGTCAATTTCCGCTCGTTTTCTTAGTCTAATATGAAGTAGTTTTTGTTCTTGTCGTGTGGAGGGTAATTGTAGTCTCATTCTTATGTCTTCCATAAGGAAGGTTTCTCTGGCTAGCTCATAAGCAAGTCTTGATTGTGACATTTTGGAAATACCTAAAATTCGTTTCAAGAATCTAGCCTTGACATTGTCAGGGCAGGTAGAACCTTTGCATAGAACAGCGTCATGGCTATATTTAGAGACAGTTTAGTGGGTTCCTTCATATCATACATATTTCTGATGGCTGCCAATGGCCTTTCTCTTACATGAATTCTAAAAGAAGTAGAAGAGGGCTGGAGCGTAATCCCCAAGTATTTGAATGAATTCACAACTTCCAGGGCTGTTTCACTACTTGTTATCCTGTCATCTGCTGCTATTCTCCCTCCTTTCCGGAAAATCATTTGGACTGTTTTCTTTCTGTTGATTATGAGGCTGTTCATGTCGGCATACTCATCGAGCTTATCCATTACAGCTTGTAGGTCATCTCTGTTGTTCGATCCTATTGCTATGTCATCTGCATACTGGTACATCACAACCGATGTGTTGTGGTTGATATTTATGATATCTGCTAAGGCTATGTTAAATAGTATCGGACTAAGGGGGTCCCCTTGCAATACCCCGTTGCTTTGTATAATGGCTGCTGAGGATGCTTTGCCATCTTGTATCGTGACCCTGTTGTAAGCAAGTATGTTTTTTATGGCTATGGTTAATGGGTTGTCTGCTCCAGTCATATTCGCTAGTTTTCTAATGATTATTTCTCTGTTTAAGAGGTCAAAAGCCTTCTTAAAATCCACAAAGATTACATAAAATTTCCCCTTTGACCACCTCATTGATTCACGTATATTGTCCAAGAGATTCTTGACTGCATGTAATGTCCCTCTTCCTTTCATGAAACCAAATTGCAGTTCGGGGATCATAGTTCCTGTTTCTGCAATTAGTCTGTTCTCTAGGATCTTCACATAGGCCTTATAAATGTTATTTTCGAGGGCAATACCTCTATACGAATCAGGGTCATCCCTGTCTCCTTTGCCTGTGAAGAGCATTTTGATATGCGACTGTCTCCAACCTTCAGGTATTTTTCCTGTCGTCAAACACGCGTTGAACAGAGTGATCCATGTATGAAGCAGAATGTCACAGGTATCTTTCAGATTTTCATTGAAAACTCCATCTGGGCCAACTGCCTTCTTATTTTTCATGGACTGGATAGCAGTTTTGACTTCCTCCTGATCTATAGGTCTTGTTGTACAATATAGATTTTCTCGAAGTGGGAGAGCTATGTCAAGATTTTGCTGATTAAGTATCTCCGAGAAATGTTTCTCCCATGTAGCCATTGGGAATTCGGGAGAAGGGCACGTAGCTCGTTGATTGAGAGCAATGTAAGGGTCTTTCATAGCATCTTGCGCTTGCAATTTAGCCTTTTTTTCTAGGTATTGCGCCTTATTTTGTTTGAGTAGATCCTTATATGCTTTCCTTTTCACTGCATACTCAGCATATGTGGATTCCCCACCTGTTTTCCGTGCCTTGTGTAAAAGGTCCAAAGTATCTTGTCTGGCCGTGAAGCACTCCTTGTCGAACCATGGCTTGGCGATCCTCGGAGTCTTCTTGATTTGTGCTTTCTTTATGAGGTCCAGAACACTATCCAGAGCAGCGTCAATCATTCCTTCATTTATCAACTGAGGTACTCTTTCCAAGTCTTCTTTTCCATCCTCTATGATAGACATACACACATTCCTTGTAATGCATAGATTAGGACTCTTCTTGGTTACTGGATTTTGATTTCCTAGCTCAACTTTAATAGCGACAGGTATGTGCTTCCTAAGAACTGCTGTCGGATGTGAGGCCATAACCTCTCGATCAAGAATTTTTAGGCAACGTCCTTTGACAAAAAAAATATCAACCGTACTTTTACCATTTGGAGCCATGTAGGTTACTTCTGCTTTATTTACTAGTTTATAGCCTTCATCTTGTAGGTAATCAAGAATAATGTTAGTTTTATGATCAGGTTTGTCTAAACGACAGTTAATGTCGCCCCCCAGAATCACATTTCTGTCATCTTTTACAGCCGTTATTGCCTTAACTATATGTTCCATTGCATTGTCTGCTGGCCTAGCTGGGCTAATGTAGATACCGATGATGGTTATTTTTTCCGTCTCAATTATTAGCATATTTTCGTCTTTATGGACTTCCCTTGGTGTGCCTATGCCTTCTCCATACAATATACTAACTCCTCCTTCGGGCCTTCCTCGCTCCCTTGGTGTGGCTAGAACATGACTGCTGTAAAACTGTGGAAAACTTAGTTGTTCCAGTAGAAAAGTCTCAGTAAGTATGGCTATATCAAACTGTTGCCAGAAATTATCAGGAAGGGAAGAACAAAGAGATTTTAAACCTTCCACATTCCAAAGAATAATGTCCAAATTTAGTGCCTTAGTCTTGTCGTGTGATCTTATTTTAGACTGACAACTGTACACCGGCTCTTCCTCTTGAGAGACGAAAAGGCCGAACTAAGATTCCCTGAGGCCAGAAGTTTTCGTCCTGTAATGAATCAAGGTATCTCAAATCCACTCCTATTTTGAATGCCTTGTTTGATTCTTTTGTTTGTAATGACTCGCATTCGATATCTCCAAGTATACATTAAAATGCCTCACCAGTCAAGTATGAAATCAGATATTATTATTTACTATTACAGAAAATGTCAGAGAATGTTTACAAACACATTATAGTTTATTATAGATTTCGACTCTGTTTCTTTGTGGAGCCTCCCCATATACATCCACGCTTTCTTGGGAGCTGCCTGTAGCTGTCCTAAATTTGGTTTAGTTCCGATTATTGTGCCCCCTTTTGCATGCCCAATTCTATTCCGTAATGTTGTTGGTCTTCTTCTTTGATGGGTAATCCATGGTCCAGTATTGCCCTGATTGGCATCATCGTTTGTTTTTTCTGCTATATTAGTATTTTCTGTCATATTTTCGTTACAGTTGTCAAGGGAATTCTTGCTGCATTCTTCCTGAGTACCTCGTTTATGATTATGAGAGTGGTCTTCGATTATCGTGTTATCACCTGGTACCTGTAATCGTGGCTTCCCGTGCATTATAGTGCTTGGTACTTGGGAAATGGGAGATTTGGTTTGTTGGTCCATGCTGCTCTGTGAGAGTTGTGATTCACCTTGAATACAGTATTGTAGTTGATCCCGATTGTGTGCAGAATTTTCATCTATTTTTCGGAGTTGCAGGATTTCGTATTTCTTTCTGTTTTCTCTTGTTTGGCAGTGAGGGCCAACTCGCACTTTCAGTGTATTTTGAGATGGTTTGCTAGAGTTTGAGATTGTTTCACTTGTACCTCAAATATTTGTGCTAGTTTCGTTAGTAATGTCTTATTTATGGCATCAATAGAAGATTTAACATCTGCTATTTCACCTTTAATTTCCGATTTGTTCGGAATCATGTCCAGTCTCTGAGCCAGGCTCTCAATTTTGTCCCCTGACACTTGCTCTTTGTTAATTATCTCATGCTTGCACTTTTCACACATCCATAATAATTTGCAGTTTTTACGTTTCAACATTTCAAATTCACCTGAGGTCATTAAAGTGCACTCCTTGTGATGCCATCATTCGCAAATTCCGTCACACTGTATAGATATATCTTCCTCTCCTACTCTTTTGTTGCAAGTTCCGCAAGTTACCACTTCAACGCTGCACCCTGATGTGGCCATCACTTTCGTACTATGTAAGCTATAACTTCTTTGAATGCAAGATTCTGGTTTCTTGTTTTCACTCGTATGCGGAAATGTGTTACACGATTATCCTGACCATACACATAAATTAGCTCAAGGATAACACTTGTAGCACTTGTTGTATAGATTCTGATGTAATTGATACAATACCTGAAACTTCACTTAAATTCACTATTATTCAATACAATTTACGACCATCCAAATTACTGTATCGATATCGCTCTTCTTTTTTCATTAGAAATGACTTGAAAAGTGGTTCATCAGCATCTGAAACGTTTATATCTAGTTGGACTTTCCGTAATTCACCATAAAACTGACTGAAGATCAAATTCATTTGCAATGATTAGTTTATAACTTAAAAAGGAAGGCAACTGATTTAGTATACATTTCGTAATAAATATTAAACCTCTACAGGCTGCTGTATAAATGTTTTAAATAAGTCATACACATGCAATTCCTACATTACTACTTCATTCACGTGTTAACATCCTCAACTTAATCAAGAATTATTTCGGCACTTCTCCCCAGCAGTCAGTGGCGGTCTCGGCCCGTTGGAATCAGAAGTAGTTGCTGTTTGAGGTGTTGAGCCAGCTGGAGAACTCGTTGTGGGTCCGGGTTGGTCCAACCTGCCGTTAGTTCCAGGGGTTGCAGGTTCCTCCATGGAGATGGCTGTTGTGGTTGTGGCAGCTGTTGTACGTTGTCCTGGCCCGGAGGTTGTAGTGACTGCTGTTGTTGGCGCTGCTCCATGACGGTGGTGTTGGGATCGTCGTCTTCGTATGTTTCCAGGTTTTGTAGGCGTTCGTTGAATGTTGCCTGCTGCACCGTCAATTCCTTGAGAAGAGTATGAATTTCAGTTATGGCACGAGCTGTGGAGAGATCTGGTGTGCCTGTAGCCATGCGGAGTGTGTGGCTATCTGGATCCTCTGCGAGACGGTCCTTAGAGGATTCACGACTGCGGGTCGTTTTCTTGGGAGTGACGCCGGAAGCTGTGCGAGACTCTGTAAAAGTGTCCGTAATCGAAGTTTGCTTAGGCATTCCTTGCTCCAGCGGGACTGTCTTCTGTTGTTGCCTCTACCTTCCCTGGCTCATGACTGTCCCAGAGCTCGTGTACCCCTCGGCTTTTATAGCCTGAGCGGGTATCGCATTAGCGGGTATTAGCATTTTTCGGGTATGCTTCGCGGTCGTCCACGATTGCATTTCTTTCCTTACCGTACTTCTTTCATTCAGAAATAGAATCGGTGAGCATTGGCCACTTGGAGAAGAGAGTTAGATCACTTGGTGGTAAAGAAATGTTTTTCATTCGACTCTTTATCATTACCCGTGACACGGCAAATTCTAGACATATTCATGTGCGATAGTTATTTGCAACGTATTTTTATACGTCCTACATCTCCTATAACATACTAAACATTTATTTTCACTTTTCAGTTTAAAAAGTATGAAATCAGATATTATTATTTACTATTACAGAAAATGTCAGAGAATTTTTACAAACACATTTGCGCTTTAAGCCAACAAAACCCACACCCTTCGTAGCGACATCAGTGCTACAGACAGCGGAGATTATAACCACGCCCTGCCTATTGTGATTCACTGAGAGCCGTCACACTAGTAATTTAAATTGGTCCTATTATTACAAAGAAGAGCACGATAAAAGTTACTGCCGCATCTACTGTATCTATGGTGGCTACTTGAAGTCCATGTGACTTACATTTAGAAGGTCTTTATATAAACCACGAGTCTTACCGTCAGTGAAAGAACAAATCAGTGATAGATTTGGACAAAAGTTATTCTGAAACCTCATTCACGTGGTAGTACATCATTTTGCAAAAGACATTATAAAATCCGTCCTACCACTAAAATGGCGGCTGAGTTCCATTCCAAAAAATAGGAAACACAGGTATAGAAACATAGATTGACCAAGACCAGTGGTGTAGTCGTGGGCACACGCGGGTATACGCCGTATGCCCACTGGTTAACACCACTCATTACAGTATGCCTTCCACTTTGGTTCTTTTCTTTTTGATTTCGCCATTCTGTCAGCGAGTTTTAACTCTCCAGCTACGCTCGTAATCGTGAACATCGAAGATTCATCTTGATGAATATATCAGCCAAGACTTGTTTAAGGTCACCACTGTTTGTTGCTTACGTCTCTAGCCGTATGTTCTTACATTAAAATGCCTCACCAGTCAACCGATTTACGCCTGAGAAATATGCGAGGTCGTAGCTGCAAATCCACCATACTGTAACATACATCAGTTCAAGATTTTGTTTCAGTGAAAAGTGTGATCGCATATGTAAAGAGGCACCTTAGATTTTTTAACATAAATAGCTGGAAGTAGGTCCAATAGAAAACTACTGTGTAAGCAAATTAAGATTTTCAAACCAGTATATTTAAATGTGGATTTCTTCTTTGTCATTATGTCTTCTATATGTCTGATTTATGCCAAATTGAGGGAAGTTTTTTTCTAATTAGCTGTCTTGCATCTTCGATTTGTCATTCCCTGTCTTAGAGTACACTCTGTGAGAATTTTGGGACTACAGAGCTGGCCAAGACCGACTCCAGTACTCAGACCATAGCCCGCTACGGTGTCCTTCAAGACTAGGCAACATGCCTGCTCGCTTGTTATAGGTATTGGTGTCCGGCTCCATGGCTAAAGGGTTAGCGTGCTGACCTTTGGTCACAGGGGTCCCGGGTTCGATTCCCGGCAGGGTCGGGAATTTTAACCGTAATTGGTTAATTCCGCTGGCTCGAGGACTGGGTATATGTGTCGTCTTCATCATTTCATCCTCATCACGACGCACAGGTCGCCTACGGGAGTCAAATCGAAAGACCTTCATCTGGCGAGCCGAACTTGTCCTCGGACACTCCCGGCACTAAAAGCCATACGCCATTTCATTTCATTTCATTTCATTTCATTTCATTTCATTTCATTTCATTTCATTTCATAGGTATTGGTTGCAGATTTCTCCGTTTGGTGCTGATAGATGACCCATGAACGCTGGCTTCAGCATGTCTTGACTTAAACAAGACCAACTACAATCCTCAGACCTCAAGGCAGGTTTCGATTAGAGGCAATATGGGGCAGTGGTAAAGAAGTAGGAGACTGGAAATAGAAATAATATTGCATTGAAAATTGCTCACATGTATTCAGCACCTCATTTCGAATATATCACGATTTTTAGTGATTTTATAGGTAATATTGGTAATAATTGCCAAAAGATTGGACAAGCTCTATCTTAATTCCCCTGCACAAGAAAGAGTCAGTCAGGAAGTGTCCCAACTATCGTACAATTGCTCTGATATCTCATGCAAGTAAGATCTTATTGTACACCATAAACCAGCACCTCACGTCTTACATAAAGCCTCACATATCCATTGAGCAAGCAGGATTTATTGCAGGAAAAGGAACACGGGAACAGATTCTTAATATGAGGCAAATAATTGAAAAAATCTCGTGAGTTCTGTGTTCCTGTGCCAATATGCTTCCTTGACTACAAGAAAGCTTTCGATTGTGTTGTCTGGAATAAACTATGGCAGGTTCTTGGTAAATTTGGCATTTAAAAACATCTAATATCATTACTGAAAAATCTGTATGGAAACAACATTGCAACTATAAATATAGATGGCGACATTTCAGAACTTTTCAGTATTTCGCAGGGTGTCCGACATGCTGCATATTATCACCTATTCTATGTAACATCTATGCTGAATATGTGATGACTGGACTGTAGGAGTATCAATTGGTAGACGAAAAATCAGTAACCTGCGCTTTGCTGATGACACCATTCTCCTTGTCAGCAGTGAAGATGAACTTGCAGAATTACTAACAAGCTTAGGGTAAAAGATGCAAGTTTAGAATATGGGCTAGAGATCAATCTGAGCAAGTCCAAAGTCATAATAATTGACAGAGCGGCACAGAGCCAGCTGACAGGTCGATTAAGGGAACTGGAAGTGGTAAATGACTTTACATACCTTGGGTCGACCATCTGTGATACTGGAAGTTCTGACAAAGAGATCAGAAGACGAATCACCTTAGGGAGCGTTGCCATGAGCAAACTCACAAAAATATGGCAGAGCAGAGCAATCACAAACAGTACAAAGATTAGACTAGTTGATTCTCGTATGTTCTCTGTCTTCCTTTATGGTTCCTAGACCTGGACCCTCAAGGCAAGAGATAAGTACCGTATCGCCGCCTTTCAGATGTGGTGTTGAAGAAGGATACTCCGTGTACCTTGGACGGAAACTTGTAACATCCATCCATGCTTTGCATTGTAACTTCCATGCTTTCCCCACCTACTGTAAGTTCCATGCTCTGCTATAAAGTCAAAGTGACCGGTCTATCCCGTAACATCTCTGGAAACAAAGATGACTATCATAAATACGTCCTCCTACTTTGTATCATTAATAATTACTACCAATATTACCCACAAAATCACTAAAAATGCTAGATTTCGGGACCTAAAATATTCAAAATGGAGGGTTGAACACATGTGACTAATTTTCAATGCAATATTATTATTATTTCCAGTCCCCTACTTATTTACAGGACCCGTGTACTTATAAATTATTTTGTTATTAGCAGAAAAGTTAAAGTTGGTATTAGGATGTTAAGGACAAGACGATCTGAAGTGTGACAGATAAGACAAGACAAGAGAAAATCTAAAACTCTGGCAAGTCATCTTGGTAGTTATGACGAGAATAGTATTGAAATGAGTGACATATTCTTTATTTTGGGGAACTTTCAGTAAATTAAAACCCTTGTTTTAGCCTCGTGTGAGCCTTTAAAGTAACATTAATAATGCAAGTGATGTGGGGAAGTGTGGTGTTCCTTAGATAAAAATTATAAATTCGTGTGTAAAAATTCTGGCCAATAGTTTTATCAACAATTATACGAAGATCTCAAATGAAAAGAAATTGCCAAGAAACATCAAAAACAGGGAAAAAAGAGGAATTGGTTGTTGGATATGTGTAGTGCTAGTTTTAGTCAACTTCCGTATTTTGGTGAATGATGCATAATAGGATAATGGGTATACTATAATAGAGTTAATACCCGGAAAACTAATTATTTGTTTGGTGTTGATCGATTTTTTCCTTAAGTCCATATTCACGTTTCAAGTGAAGTGAAATTTGTTAGGCGTTGATCTTGATGTTTGTTGTAATGCCATTTTTTTTTTCTTTTGCCAGCCATTTAACGTCACAATAACACGTCAAAGGTTTCGACGACGGGAGGACCACAAACATACAATCCAGTAATTAATTCTGAATTGTTTTCGAGGTATTTTATGATACTGTAGAATTGAGAAGGTGATCGCTTAGAATACTATCTAATACCGCTAGTTCCGACAACAAATCCAAGAATACCTCGCGATTTTGTGAATTGTCACCTTCGTTATGACCTCGAAGAGGTAGTTCATGTGTTCCGCAAAACTTAATACAGTTAGTTATCCTGTTTAAAATGTATCTGTTCTTATCTGCAAGTTCATTGTGACGCCGATTAGAAACACGGTAGCCTTCATTTAATTGAGTCAAAATCTTTACAGAACCAAAAAAAGATAATATTTTACGTTGTTTTCAATTTTATTATTGTTTCTGAAGTTTCGTGTCACAGTCCAACTAGTTTCACCACCAAACAATAAGCACACGAAAAAGAAAAGCGGCTTCTTTTCTTCACTTAGTCGTCAAACCAAGTTAACGCAAATGTTATTTTCTGATTCTTTCAACTCTGATAAAGCTTAAAATCTCTCGCATGGTGCGCGCCAAGTCTTTTTACTTCTAATTTTTCTTCTAAATTTAATGATGAAAATGGAGATTTCACAAGAGTATTTACCTATTCATAATAAAAGACAAGTTATTAATAATTTCACCTCGTACTAATCACTACTTAAAACGTTACATACTAATCACTGTTAAACAAAAAACTATTCGGAACTTATGCTCTCCACTCCGCAACTGCTAAAAGCGAACTGCAAACTAAAATTCAAATCGTATCAAAAGCTTTACTCTGTGAATGGTCACAAGAACTTGTTATATGCGCTTAGAATAATATAAGCGAGTTTGCAATAACATCGCCAAAACACCCGCCGCTACAGCTTCTTTTATACTGTTATTCATTTTTTTATTGCGGGCATATCAAAACTAGCCCCTAGCTTGACATTTCAAAATGAATTGAAGCTTTCACTCCGTCAAAGGTTCACTAGCCTTCAAAATAGTTACTAATACTCACTGCGAGGACAGAGAGAATTAGGCCTTGTGTCAGGAAAAACGTACGAAACATGTAATTAATTACTTCAACACAGTGGTAATCAAATATAAATTTGGTCTCATTAAATTAATTATCTAAAATATAAATAATATAACATTTCTAAACTCTTATTTCCAAATATCTGGTGGGGCTAAGCCCCTTTAACCCTTAATTACGCACCGCCCCTGCTTGAAAATCAGTTCAGTAAGTGAAGTGGGAATGCATTTCACTTTCAGTGCACACGAGGAAGCTACTGACTTTCAAAGAAGGTAGTAAATATTTCTTCAAGTTCTTTACCTTATATGTCTTTGGTAACTTAGAGACTGCACTTTCTATGAACTTCTGTATTACCTCATGAAAGTACTATAAACCTAGATAATGAATAATGGTATGTGGAGTTCTTTTTGCACCTAAAATTAGATCCATGAAGACAGAATGGCAGTTTGTAGTGATCATTTTGCCTTTGTAAGTAGCACAGGATACCTCATCCACGATCTTCTTCACCACAAAACCTCCTACGTACGCCAGTGAAGATGTATGGTAGTCTGCGTAGGAACCGAAACAAGTGAAATATTTCTACTAAATTTTCGATTAAACGAAAAGGAATGTAGTGAAATTATAAATATTATTTATTTTACTACATACCCTGGGTATCATTCAAGCAATCGAAGATACGTAGAGTGGAATTCAGTAAAGATGTTTCAGGAATTTCGCAAGTACTGTCTTGTGTCACTTGCTGGATCCATATTGGTATTGTCTTTTCTGTGATTTCGACGTTTATGGAAGAGGGCATAGACAAAAGCAGTTCTGCATTCCACCATGTCACTTGCTCCTGACATTTGTCTCAGTACACTGAGGAACAGTTCAACGGAATCGGAATTAAATCTCCTTGTTAAAATATAGTAAAAACCGTATGCAACTTAATGCTGATGCGTCGTAACCATGACCGCTTCATATGTTTCGGTACTTAGGAAATCCTTTCCTGTTTTGTTACTTCGTATCTTCATATTGTTCAGATATTCGAGAAACTGGGTTTCTAATCATTGAAGCCTCTCGTCACTAATGGAGGAAAACGGCATAAGATCTTCAGTCCCTGCCCTAACATGATGAGTAGTGCTACTTACATCATGAAGCGTGAACCATTTGTATATATTTTCCATATAATATGTTGCGATATCCCCTGCTATGGAGAATGAATTCGAAGATGATAACTTAGCTATCTGTCCTTTAAAAACTTCAGAGCAGCTACAAGGTAAGGAGAAAATATTCCCTTAGCCCGTTTGACGTTCATGTTCTTAAAATTTGTAGGAAGAACGTATTTCCTACCAGTAGCGTATACTGAGGCCCACCAAGGCTATCGGCGAAGCCCTAACCACAAATGAGAACGATGGAAATCTAAAGCACATTATATTGTAAGCATCTGGCACATTGTTCCATTTACAAAACTTGAACGCAATGAGAAAAAACGTCGCTCGTATTTCTGAGTGCAAGACATCGGAGAAAAATATTGCAGCCCTGGAACTGCGACCCTCTTCCCTCGCCTCACCTCGCACGGCTTGCTTCTGAATGCCCAATAGGTGCGGGGACCAGGATAGGTGTGCTAGGCTTCGGTCCGTCAGATCGCCACTGCTAAAGAAGGAGAGAGAGCTCAAAGACTCGAAGTTCTTGGGAGGTTTCCGTTCCTAATCGTATATACTTCCTCATCTCATACTTCTGACTCAATTATATAGATAACAGAGTGCTGGTATTTCACTCCGGTTTAGTGTTCTCTTTGGTTGGTTGGAATCGAACCTCTGATCATGGGTCGGACACTACCACCACTGATCTCCTGAGGAAGCTAATAACCAGTGAACGATGATAATGCTGTAAAATTCAAAATGTTAATTTAATAATAATAATAATAATAATAATAATAATAATAATAATAATAATAATAATAATAATGGTGCATGACATCTGTATAGGTTTGGTAGTGACCTAATGAGGATAAAATGAATGGCGAAGGCATGACCCAGTTTCCAAGCCAGCAGAATTAAGAGTACGAGGGGCGTTGATTCTGAGAATTGAACCGGGCCCATCGGACCAAAGGCAAGCACTCTATCCATTTCGCCACAAAGCCGGACTTTAATTTGCTAAACCTCCAACAATCAGATGTTGATTATTGACCGTAGCAGAGGCGAGGGCAACACCTTGTGAAACAGCACCTACAACACAGCAGGCTACGGCTACTCTGTTGGCTGTCGGCTGCAGTTCAGAACGCTTAAGGCTTGACGTTCACTAAACCAACTGTCGAAAAGGGGTAACCTAAGTCTAGTGGTAGCCCACGTCTTGATCCCAGCATACGCCAATGCTTCCTTCTCAATAAGTCGACAACTTCACTGTATCTGTAGCCTGAAGCTCGTACAGATTCCTTTTGTGTGCTCATGTTATATCTTCCTGTCCGTCAAACATAGTTCTTTCGAGCAGCTGTGACCTTAGATTCTTAAGAATATGAAAATAGCAGCCGACTTTGACTTTCTGGATGAAGCACAACGCTCTTCATTTGAGGCGGTCAACGTAAAAGGGCACTTAGACCAGAATACATAGGTTTGTCCGCCATTTTCTCTAGTAATAATAATAATAATAATAATAATAATAATAATAATAATAATAATAATAATAATAATAATAATCGTATGGCCTCAGCTACCGTGTGCAGACATTTCAATTTGACGCCATCTGGCTGTCTGCTCGTCAATTTCGACGTTGCGTTTTACTCTAGGCCCCCACTAGATGGCAGACCGAGTAAACCGAAACTCTCTTGGGCATCTATGGCTGAGATTTAATGAATTTTGTCGGGTAAACACCAAATGTGTCACCAGAGATCTTTTACATGCCGATATCGTACGACATGGAGTGTCGAATGGACTTTTTTCCGCCCTTCAAAAATCCGACTGCCTCTGCCGGGTTTGAACCCGCTATTTTGGGATCCGGAGGCCGACACTCTACCGCTGATCCACAGAGGCAGCTTTTCTCTAGTTAATAATGGCGTCGCCCTCTACTATGCCTGCGCTAATGCGCCTTCCCACTTACCCGGCCCCACATATAAACGAGCTAACACAGCGTAGTTGCCAGTTCAGGCGCTTGGAGCGCTGAGGAGCTGGTATTAGTCTGTTTGACGAGACCCTCCCTCCACCACCTCCCCTCCTTCCATATCCACCAAGATTACACAAACAGACGGGACCGAGGCAGAAACAACCCTGGAAACAGCCTCAAATCCACCCGCATGCACTAACACACAACATATCCCCCCCCCCCCCTGCCCCACCCAAACAACCACCGAGCCCGGGCATGGGATCTCATCAGTCCCACCACCGAGCACGTACACACAGCACAAATACACTCAGACTGGGAGCAGGCGTAAAAAACCTGCCCCCAAGTCCAACAAAACACCAATTCACCACACATCCACAGGAACTCGAACCCGTCCACCCCCCCCCCCCCGACCCACACTTGTAACCCAATGCTTTAACTGCCTCAAACTTCACCACTCAGCTGCCAATTGCATTGAACCTACCCGCTGTAATCGATGTGGTGGTTCCCACCGCCACACCGCTTGCACGGTGCCACGGGACCAGGCGAGGTGCGCTAACAGCCAAGGCAGCCACGCCGCCTCATTCCCTGGATGCCCCTTTATTAAAAGGGCAGTTAAGGCACATCACAGACACTCACAACACTTACTCACTCACAGCACACCAGTTCCGTCATCCTCGAACCTCGGACCCTGCACCCCAGAACCAACCATCCAGCCAAACCAAGACATCTCAACCTTAATCAACCTTCTCCTACTCAAACTCATTTCAACCCAGAACCAGATCCCAAATTCAATGCCCACCAGACAGCTCATCATTAACTAACCCCCCCACCAAGAAGAACCAAGCCAAGTACAAGTCCTCACTTCCTAAGCACTGGAACTTAGGCATAGCCGAGGCGGGTGCCAACAACTGCACATTACAGATGCTAATCTTTACAAAATTTAACACCTAAATGCCGTTATCTACGCTGTGTTTCTTTCTAAATTCAACACCGCACACTCACACAATATGGTGTGAATCACTGCTATACTATGTCGGCGAACACCATTACAAACTTCCTAACGCAACTAGGCGTGGTCAGCTCCTGGGTACTCCAGAACTACCACAGCCGACACACACGTACTGCTGTGTCAACCTGACACTGAATGTAGCGAGTCCCTGGTCACACACACACACACACACACACACACACACACACACGGCCACATACACATAACGCACACGACTATAACACTCACACACACAATAATAAAATACAATACAGTACACACAAACTGTCAAAGCAACATCGGGCGTGGTCACCCACTGGACGGGTGACCACGAGCTCACATAACTTTATAAGCAACAAACTGCTAAATAAACACTCAAACTCTACACAACTGTCTCATTCATACAACTGACACACACAACAGTCCGACAGAGGAGCGCGGAATAGCACACCGGCATCGGCATGTCACAAACCATCTATCTCTTCGGAGATAGGTGGAACATACGGATAACCAGGGCGCTTCAGCACACCGATATCCCCACCCTCATTCTAATCAACCCTGTTCAAAATTCATCCAATCAACCTGACCTCTCTTCTACACCCACTCGCACATATTCAAACTCGGAAACTGGCACCCAGACCACTCTCCAAACCATAGACCCAGGCCACTCACCAAACCCCAAACAGAACCAAATATACCAAACCAAAATAACTAAAACCCATCACGATTTCATAAAAACCACTCCACCCACCTCAGACTCAGCAGCCCAAACCGAGCCACCTCCACCCCCACCGCTACCAAATCCACGTGTTATAACAACCCAAACCCAAACCCCCACACCGACCCCGACTAGCCCAGCACAAACACAAACAGAAGTCTGGATAGAGGCTACACTTGTTCCTCCATTCCACTCAACTCAAGATACCTACAATTTTCTCCAACTCCTATTACTAAACCTACTCACGAACCAGAACAGACAGAAGCCAGTCCCAACCATCACCACATATTAAAGTAGGCCCTAATCAGACCCCTCCCCCTACCCTCCAAGCTGCCACGTGAACATGTGAAGTTCTCACTTCCTAAGCCTTCAAAAGCACTGGAACAAACGGAAACCGTGGCGGGTGCACCGCCAATACGAACTAAATGCTGCAAATTTAAATTAATCCAACAACTGCTATTAAATGTATCTATGATAAATTAGTGCCAAATATACGGCGTAGCCTTTTGCTTATCCCAAAGCAACTACAGACATGGCTGGTGCAAGATGGACTCCCATCTGTACCCTGCCATATGCCGTATTCCACTTAAATATCTGTATCAGCCCTGTCATGGGGGGAAACGCACGATTTCCTGGTTAAATTTTCGCAAAATTTTAAGTACTTAATATATAAAAAATCTAAAACTATTACACATCTCATCAACTATACTTATTCTCTGAAATCGCAAACAATTTTCTTACAAATAATGACTGACAGAGGAGCACAAAAACGCACCGGTATCGGTAGCTCACAAACCACCTATCTCTCCGAAGATAAGTGGCTGGTGATAGATGGCTAATAAGGATGACCAGGGCTCAGTGATCATTGCTAAGAGTGTCAGTGGTTACTTTATTTGTTTCTTTCTTTGGTCGTGAATTGTTTTAATGTTTATTTAAGAGCAAAAGCAGATCGGGGAATGGAATTTCGTTTCATGAATTTCCTTTGAACGAACAACAATGTTAAGAATGGCTAAATGTTATTTCAAGAAAGGATATTTCGCCGAATTTCAATTCGAGATCATCGAAACTGCATGTTCGTCGCACCGAGTAAATCCACACATTCACGCTAGGTAGGGATTATAAACTGTGAGACTGGAATAACATCCTTAGTACAGGAGGGCCTCTTAGCAGAAACTCAGCGCCTAAATGGAACAGAGATTGTGCTTATTGGCGTCCATCGAACAGCAGATGTTATGCGACAAGAAACTCGACACCGTCTTCGAATAGAAAGACGCTTCATTCCATGTTGAGAGAATAAAAACTACTCAAGATGACTATCATGCAAACGAAAGTAGAAATCCAATTATCCTGGTCAATTATGCGTATGTAGCTCCAAAATAGAGAGGTAGGTGACATTATTTCTTTCCTATAATATTTACTACCGGTACCGTTAATATTATTTTGTAGGGACACACTCTTCTCTGAACTTTTTATTAAGGTGTAACGCGTGATTTAAATATGTTCATCGAGTGACTGGTAATATATCTATACATATAAAATAAGAGTTTTGTCTGTACATTGCTCAGAATTTGAAAAGAATGGTATTTCTGTATCGGTCATGTTCACTGTAACAAGGAAATGCACTTTTTACTTTTCCGTAATGTCTGTCTGTCTATCTGTCTGTACACGCATCACGAGAAAACTGCTGAAGATAATTTTATGAAAATCGGTATGTAAAGTCGTGGCATGAACCACGACAATCTAGGCTATAAATAATCTTATTAACGCAGAGTAAAGTGGTAGTTTAGGGGAAGGCCTAAAATTTAATTCTCAAATATTTATACTATTAGTGGTCCTATCCATAAATAATACATAACTAAACATAACATAAACATAAACATAACTAAACAGAAATTCAGGAATTTGTATTTTTGTTGCTAAGTCCATATCAACGCCGAGCCACGAGAAAAGTGGGTTAACAGAATTTAATGAAAATCGGTATAGGCCAATGGAGTCGGGGAATAAAAAACTGAAGTCTAGGCTATAGACAATTTTATTCACCCTGGATGAAATTGTAGTTTAGGGGAAGGCGCCTAAATTTAATTTTTAAATACCTATGCTGCTGGTCCTATCGAAAATTACTACATAACAAAAATTATAGAGAATACAATTTCCGATCATTTGTGCTTTATTCAGTTTTACCGTACCGACTACGATAAGTGTTCAGAGTCGGATAAAAAGTAAATATGAAGGCCTACAATATCGGAAAGGCATAACATTGATTAACAATAACATTACATTGACCACCGTTTGTTGTGATGTTCGTTGTCTCTTATACTTCCACTCAACTCCGATAGATGGGATTACTGCTGTGTACCAAGTATAACAGCCTAACTGAATATTGGCGGGGAATGACTGGGGAGTTAGAAAACTTTCTTCTTTAGCATACCATTCCTCTGGTTCATACATTTTCTGATAATGCTGGTACTTATCGTACTGGTTCATCATAGTATTCCAGCTATTCGATCCCTACTCTGACACGCTGTTTTAAATGAGCAGTGTGCCCACTTAAGGCAGAGGCTCATTTCATATTGATGAAGTTTACACCAGAATCCTGATCTCTGCACAAAGATTTTACTACAACCTGAACTCCAACCCAAACCCACTCATATCCAACCTGGGTAATTATGATACTGATGGTCTTCTCCACAAGCGACCAAAGTCTCTCCTAAATTAAATCCACCCTCCGGGGTGCAGGTCACATCCTGACCAGTGCGATTCCGTTATCAAAAGTACCACCTCATAACACCTATGCAGTCTAGTTAGAAACCTCATCGAAAGTTGCACTCAAGGCCCGAAAGGCCGAAGGGCTAAAATTGCTCACGGGATTGGGTTCCGACCCTCTTATCCCACGAGATGTGTGGTCTACTAGTAGCAATAGTAAAAAAATAAAAAATATATTAAAAAAAGGCGCTCTCTACTGCCAGGGAAATCACAGCTGGAGTACCCCAGGGCAGTGTGATAGCTCCTATCCTCTTCAAAATTTACATTTCCGACATGCCTAAACCTCCGAAGGCCAAATTATACATATACGCTGACGACACAGCTCTCTCCTCGGTCTCATGGCAAGCACCCAGAGTAGAGCAATATCTCCAGGAAAGTCTCTCCATTCTCGAGCCCTGGCTAGAGAAATGGAGAATCAAAATTAATGTAAACAAGTGCCATGCCACTCTATTCACAAAACGCATGGGCCGGCTCGAGGGCGGTCTGCGCTTCTTCGGAGAAGTTATCAGATGGTCCTCGAGTACGAAATACCTGGGCGTCACCCTGGACCGAGGATTGACCTTTTGGCAGCATATATCACAAATCTCGGCCATGGCCCATAGCAGGGTCTCTAAATTATTCCCACTATTAAAAGCTGAAAACATCCTATCCTCAGGAAACAAACTCCTACTGTACACTACACTTGTGCGACCGTTACTGGAATATGCCTGTCCTATATGGAGCTTTGCCGCCGATTGGCACTTGGATAGGGTGCAGGCCGTCCAAAATCGGGCACTTCGCCTTATCACGGGTGCTGATTGGTATGTGCGACATTCATGAAGAATGCCACATTGCAACCCTCAGGGATAGAAGGCGGAGCATGGCTGAAAAATTCTACAGGAAGATACCCCATGCGGGTAATCCCCTCATCACATCACTCGGCAACTATGAAACTGAGGGCCTCAAGCACAAAAGACCCAAGGTTATCCTGAAATAAACAGCGCACTGCGCTAGACCACACACTGGTCAGCCATGATACCACCAACTCCGTCTCTAACCCGAAACCCAAAAAAACCATTCAGTCAGGGAATAAACTCAAGATAGGGCATCCAAGACCGGTATCGGTCGACAAGCCATAAACTTCTCGGCCCTGAGGCTCCGCCTCATTGCCGATGAAAGACCGGGTTCGTCGTCGTCGTCGTAGTAGTAGCAATAGTAGTGCAGCCAGCCAGCCCAGCAGCCATTCCAAGTTGATGCTCTGAGCAGTGAAGAACGCCAGAAGGCCCAGTCACCGAGCTTGCTTCCTGCATAACGCCAGCTCACCTGCTCCTTCCGTCAAGCGCTCAATCCACGGTACAACCTAGTACCACCACGTCGCCGCTTGGAGCGCTTCACCGGCCATCTGTTCACTACGAGCCCCGGCTCTCCCGCCGTCAGCCGCTTCAAGAGTCGCCCGGCAACGGCCGCCATCTTGAATTTCTCAGCGCGGTCCGACTCTTTGATACACCCTCAGAGGCCATCTTTCCGCGGTCTCTCATTTCTACACCAGCTTCTCGACCGCCCACAAGTTCCAGCCCAGCCGACAGTTAGCCAGCTGGCCTTATAAGGCCAAATTAAAGCAATTTGTCTTGCGCTCAGTGTGTACCTGTTCGTGCCTTGTCCCGGTGCGATCCGGCAAAAACTACACCTGGCACGACTGGTACCCGCTGTGAGCACCCGAGCCCGGTCCTCATTTGAGTTTGACCAAGCCAGTGCTAGCTCCTACCAAGACCCAGTCCCCCCCCCACCTACCATGGCTACCTCACCCCATAATATGGATCCCCCCGGTGGACTGAGTAGCTGGGGCCCATACTTAAACTTCAACAGCCCTATGGTCATTGATTTCAGTCACTCTAATCCTGAATCCAAATGTGTTGCTATTCGTTCACCTCCAAACAAATCCAAATCCTCACTCCGTAAACACAGAATGAAAATTGCTACCATCCTTCAACCTCTAACCCATCTAATCCACGACGTAAGTGAAGAACCTGACACCAACATCGTCTATATCTTCCCCATCAATCCCACCTCTTGCTCAACAATCTCTCAAATACTCCTTGACAATAACCTATTCAACGCTCTTTTCACCGCATCTCCCAAAGAAGATCAACTGCAAGTGGAAGAAGAAGCAACAGAAAAAGAAGAAGAACACCCATTTGAACATCCCTTCCACTACACCCGCAAAGACACCCCCTTCCCTATTTCTTCTAAATGCAATTTCATTCTCATCCCATTAGCCAAAACCGGACCAGTACCTCTCACCCGTCAGTCCGTCATTCAAGCCATAGAGCCTATTATCTCCCATCACATAGCCGTCATTGAAGAATCCCATAATAACCATATGATCATCACCCCCACCTACAACAAATCCATGCAAGCCATCCTCAATAAGCTCAAACATGCCGACATTCCACCTCCAATAGTCATTAACCTCACTGATAACTCTGCAACCCAGCCTCCTACTGATATCTCTCCTGCTCTCATTCCCCCACCTACCCAGTCCACTCTAACCCAAACCAACCCCCCCCCCCCACATTTACAGACACGGGATCAGGGCCCAGTGACCCTATCCCAATCACACTCAACAAAAACACGCAGACTGGGAGGAGGCGTAGAAAACCTACTCCCAGGCTCACTACACACACCAACACACCTACTCTACCCAAGACACTCAATACACCTTCTCCTTCCCTTGTCACACAATGCTTTAACTGCCTAAAGCTTAACCACACCGCTGCATCCTGCACGGAAGGCACTCGCTGCAATAGGTGTGGTGGTCCCCACCGCCATACCGATTGCACAATACCGAGGGACCAGGCGAGGTGCGCCAACTGCGAAGGCAGTCACGCTGCCTCTTATCCTGGTTGCCCCTACATCAAGCAGGCAGTTAAAGAACACTACAAGCACTCCCGACACCTACACACTAATAAACCCCCACCTCACCCAATCCTCCCTCCCTCCTACCATAGTACCATCCCTGCCTCCTACCATGGTACCATCCCCCAGCCCAGCCAAGAAGCCAACCATCTCCTCCGTCTCTTGATCAATATACTCTCCCCCCAAGCCACCCCAGTACTACCCTCCATGCCAAGCAGACAACTAATAGTATATTAGCCCAGTCCAACCATCTCCCACCAAGTTTCCGTGGTTATCTCCTACCAAGTAGCCCTCATCAGCCAACCCCCCCCCCCCCAAGACCCAGATATAGACTCCCTTCCTCTCCATCTTCTTCTGGCACTAATGTCACTAATAGTTAAGCAACTTTGGGCGTGGCGTCCACCTGGATGGGTGACCCACGTCACATCAGCTTATTCACGAACTAATTACCATCAGCAACGAATTCAGAACCCCTGGGTCAAACCCAGGGCCCCCTAAGTGCGTCGCCCCTCCTCTAAAGGGGCGCAGGTCATATTCTGACCAGTTCAGTTCCCTCCACTATAGGATCCCCTCCATCCAATTCCGTTCTGTTCTTCATAACCGTTCATCTGAGGAAATAGCACTCAAGACCTCATCATTCGGTCGGCGGGCTAAAATCCTCATCGGAACCGGTCTCCGGTAACTCCGTTTGAGATTGGGGCATGGCAGTAATAGTATCCTCCTGAGGCCTGGCGTCCTTTTAAAAGGACACTGTTTAAAAATGGAATATCGCGTAAAAGAAATATTTTAAAAATAAAATAAATAAAAATTGACCTTCTGTTGGTGCTCCATTTTTTTGGGAATTCATTTACCTTGGTGTGATATGCTTCTCACTTCACTTTCTCCAACCAAGACACCGTTAAAGAAGTATTCATTTTTATGACATTTGACCAAAAGAGAAATGTTCTGGGCCTCAGGAGGGTATGACCTGGTCTAGAATTACAATTTAGGTCTATTACAAATTATAGCACCACAATTCACTAAATAACTCAAAATTCAACCCAGAAAAGAGCCGTTTCTTAAGAAAAGCTTCTTCCTCTTCACTTTTATTAAATTCTACATTCATTTTATTCCAAATTAGCAGTGATTTTTCCGAGGCCAGTATATTGAATTAAAATTTTCCAACTCATCGGTTACTCCTAGAAAACTCCCACTAATCGCGCCATTCCTACTGACGTCATTGTAATGACCTATGTTCATTTCAGTTGAGAAAACCACTAAGACAGTCTATCTGAGCATGTAAAAAGGCAAGTGGAGTGTGAGTGTCTGAATTATAATGAAAACTCCCCAACCTGATTGTGACTGATGGTAGGCAAGCGGTCTTACCTTTACAATGAAAATACCCTAACCCAGTTTTCATACGAGAAAAAACGTTTGGTGAATTCCCCGTCGCGTTTCTAGGGTAACATTAAGAGCTAAATCTTGCTCACAACGTGTACACTACCTAACCTAGAATTCTGTACAGAAGGTAGAATTCCGTAGCGAAGCACGGTTACATCAGCTAGTTTAACCATAAAATGTAGAAAACACTTTGCGTGTGCTGTAATGAACAATCGTGTTTCAATGCCAGCGATGCAGCGCTCGGCGGTAAAAATGGGAACTAGGCCCATATCGCTCATATCGCTGTACTGGGAAGGCGTTTTAGCGCAGTCACAGTAGAGGGCGATAAGGTGAAAGATTCAGCTGGATATGTTGAAAACTGATGTTGTTACACCTGTTTAAAGTTAGCCGTGCAACTTCTCCCAGTTCGTGGTTACAGCATGTCACAGTGTGATAGGAACTTTGAACTTATCAGACAGTACATTAACCAGAAAGAAGTGATTGGGAATGCCAAGCCTTATCTTACTGCAGTGGTATTGTGCTACAGAAACCCTTCTCCATTTATGAAGTTACAATAGATGTCGACCTACTGCCAGACTGGGATAAGTTCTTATTTCCATTAGTTTTGAACAAGCCGGTATCCAGAAATAATGTCCTATTCACAAAAATGCAGTATGTGATCATGAACACAATGAGAGGTGATCCTGTTTTGTGCTCTAACACCTTCACTGCAGATTTCAACCTTTTACGCATTTGGAAATGTCCTTAGAGACAAGAAAACTTCACCACTGAAAAGACCGCTCCTCTGGATATCAACCAAAAGAAAGTGAAGGATATAAGAAGCCTGTACAAATTTTTGTCTGAAGACGACATTATATTTATTCAGGGGATAATAAACCAAAACTGAACAGAAAATTTTCTACTCTGACAATAGTGATCTATTGTAGGCACTTAATTTTTCTACAAACTCAATCTTTGGTATTAATATTAGTTTACATTTAGTTTAAAGCACTGTATTTAAGTCTCGTTTTCTGAATTTTACCACCGAAGATGCTGTCTGCGTAAAAATAAAGTCATAATATTGATTTAAAACTTCTTATTTATTTAATTCGTAACCCATTAAAGTCGTATTTTACACGAATTATTCATATCTGAATTAAATATTATAAATAATAACAAACACTGCAGTACGGAAAAGAAATAAAGACCGAAGAAAAATAAAGATAAATATTTCATTTCCTTTTTTCTCCAAAATGAGTTTTCACCTGTGTGCCCTTTTTACGTCGATCGCCTCATTGGCTTGCCTATAGAAAATCGTTTCATCATAGCTACATTGGTCTTATGGTTATCAATTACGACGCGAAGTACAAAGAAACTACAACTTTCAACTTTGCTGATATGCCTGGTCAAAATGTAGGGCTGGAGGCTTGATAATACACTGACTGACAGAGCAAATGCAACACCAAGAAGGAGTGGTTCGAAAGGGATGAAAGTTGGGGAAAAAACAGAGACGGCACGGACAAATAATTGATGTTTATTTCAAACCGATATGCAGGTTACACAATGCGCACGGCATCGACTCAGTAGGATGTAGGACCAGCGCGAGCGGCGATGCACGCAGAAACACGTCGAGGTACAGAGTCAATAAGAGTGCGGATGGTGTCCTGAGGGATGGTTCTCCATTCTCTGTCAACCATTTGCCACAGTTGGTCGTCCGTACGAGGCTGGGGCAGAGTTTGCAAACGGCGTCCAATGAGATCCCACACGTGTTCGATTGGTGAGAGATCCGGAGAGTACGCTGGCCACGGAAGCATCTGTACACCTCGTAGAGCCTGTTGGGAGATGCGAGCAGTGTGTGGGCGGGCATTATCCTGCTGAAACAGAGCATTGGGCAGCCCCTGAAGCTACGGGAGTGCCACCGGCCGCAGCACATGCTGCACGTAGCGGTGGGCATTAAACGTGCCTTGAATACGCACTAGAGGTGACGTGGAATCATACGCAATAGCGCCCCAAACCATGATGCCGCGTTGTCTAGCGGTAGGGCGCTCCACAGTTACGGCCGGATTTGACCTTTCTCCACGCCGACGCCACACTCGTCTGCGGTGACTATCAATGACAGAACAGAAGCGTGACTCATCGGAGAACACGACGTTCCGCCATTCCCTCATCCAAGTCGCTCTAGCCCGGCAGCATGCCAGGCGTGCACGTCTATGCAGTGGAGTCAATGGTAGTCTTCTGAGCGGACGCCGGGAGTGCACGCCTCCTTCAACCAATCGACGGGAAATTGTTCTGGTCGATATTGGAACAGCCAGGGTGTCTTGCACATGCTGAAGAATGGCGGTTGACGTGGCGTGCGGGGCTGCCACCGCTTGGCGGCGGATGCGCCGATCCTCGCGAGCTGACGTCACTCGGGCTGCGCCTGGACTCCTCGCACGTGCCACATGTCCCTGCGCCAACCATCTTCGCCACAGGCGCTGCACCGTGGACACATCCCTATGGGTATCGGCTGCGATTTGACGAAGCGACCAACCTGCCCTTCTCAGCCCGATCACCATACCCCTCGTAAAGTCGTCTGTCTGCTGGAAATGCCTCCGTTGACGGCGGCCTGGCATTCTTAGCTATACACGTGTCCTGTGGCACATGACAACACGTTCTACAATGACTGTCGGCTGAGAAATCACGGTACGAAGTGGGCCATTCGCCAACGCCGTGTCCCATTTATCGTTCGCTACGTGCGCAGCACAGCGGCGCATTTCACATCATGAGCATACCTCAGTGACGTCAGTCTACCCTGCAATTGGCATAAAGTTCTGACCACTCCTTCTTGGTGTTGCATTTGCTCTGTCAGTCAGTGTATTTTCGTAAAGAAATACGCTAACAGGCAGTCTGTGTTGAATAGACCATACATTAGGAAGTATACTAAGCTGTTAGGTAACACAAATCGGTCTTTAGTCAATGATGAGCTTTCTTGGATATCTCCATTGGAATGTACAGAGTCCTTTAATATTTGGATGTGGCTTGAAGTGTCATCTTCTCCAAAAATACCCCAAGTTTGACATCAGACAAGAGCTGCTGTTCGATCGACATTTTATGACTGCCTTATTGAGATGTTCAGCTTCTGCCGTGAGCATAACTTTAATTAGAGGCGTCACTCCAGTTTCCGAAGAAACGAGACAGAGATCTTTTACTTGACAGTTTAAATTATGTATATGGTCTCATGCGAATTTATATCCTTTCGGCTAACAATAATGCCATAGCACTTAGTGTTTTATGGACTTTTATTACCAACTTAGGATTAATTTTCGCAAATTCTGTATCTCACCAATATAAATAAACGTTCAGAATTTTCTTTACAGGCGTCCGAACGTAAGAACTCGACAGTTTTGTGATAATAATTCTCTTCGAAATACTTCAGCTTCTTAGCTGAATCCTCATGCTTTCTTGTTATCGGCCCACCACAGCTTACTTACACCGTATGGCACTGTTTTCCCTTTCTAATTTCTGTAATATCGAAATAAAAGTTCCCTCCACCTGTTCAGCAGCTGAATCGAATTTAGGTTGGTGATTCCCTTGTAGGATTGCAGCATCATTTAGTGAACAAAAAGTAGACCTACAATTATGCTGTTCCTGGACAGGACTGCGCTTTCGTTTTCCGTTTTTCACCCGCATATGTTGTTTAATTAATTCCCGTCTTGGTGTTACTACTAGTCGCTTTATTGGAGGGGGGGGGGGTAGATAGTTTGGAAAAATAATTGTCACACTACCTGATTTTAAAACTCGAATTTTAAGGTTTGGCTTGTAACCGTATACCGAAAAATGTTCTCTACAAACTAGACTACAGATGAGTGAAGAATTATTGTTTGGCTCAAACTTATCTCGTGAAATCACAATTTGACATTTCCTTTTCAGTTTCGGATTCACAGGAAGTTCGTGGTAATCGCGAGCATAATTAGCTTTGTCATAAACTACTATTGGAGGTACCCTAACGTTACTTGCCACTGGTGTGGTCTCGTTTTACATAGGGAAGACTTCGCTAGGGGCCGGTTCGGGTTCCCCATGTTGTGATGTGGTAGCCACAGTCACGGGTTCTCTTGTAGCGGGAGTTCGGTCTTGTACAATTGGTCCATTTCCAGTTGAAGCCGACTGCTTTTTAACACCGCTCTGCTGGTTACTCCCAGCGAGTATTTGAAACGCTTTACTCATTTTTAGCGGCGCATTTGTACGCAGATTTTTCTGCGCCGTCTATCTAATAGCATACACTATTTTATTTACAAATTATATTGCTACAGTACGGCCTGTACATCATGAGGGCAGTGCTGCTAGGTATCAGGACATTCGGTAATGGAATACGTAACCACGTAAAGAAAACGGAGATCATAGGTGAGTACGGCCTGTACATTACGAGGGCAGTGCTGCTAGGTAGCAGGGCATTCAGTCATGGAATACGTAACCACGTAAAGAAAACGGAGATCATAGGTGAGTACGGCCTGTACATTACGAGGGCAGTGCTGCTAGGTAGCAGGGCATCCAGTCATGGAATACGTAACCAACAAAAGATAACGGAGATCATAGGACAGAAACGCAGAATATCCGGTTATTGATAATATGTTTTTCCATCACTGCACTCCGAATTTAATGCAATGGCGCTTTCCCTACGAAGAAACCTAGTCAAATGTGCCATAAGGGCGCTGTGGATAAAACGTGCCACAGTAGTGCTCTAGAATAAAACAGCTAACCCTCGACGTGCTGTGAAGCCTCGTTTACCCAATAACGGCAATGCATTTGGTCCTGACCTAAAAAAAAAACGACGAACAGAATAATTATGTTTCTGTTAAGGGTCCCACACACGCGCAGATTTCTGGAATACTTACCTGCACAGACTTGCCTCCGGGAGGTACAGTGGCTCAAAAAAGTATTGGACTGTCGAGATATGCTACATGTGAGGAAGAGGAATCGAATGAAATGGTGAAAAAATTGACATATACTAGAATCCTTGATTATTTATAATCTTGTGTAACATGTGCATTGTAAAAACACATAATTCTCCCATGTCCATATAACTAAAAGACCATAACTTAAAACAATCATTTTCACTTGCCACCAAAAAAAGTATTGGTCTGAATTAACATAACGCAGTTTCTTGATCCTTTGTGAACGTTTCAGTACCTGGTAGGTCCTACTTTCCTCTTTATAATCTCACCTAACCTATTTGGCATCGATCGTACCAAGGTTTCCGTAGTTTCCTTCGGTGAGTAGGCCCTAAGGCTTCTTTCAGGTCAGCTTTGTTTGATATTGCATGGTTTCTCACGTTTTGCTCCAAACAGTGCCACAAATTTTCGATGTGGGTGATGTCGGGAGATTGTGGTGGAGTTTCCATCCAACGCGGTGTATTATATAACAGCCATAGCTTCGTGTTCAGGAATGTGTGTTTGGGGTCGTTATCTTACGTAAACGTATACTTTGCTGACAGTCCAATTCTTTGAACAATTAACGGAAGATATGTCTTGAGGATGTTAATGTATGCTTTGTGATCCATGGTCCCTTCAATAAAGGCTAATTCACCAACACCATTTGCACTCATGCCATCTCACACCATCAGGGAACCACCTCCATGTTTCACAGTAGCTGTCAGATTCTTCTCTTCAAGTTCAGAATTCGCTTCCCTCCGCACAGTCAATTGTCTGTCTGACCTGAAGAGGGTAAATTTACTGTCATCGGTAAAAACGACTGTCTTCCAATCCTCATAGCTGTAATTTCTGTGCTCTTTAGCGCACGCAAATCTCTTCTTCCTGTTAGCCTTACTACTGTACGGCTTTCTACGGGCTGTTCTCCCCCTCATATCCTCTTTCGCGTAGCATATTTCAGCTGGTTTCAGATGATGCTTGCACTTCTACATCTTGCTTTAATGGAGTTGCTTGCTATCTTCGGCGCACTTAGCTGAGGATTTTGGGCCATTTTACGCACAATTTGCCGTTTGTCTTGTAGTGATACCTTCGAGGGGCGGCCACTTCTTGGTCTATTTTCTATTGTCTTTGTTCTTTTGTACCTGTACGCAATATTCTTAACAGTTTTAACAGCTCTTCCAATAATTTCACTATGTCCTTGACAGATTTACTTCTTGAAATAGTCGCACTGCAATCCTTCTTCCTTCCACGGTTGTTTCTTTCATTTTCCTCCCCATTGCTAGCTGAACGCAGAAACAGTGCTGAATATTACCTTCTAACGTGTCAGCACAGACCAATGAGCCCGAGTTGCTGCAGAAAGCACGATGTCACCATGATATTGTTTAGTAGACCAATACTTGTTTGGCGTGTAACGACGCACGCCGTTGTATTACTGGTTCGTTTGCAAACAGCGTGAATCTCCTTGGCTCCATATTCAACTTGCTGATTTACTTGACTGTCGTACATATCCACATACGAGTAATTCCATTATATGTATCATTATTTGTGCTACACTGTTCCGTTCATACCACGGCTATGGGAAGACCAATACTTTTTTGAGCCACTGTAAGTCGTAAGTATGCAGTTGCCCACACACGCTCAGACTAAATGATTATTTACCAAAGAAGTTGAATACGACGCGCTCATCTGTTTTCTGTTTAAGATTATGCACTTCGGATGGTTGAAAAATATATACGGATTGAAATTAATTAGATAGTCGGTATAGAAGATGAGTTGTTATTTGGACGTAATGTAGTGCTCTGCACGAAGAAGAAGCGAAAAAAAAACCAGTTTTCATATTTGTAGGTTACCACGTTTACATTAATTTTATTGTCGCAACTCTGAGATATCGCTTTCGTCGCAAAGTCTCCGGCTGAATTCAAGCAGCGCCAGAATGTCAGAGACTTGCCTTCAGACTTTTTGTCGGCAGATTAATCGGCCATACACACAGAGACATGTCTGAAGAGATTGGTTTGCGCAGACTTACCTCCGACTAAGTCTGCACGTGTAATGGGGCCCTTTAGGAGCGGACCAACGTTGGTGTGGACTATGAGATAAGCAAGCGAAGTTTTGGAATCAAAATAACGGCCCACATTGTGAATGGATAGCACACTCCGGTGGCAGTCGATGAAACATGGCATTGGAAGATCAGCGGATCACGCGGACACATATTCACCTTTCTAGCTCGTTGGTATTCACAGACTCACACAGCCATCTACCGACAAATGCAGTTAAATGAAACACCCACAGCATCGTATTTGGCGAATAAATGATGAGTCAAATAAATGAATTTTTGAAATACAGAATATTCAGAAATAGATTCTTTTCTGTTTCTCGCTTTTAGAACCAACATGGAGCAACAACTTACATTCTGGTGAGAACATGATCTGACTAATATAGAAAGGTCTGCATAGACAACTTCCACAGAACCCTCTATCAGGCTGGCGTAGAAAGATCAGCGAAGACAACTTTCATAGAGCCATCTGCCAGCGCAACGACGTACGCATCGTATTATTCGAATAAACGATTATTTAACGCAAATAAAGGGCATAATTTCTATTAACCCTGAGATGGAGACATTTTTTTTATGTATAACACATAGGCGTTAGTATGGCGGTTTTTTTAAAATATTGTGTTACACATTCCCGATTTAGTTCCTAGTATAGGCCACGGCCGCCAACCCCCTCATCTTCTCCGATCATCTCCTTCACCGTAACAAATCTTCCGGCCTGAGAGACAGGATTACCGTCTAAGAGGCCCGCCTTCCCCTTCATGGGATAAATGAAAACATATTAGTAGTAGCAGTAGTTACACATTCAAATTATATATATATATACAGCATAGAACGCCTACAGACTTAGGACTGAACTAAGTCCAACTGCCTGCTTTGAAGTTTTCGTGTATAATGAAGAGATGATGATGATGATGATGATGATGCTTGTTGTTTAAATGGGCTTAACCTCGAGGTCATCGGCCTCTAATGGTGCGAGATGAGGCGAAATGTAATGACAATTAAAATTCTAAAATACATCCACTGACCAGAATTCAAAACATGATAATTAATTAAGGAATATGAATTAAAAATAATAAGCGGATCCAACTCACAATATTAAAAGTTAAAATAATTACAAAATCCATCCACTGACTAGAATTCAAGAAGACTACGTTGAACAATGATTATGTACTTAAAACAATCAATGGATCCGACCCACAATACCCCACCTTCACGTAGAATAAATATACGGCTCCATGGCTAAATGGTGAGCGTGCTGGCCTTTGGTCACAGGGGTCGGTGTTTGTTCCTTGCTGCCACCAGAAAACATGGTGGAGAAGCTTTCAACTTTCTTCAAAGATGGCAGGTCATCCGCCAGTCTATTTAGTATAATAGCCTATAGGTCGTTAATACAGTCGCCAGCGTGATGCCAAAGTTGAACTCAACGGACACGCATGGCCACCATATTGCTTGGACCAAAACATAAGATACCTATTGCTATCTACATAACTGATCAATGTTACAAGATATTAGAATCATTCCGTATTGATGGTTTTCACTTTACAATGGCGAAAAATGAGAGTATCCTCCTATTCAATACATCATATATTCCGTCATTAGACGGAGCAAACAAATTCAAACATGTTTCGGCTCGCTTGAGCCATCTTCAGTGAAAAAATTAGGGGGGTTGGAATAATTTACATAATATAAGTTGAAAAATGCTAAAAAAAACATAATGAAAGAGCAAATGAAAAAACAAACAAAAGAGAGCCTAGACGGAAACAAAATTAGCACAAATATACAATATTTACATCAATATGCAGAGCAAAAAACAACTTATTGCGACAAAATTCAGTGAAACAGGTGTTAATTTAAAATAATAATTGAAACTAAAAACTGCGTTAACCTAAGAAACAAGGGAATGAGAAAACAAATGATGCAGATGGAAATGAATAATAGTAGCACATGGTGAGGTTGTGGACCTCATAGTTTACAAATTATTGGTTTAGTAAAAATGACAAAACAGTTTGAAATTGATGTCAAAATCATCCTAGTAGAAACCCATCACATCAAATTGGTCAGGAGGAGAGCGGGAGCAAACATTTTTGAGAAACCAAGCCTGATATAACCTGCAGGCGAAAAGCCTGTGACAAGGAGAAAAAACACCAATGAAATTTAAAGCTTTAGAAATAGCAGCATTCTCAATATCTTCTCAATCTAGCGGTCCCTTTCTTCATTATTGTTTCATAATGTTGGCTGATGTCTTGCCTTATTATAAAGGGGTCGGAAGGCCGCGTATAAATATTGAGAAGCTGTGTTAGGTGGAAGACAGATGCATAGTAAACTGTAAGTAATCTAGTGGAAACCGTCAATGAAGTTCTAATGGTGTGCAGTAGGTGGTTGTCCTCTCTAATGTCCTGGCCTTCTCAAAGGCTCAAGATGGCTCAAGCGAGCCGAAACATGTTTGAATTTGTTTGCTCCGTCTAATGACGGAATATATGATGTATTGAATAGGAGGATACTCTCATTTTTCGCCATTGTAAAGTAACTGATCAATGTGCAATCTATATATATAAAATAAGAATTTTGTCTGTACATTGATCAGAATTTGAAAAGAATGGTATTTCTGTATCGGTCATGTCCACAGTAACAAGGAAATGCAATTTTTACTTTTCCGTAATGTCTGTCTGTCTGTCTGTCTGTCTGTCTGTCTGTCTGTCTGTCTGTCTGTCTGTCTGTCTGTCTGTCTGTCTGTCTGTCTGTCTGTCTGTCTGTCTGTCTGTCTGTCTGTCTGTCTGTCTGTCTGTCTGTCTGTCTGTCTGTCTGTACACGCATCACGAGACAACGGCTGAAGAGAATTTAATGAAAATAGGTATGTGAAGTCGGGGGATGAGCCACTACAATCTAGGCTATAAATAATTTGACTCATGCTGAGTTAAATGGTAGTTTAGGGGAAGGCTTAAAATTTAATTCTCAAATATTTATATTATTAGTGGTCCTATCGATAAATACCACATAACGTAAGTTATGTAGAATTAAATTTCCGATAATTTATGCCATACTTTGTTACCGTACCGGCTTTGATAACACAGATATTTATGAATTCGTACTTTTGTTGCCAAGTCCATATCAACGGCGAGCCACGAGAAAATGGGTTAACAGAATTTAATGAAAGTCGATATATAGAGTCGGGGAATAAGAAACTACAGTCTAAGTTATAAACAATTTCATTCACCCTGGATGAAATTGTAGTTTAGGGGAAGGCGCCTAAAATTTAATTTTTAAATACCTATATTGGTCCTAACGAAAAGTACTACATAACAAGAGTTATAGAGAATACAATTTCCGACCATTTATGTTTTATTCAGTTTTACCGTACCGACTATGATAAGAATGGTATTTCAGAGTCGGAAGAAAATTAAATGTGAAGGCCTACAATACTGAAAGCGCTTAACATTGATCAACAATAACATTACATTACAGTGACGAGTATAACAGCCTGACTGAATATTGGCGGGAAATAGCTGGGGAGTTGCAAAACTTTCTTCTTTAGCATGCCATTTCTCTGGTTCATACATTTTCTGATACTGCCGGTACGTAACAGACTGGTTCATCATAGTATTCCAGCTGTTCGATCCCTACTCTGACGTGTTGGTTTGAATGAGCAGTGTGCATACTTAAGGCAGGGCTCACTTAGTAGTAGTAGTAGTAGTAGTAGTAGTAGTATGAGCGGGTCTAGAACTACAATTTAGGCTTATTCCAAATTATAGCACCACAATTCACTAAATAACTCAAAATTCAACCCTGAAAAGAGCTGTTTCTTAGAAAAACTTCTTCCTCTCCACTTTTATTAAATTCTACATTCATTTTATTCCAAATTAGCAGTGAAGAGGGGTTTCTCCTCTGGCTTGGAGGAAAAATTTACCTCCAAGTCAGATAGATTTTTCCGCCGCCTGTGTAACGAACTGAGATTTTCCGACTCATCGGGTACTCCTAGGAAACAGATTAGTAATAGGGCACAGTTTTGCCCTGAGAGTCTCCACTATTCGACACCCCCACCCGGCTAAAGTAAGACGAAGTGTGTTCACGGATCACGGCTGTCTGCGGCTTGGTCATTCCAACTCTGGAGCTTTGGACTATTAGATCGGCAACGTAGCACTGTTCGTTAAAAGTGAGAAAATGTGTGGTTTTTCATTTGGTCAAGTATTTCACATGAAAGCATTGCTTTTAATCGCGCCATTCCTACTGACGTCATTGTAATGACCTATGTTCATTTCAGTTGGGAAAACTACTAAGACGGTCTTTCTGAGGATGTAAAAAGGCAGGTAGAGAGTGAGTGTCTGCCATTATAATGAAAAATTCCCAACCTGATTGTGAACGATGGTAGGCAAGGGGTCCTACTATTACAATGAAAATTCCCTAACCCAGTCTTCACATGAGAAAGGACGGTTGGTGACTTCCCGTCGCGTTTCTAGGGTAACGTTAAGTGCTATACAGTTTAATACAATCTTGCTCACAACGTGTACACTACCTAACCTACAATTTTTGTACAATGTAGAACTCCGTAGCGAAGCACGGGTACATCAGCTAGTATCAATCAATCAATCAATCAATCAATCAATCAATCAATCAGTACTGATCTGCATTTAGGGCAGTCGCCCTATTTGTTGTTTTCCTAGCCTTTTCCTAAATGATTTCAAAGAAATTGGAAATTTATTGAACATCCCTCTTGGTAAGTTATTCCAATCCCTAACTCCCCTTCCTATAAATGAATATTTGCCCCAGTTTGTCCTCTTGAATTCCAACTTTATCTTCATATTGTGATCTTTCCTACTTTTATAAACGCCATTCAAACTTATTCGTCTACTAATGTCATTCCACGCCATCTCTCCGCTGACAGCCCGGAACATACCACTTAGTCGAGCAGCTCTTCTTCTTTCTCTCAATTCTTCCCAACCCAAACATTGCAACATTTTTGTAACGCTACTCTTTTGTCGGAAATCACCCAGAACAAATCGAGCTGCTTTTCTTTGGATTTTTTCCAGTTCTTGAATCAGGTAATCCTGGTGAGGGTCCCATACACTGGAACCATACTCTAGTTGGGGTCTTACCAGAGACTTATATGCCCTCTCCTTTACATCCTTACTACAACCCCTAAACACCCTCATAACCATGTGCAGAGATCTGTACCCTTTATTTACAATCCCATTTATGTGATTACCCCAATGAAGATCTTTCCTTATATTAACACCTAGATACTTACAATGATCCCCAAAAGGAACTTTCACCCCATCAACGCAGTAATTAAAACTGAGAGGACTTTTCCTACTTGTAAAACTCACAACCTGACTTCTAACCCCGTTTATCAACATACCATTGCCTGCTGTCCATCTCACAACATTTTCGAGGTCACGTTGCAGTTGCTCACAATCTTGTAACTTATTTATCACTCTATAGAGAATAACATCATCCGCAAAAAGCCTTACCTCCGATTCCACTCCTTTACTCATATCATTTATATATATAAGAAAACATAAAGGTCCGATAATACTGCCTTGAGGAATTCCCCTCTTAATTATTACAGGGTCAGATAAAGCTTCACCTACTCTAATTCTCTGAGATCTATTTTCTAGAAATATAGCAACCCATTCAGTCACTCTTTTGTCTAGTCCAATTGCACTCATTTTTGCCAGTAGTCTCCCATGATCCACCCTATCAAATGCTTTAGACAGGTCAATCGCGATACAGTCCATTTGACCTCCTGAATCCAAGATATCTGCTATATCTTGCTGGAATCCTACAAGTTGAGCTTCAGTGGAATAACCTTTCCTAAAACCGAATTGCCTTCTATCGAACCAGTTATTAATTTCACAAACATGTCTAATATAATCAGAAAGAATGCCTTCCCAAAGCTTACATACAATGCATGTCAAACTTACTGGCCTGTAATTTTCAGCTTTATGTCTATCACAATTTCCTTTATACACAGGGGCAACTATAGCAACTCTCCATTCATCTGGTATAGCTCCTCCGACCAAACAATAATCAAATAAGTACTTCAGATATGGTACTATATCCCAACCCATTGTCTTTAGTATATCCCCAGAAATCTGATCAATTCCAGTCGCTTTTCTAGTTTTTAACTTTTGTATCTTATTGTAAATGTCATTGTTATCATATGTAAATTTTATTTCTTCTTTGGCCTTAGTCTCCTCCTCTATCTCGACATTATCCTTGTAACCAACAATCTTTACATACTGCTGACTGAATACTTCTGCCTTTTGAAGATCCTCACATACACACTCCCCTTGTTCATTAATTATTCCTGGAATGTCCTTCTTGGAACCTGTTTCTGCCTTAAAATACCTATACATACCCTTCCATTTTTCACTAAAATTCGTATGACTGCCAATTATGCTTGCCATCATATTATCCTTAGCTGCCTTCTTTGCTTGATTCAATTTTCTAGTAAGTTCCTTCAATTTCTCCTTACTTCCACAGCCATTTCTAACTCTATTTCTTTCCAGTCTGCACCTCCTTCTTAGTCTCTTTACTTCTCTATTATAATAAGGTGGGTCTTTACGATTCCTTACCACCCTTAATGGTACAAACCTGTTTTCGCATTCCTCAACAATTTCTTTAAACCCATCCCAGAGTCTGTTTACATTTATATTTACCGTTTTCCACCGATCATAGCTACTTTTTAGAAACTGCCTCATGCCTGCTTTATCAGCCATGTGGTACTGCCTAACAGTCCTACTTTTAAGACCTTCCTTTCTATCACATTTATTTTTAACTACCACAAAAACAGCTTCATGATCACTAATACCATCTATTACTTCAGTTTCCCTATAGAGCTCATCTGGTTTTATCAGCACCACATCCAGGATATTTTTCCCTCTGGTTGGTTCCATCACTTTCTGAATCAGCTGTCCTTCCCATATTAACTTATTTGCCATTTGTTGGTCATGCTTTCTGTCGTTCGCATTTCCTTCCCAACTGACATCTGGCAAATTCAGATCTCCCGCTACAATCACATTTCTTTCCATGTCGTTTCCCACATAGCTGACTATCCTATCAAATAATTCTGAATCCGCGTCAGTGCTACCCTTTCCCGATCTGTACACTCCAAATATATCAAGTTGCCTATTATCTTTAGAAATGAGCCTTACACCTAGAATTTCATGTGTCTCATCTTTAACTTTTTCGTAGCTTACAAATTCTTCTTTCACCAGAATGAACACTCCGCCTCCCACCCTTCCTATCCTATCTCTACGATACACACTCCAGTGCCGTGGGAAAATTTCTGCATCCATTATATCATTTCTCAGCCATGATTCAACACCTATTACAATATCTGGTGAATATATATATCTATTAAATTACTTAATTCTATTCCTTTCCTTACAATACTTCTACAGTTCAACACTAACAATTTTATGTCATCCCTACTTGATTTCCAGTTCCCTGTTCCCTTATCACCGCTCCCTAGGCCATCCCGTTTCCCTGAATGTACCTCCCTATTACCCTTCCAAACAAATTTCCTAACTTATACGTACCACTGCGGTTTAAATGAAGGCCATCTGAGCGCAGATCCCTATCTCCTACCCACCCATTTGGATCTAGAAATTTCACTCCCAGTTTCCCACATACCCACTCCATAGTCTCATTTAAATCCCCAATCACCCTCCAGTCAGTATCCCTTCTACACAGTATTCCACTAATAACAATCTCCGCTTTCTTAAACTTCACCCGTGCTGCATTTACCAGATCCCACACATCTCCAACTATGTTGGTACTTATATCAGCTTGCCTTACGTTGTTGGTACCAACGTGAAACACTACCACCTTCTCCTTCCCCTCCTCCCTCTCTTCTACTTTCCTCAACATCTGCCTCAACCTAATTCCTGGATAACACTCTACCCTGGTACCCTTTCCTCCACACACTTACCCCACGTGTCTAACGATGGAATCTCCCATGACCAGAGCCTCAACCCTACCCACCTCGTTTGATCCCCTCCCCTCCTGATCAGCCCTATCTTTCCTGATAACTGCAGAAGCTATTTCCTCCTCCCTTTTCTCCTTCCCATGACCCTGTTCCACCTGTCTTTTCCTATCATCTACTCTACATTTTCCTTTCCTACCTTTTCCCTTCCTCCTACTCCCACACATCTCAGCAACAGTTCCCTGTCCCTCATCTTCTCTCTGTTGTTCTACCTGTAGTGACTCGTACCGATTTTGCACAGACACCTGTCCTGAATTCTGATCCTGAATAGAGCTCTTAGCCTGCAATCTCCTTCCCCTTAGAACATTAGACCACCTGTCTTCTACAACTCCTCCCTTTCCTTCCCCTCCCTCTTGTACACCTACTGTAACCTGTACGTTGTTTGAGGGAGTCCTATCTTCCCTCCTGTCTTCTGTGAGAATCCTAATTATCTCCCTCAAACTTTCCAACTCCTCCCTCATACCCCTCAATGCCTCGCCACACCCACAGAAACTACACTCGCGCTCCTTAGCCATTCTTTACGGGGGGAAAATGAAATTAAAAATAAAATAACTTATTTGCAAAAAATAAATGAACGGAGGGATATATTGTCTGGGATAGTACACAACAATAAGGTAATTAATATACGACTACACTACAATACTACTTAGTCGTGCTCTATTTTTTTTATCCTACAACCCCTGACAGGATAAAAACTGCTGTTAATTACTGAATATCGAAAGTAATAGCCTACACAAGAACTACACAATTCCAAAATGCAATTAAGCCTATTCTAATTACAACAACAGTATTTTAGTACGAGTTTCTACGGATACCTCTACTACACCAGTACTACACAAATATTTTACAATAATAAAATAATCACACTAAATTCTAATAGGATATTACTCGTATACTACTGTACAGTACACTACAGTAATGTTAAACTACTTTCAGACGTATCCTAATTACGGAACCGTACCGTATGTCACTAAACTAAGCACAACAGAAATGAAATTTGCAAGAACTACTGTACTCAAAGATTACCAACGAAGCTAAATGCTTAGACAAATTATTATTAGTATTACGGTCTAATAGATACACACGAATATAGCAGGCAAGGTACGGCACTATCTAAATGTACTGTATCTATACTACAATGTATCTACACTACACTACCCTGCGTTTGGTTAAATGCTTAAGTATCGAAAAGATTGCCGTACACGAAGAAAAACACGAATATAACTGGCAAGATACTATCTAATATATTATACCTTATCTTCACTACAATTCTACTGAAATGTGGTTATGTGATTATTACAGCTGGTGGATTACTATTATTTTCCCTACTCCACGGGACCGAAAAAGAAAAGTGTCCTTAATTAGGCCTACTGAAAAATACGAGGTTGTCTAGAGTAATTTCTCAAATATTTCTATAAAAACTACTACTACCGTACTACTACTCCAGGGACTTGAACTGCAATTACCGGGATATATGAACTTTATTATTATTAGCTAACCGCTCATAAATATTGAAAGATCGAGGGAGCGAAATATAAATTACGGATACTTTAACTACCTACTTAGAAGTACCAATGAATGGAATACAAGATCAGCTGATTTTTATTTATATTTACTTGACTACACTACACCCTTTGTTCACAACTTAGCCAACAATGCAATATTTGAATATGAGGACCGACAATAATCAGTAACAATACAACGACTGTTAACTATTACCGTGTAATCTCTTTAACTTCTTTTTAAATGGAGGTTCACAGGCGTATCGTGGTATTTTTTATGTAGTAAATTATTACCTTCGCGACAGTTTGAACGGATATCTATACGAAATAGCGGAGAAGTTGCTGCAGAAGTTACGGTACTATTCCTTATGATAACCTACCTTTGTAAGTATAACCAACGAACCTACAGATATTTACAAATATTTTTAAAGTTAATATTATTACCTAAAGTATTTCCTAAACCTAAAATCGAAACAAGGTACACCTAGCTAGCCTACTTAACCTAGAAAACGTAATTTACTGAGGACCAACTGAATTACTTGTTACAAAATTTAAATAAATGTCACTACTCCCAATTTCTACCAACAAGCAAGTATTTAAATAAGTTCTGTAATTCTGTAACATGATTTCAGTTTATCAAGGTATTACAATTTCTCGAAATGATACACTTAGCAAACTAAATTATTTTTATATTTAAATGGCAGGAAACTGAATCAGTCCGCCTCTGTGGTGTAGTGGTTAGTGTGATTAGCTGCCACCACCGGAGGCCCGGGTTCGATTCCCGGCTCTGCCACGAAATTTGAAAAGTGGTACGAGGGCTGGAACGGGGTTCACTCAGCCTCGGGAGGTCAACTGAGTAGAGGTGGGTTCGATTCCCACCTCAGCCATCCTGGAAGTGGTTTTCCGTGGTTTCCCACTTCTCCTTCAAGCAAATGCAGGGATGGCACCTAACTTAAGGCCACGACCGCTTCCTTCCCTCTTCCTTGTCTATCCCTTCCCATCATCCCATCCCCCACCAAGGCCCCTGTTTAGCACAGCAGGCGAGGCCGCCTGGGCGAGGTACTGGTCGTCCTCCCCAGTTGTATCCCCCGACCCAATGCTTCATGCTCCAGGACACTGGCCTTGAGGCGGTAGAGGTGGGATCCCTCGCTGAGTCCGAGGGAAAAGCCAACCTTGGAGGGTAAGCAGATTAAGAAGAAGAAGAAGAAGAAGAAGAAGGAAACTGAATCAAATCAGATGCGTAAGTTTTGAACCACTTCAGACGACTTCAAACGTCAGTGCCAAAGGATTTTATACCTAGTCTTATTTCCAATCCCTGTACAGTCAAGTTTAAAATATTGTATTCTAAGGTCCAGAATTCAGATTTCTAAACTGAAACGAATGTAAGAGCTGTAGATCAGAACTACAGTAAATTATTTTTAAAACTCAGCAACTAGGCAAAATCACATTATCGAGATTTCACAAAATTAGATTTCAAAACATATTTTTCAAGATTTATTTGGTTTTCCCATGTATCCCAGTGAGAATTCAAAATGCTTAGAATGTGCTAATTATATGTCCAAAAAATAAACTAATTAACATCATCAAGCAACCGGTTCTGAATATTTTGAAATTTGACAAAAATAACGCCCATTACCACTGACTCCTTGGAATATTATAATGTTAGCGAAGTAGTAGTCCACCTCTGTGGTGTAGTGGTTAGTGTGATTAGCTGTCACCCGCGGAGGCCCGGGTTCGATTTCCGGCTCTGCCACGAAATTTGAAAAGTGATACGAAGGCTGGAACGGGGTCCACTCAGCATCGGGAGGTCAACTGAGTAGAGGTGAGTTCGATTCCTACCCCAGCTATCCTGGAAGTGGTTTTCCGTGGTTTCCCACTTCTCCTCCAGGCAAATGCCGGGATGGTACCTAACGTAAGGCCATGGCCGCTTCCTTCCCTCTTCCTTGTCTATCCCTCCCAATCTTCCCATCCCCCACCAAGGCCCCTGTTCAGCATAGCAGGTGAGGCCACCTGGGCGTGGTACTGATCATCCTCCCCAGTTGTATCCCCTGACCCAATGTCTCACGCTCCAGGACACTGCCCTTGCGGCGGTAGAGGTGGGATCCCTTGCTGAGTCCGAGGGAAAAACCAACCCTGGAGGGTAAACAGATTAAGAAAGAAAGAAAGAAAGTGAAGTAGTATATTATCCTGTTGAACTTCTTAACTTTATTCATCCTTCAGGCACACAACAAGCTAGACTTAAAGTTGGATATGTCGCACTTCTTCTTTTCAGTCTAAATACTAAATCTGGCTTGTTAACGAGCTTGACAGTGCTGAGCGTAGATAATCTCGTTCATGCAGAAATTCTGACGGGCTCAGCTTCAAGAAAGTGTTTTATTCCAAGAATAGATTTCGCTCCTGTTAATCCTGACATGCCATTCGTTCTTCAAGGAAGTCAATTTCCTATAAATTTAGCCTTTTCTGTCATAATCAAAAAGTCACAGGGACGAACTTTGCATTCATACTGCGGTGTTCACCAATGGACAGCTGTATGTAACTTTCTCAGGAGTACGCGGGTTCATAGACATCAAAGTCCCATCCACAATTGTGCTCACATTTGTAAGGAAATGTTATAATAGGCCCACCTGTTCTGATTCTACGCAAATGCCATGTAATATGGGAAGTGTAACTTTTATTCACAAGGTAAACTAACATGTTGATTTCAAATTTTCAATTACTTTTCGTCGTACCTAGCTTAAGGCCACGGCCGCTTCCTTCCCTCTTCCTTGTCTGTCCCTTATAATCTTCCTATCCCTCCACAAGGCCCTTGTTCAGCATAGCGAGGTACTGGTCCTCCTCTCCAGTTGTATCCCCAGACCCAATGTCTCGCGCTCCAGGACACGGCCCTTGAGGCCGTATAGGTGGGATCCCTCACTGAGTCCGAGGGAAGAACCGGCCCTGGAGGGTAAACAGATTAAGGAAGAAAGAAAGAAAGATTTTTCAGGAATTACAATGTTTTGTAAGTTCGTTCTTACATTAATACTTCAGGGAGATAGGGTGCATTGCCTTGGATGACACCGATCGTAGAAACATTCGAAACAGAAATTTCACACATCATGAGCATCGCGCGAAGCCAGGTTTGCCACAATTACATTTCTGGCTGGGAATGTCACTCGGGAAAGATACGTCGTTAATATAACTGCTATTTGCTTTAAGTCGCACCGACACAGATAGGTCTTATGGCGACGATGGGATAGGAAAGGCCTGGGAATGGGAAGGAAGCGGCCGTGGCCTTAATTAAGGTACAACCCCGGCATTTGCCTGGTGTGAAAATGGGAAACCACGGAAAACCATCTTCAGGGCTGCCGACAATGGGGCTCGAAGCCACTATCTCCCGATTACTTGAGACTTTCCTAACTGTCTGACTAATTTTACAAACATATAAAACTGCATTTAACTTGATAAATCTGAACATCTGCATTTAACACGAAAATTATGAAAATTAACATTCATTAAATAAAATACACACTCGTCGGACCTTGTACTCACACTTACTTGTTACCTGCTTACTTACACATACGTTATTTGAAGGGCGTCAGCTGCCACTCAGTGCAGCAATAATAGAATGAGACTCTTGACTATCTCTAGGATGTGGGGTAATAAGCTTACTTTTGACAACATACCATATAAGTTCTGGGAAAAGGAGATTGGCGTTCGGTTTCCCCATTAATTTTGTGGTTAAGATAGTTTACTGTCATTGAAATAAAACTGTGAATTCGTTTGATAGAACAAAATATATTCTTTAAATAATATATAAAAAATAGTGAGTCTTGTTGCGATAAAACAGATGAGAGTATGAAATTATGACATTGCAACTGAAAGAAACTAGGCATGAATTTAAATTCTTCTTGACCGGACATTTAAAAATTTATACGAAATATTTCCCTCACTGATTCACTTGACTGTACCTTCAACACTTTGAGTGTAATTACGACGTATTCCTTTGATCTGGTTTTTACTGTAGATGTGTCACGCCTAACTTGGTGATACATCCTTGTGACTGCTTCTTCTCCATATCATCTGACTTCTTTGTAAGTCAATATGGTATTACCTCATTGCAGGTGGTATCCCTCTCTGACTCCATGGTAAGCCCTTGCGTCCGTGTCTTCAACTAAGTGACCGACCAACCTTTGGCCTCACTCTCTCAATGACCAATAATTAATGGCTCACTGAGTCTTCTTCATCTCTCGTTCACACTCGTTGACTGACCGACTGAGGCCTCTTCATCTCGTACACTTCTTCACTGTTCAGCTTCCGTTTAACTAATGACTGTCGACTTATCCATTTTGGCTTCTTCACTGTACTGCTTCCGTTTAAATAATGACTGACGCTACAATATGCATCCACCTTTTATAGACGTTGGTTGACACAGTTACGCAATCTCCAGAAATAACAATGACATACTCCCACAACGCCTCAAATTGTTGCATGTAATGGTGAAATCCCCTGGGGTGGCTGAGTCACTGAGCGAATTGCTAAAAGCTCACGATGACGTAGCCATGACGTGGCAATGACTTGGCAGAATCGCCAGTAGTATAGCAATATAACAACTTCACATCCACATCTGATACATCGAAACTCTCACTGTACAGGTATTTAATGTTAATCTACATATACGTATAGGCCTATATGCATACACTCAATTACAAATACGCAAGCGACAAGCATTGTATAATGGAATTGAATAATAATTATAACAAAATAATAGTAATTTCACAGATAAAATAATAATAATAATACGGACATAATAATAATAATAATAATAATAATAATAATAATAATAATAATAATAATATCACATATGCAATAATAATAATAATAAAATACAGATATTACCTTGTAACGGGATTTGAACCGTTACATACTGGATAACATAACTGAAGATTTCACGTGCTGGCAATAAGTTTGCGACAAATCACGCATACGGGATCATTTTTCCAAAAAAAAAGGGTGCTTGCAATTGATTATGAATCAACGCGTAGATTTTTATTGCGTCGAGTCTAGTCGTGATAAGTTATCCCTCTGATTTGCAATGAGTGTAGAACAATTGATCATTTACAATTAATAGACGAAAAATGACAACGATATTTCAAAATACTTTGAACAAAACCATTCGTGTAGCAATCTTTAATGGACAAAAGTAAATAAATGAAACAATAAAAGCACAGTTCATTGGGATTTGAACACGCGGCGCGAAACGGTGAAGCCGCGGCGAAAGCCACTGCGCCACCGCGTAGGTAAAAGTTGGTACGCGCTTATAGGCAGGTAAAGCACGTTGGAAACTTCGACCATTATTTTCTAGGAAACGGTCGAGTGTCTATGGATAAGTCGAAACATGTGCTCGCTATGTCGACCCTCTTTCACGGAGCAAAGTTTCTGGAAGATCGGTTTGTTGCACTTGGTGGGTTCGCCCTCTTAGCTCTGTTTCCTTCATTTTGATAATGACCACTGCTCCTGGTCAGGAGACCACGCACTTATTTCTTGTAAACTTTCAGAACGTTTTGACACACAGGGTCCCTTCCTAACTCTTCTGCAGAGCTTCCTCAGTACAAAAACTCTGCGCGTGGTTCTTGATGGATTCCGCTCGATTCCTTTTATGGTACATTCTGGCGTCCCAAAGGGCAGTTCCCTTGGCCCCCTTCTTTTTGTCTTATTTTTTGACGATCTCATCGATATTATATCCTTCTATTCTTGTGAAATTCTACTATTTGCAGATGATTGTAAAATATTCAAACAAATCGATTCTTTAACAGACGTAACCTCCTTACAGAATGGATTTAATTCTCTCTCTAAAAGGTGCTGTACATGGCGTCTAAGTCTAATAACGCCAAGTGTACCTCTATCTCAATCACGCTTAGTAAATTCCCCATTCCTAGAAAATATTATCTTCTCAGTAAGCCATTCTCAACTCTTACAGAACAAAACGACTTAGGAGTGTTGTTTGACAGTAAATTGATACTTGCCACCAATATACTAAAGATCGCCTTACGTGCAATGTCACTCCTCGGTTTGCTGTATACGTTTTCTGACATCACCGATATCCAAGCCCTCAGAGCCTAGTATGGTTCTTGCATCCTGCCGATTATTGAATTCGTGTCCCCCATTTGGTACACCTCCTCACCCACTAACACACTGACAGCGTGGAGCCATTCTTATGTTACCATTGTTAGAGCCAGAGTATCTGATTTCCAAACTTGAGCAGCAGTCGGATACTGGAAAAGATAAACCTTTGCCAGCTATCTACCCGCAGGGAAATAGCCGACCTTAAATTCCTGTATAGCACAGTTAGCAGTTTATTTCCTTTCCTCCATATGTCTCAAATCGCAAAACTAAGATAAATCCGCCCCTTCATTCCCTATTCCCGCCTCTCTCTTGTTCAAATAACTTGATTTATTCGCATTCCAACCCTTCTTGACTCTTTGTATTCTGACAGGAACTTGGACGTTTTTTCTTCGTATGCCTCCTTTTCTTCGTCTTTTCTTCTTCTTTCTCCTCGTTGTTGTTTGCTCTATTGTACAATATGTAATATTTATTTTTTAATGTACTGTGCCGTTACATGTGTGTCATATCAATATTTAGCCTATCTATGCATAGCTGTAAGTTCTTCTTTTCGTTTTACTTTCAACCTTTAATTTTCCTTATTCATCTCATTTACCACTATTTATACATGTTATTTCTTTCTTTCTTTCTTTCTTTCTTTCTTTCTTTCTTTCTTTCTTTCTTTCTTTCTTAATCTGCTTGCCCACCAGGGTTGGTTTTTCCCTCGAACTCAGCGAGGTATCCACCTCTATCGCCTCAAGGGCAGTGTCCTGGAGCCTGAGACATTGGGTCGGAGGATACAACTGGGGAAAATGACCAATACCTCGCCCAGGCGGCCTCACCTGCTATGCAGAACAGAGGCCTTGGTGGGGGTTGGGATGATTGGAAGGGACAGGCGAGGAAGAGGGAAGAAAGCGGCCGTGGCTTTAAGTTAGGCACCATCCCGGCATTTCCCAGGAGGAGAAGTGGGAAACCACGGAAAGCCACTTCCAGGATGGCTGAGGTGGGAATCGAAGCCACCTCAACTTAGTTGACCTCCTGAGGCTGAGTGGACCCCGTTGCAGCCCTCGTACCACTTTTCAAATTTCGTGACAGAGCCGGGAATTGAACCCAAGACTCCGGGGGTGGCAGCTAATCACACTAACCACTACACCACAGAGGCGGACACAATTCTCATGTTAATTATTTTTAACTTTCTTCTGCTACTTGTGTCATTAGTTGACTTTTTTATTCGATGCTCTTTTATTTAAATGGTTTAAGTTTGCATTATTATTATTATTATTATTATTATTATTATTATTATTATTATTATTATTATTATTATTATTATTATTATTATTATTATTATTATTATTATTGAATATCTATTTGAAGACTTCACGCATCACTATAATCATGTTAGGACTCGGAAGAGTTTGGAGAAAGTTAGAAGTTTCAGAATCATTAGATTGCTAGTTAGTTGCCCTCAGTACGTGGCCCCGCATGGTTCACTAGAATAATCCGAGGCACAATTCACGACTAGATCCTACCTGTTGTACTGAGGGCAGCAGAGAAGATGCAACAAGCCGAAGATGATTTTGGTATCGATCTTATTTTGCGTGTTGCAGGTTGGCAGGCGTGGGCTCGCACCTGTGAGCGAATCTGTTCTCACTCCAGACTCCCAGCCCGAGCGGCGCGGACATGTCGGGGGCGGTGCTGGTCCTCGTGCTACTGGCCGCCCTGCACGCGGGTAAGTCACGTGATCACAGTCTCTCTCTCTCTCTCACTTACGTATTTATAAAAAAAAAGAACATTCTCTTCAATTGTACTGCTAAATATAATTTTCTAACTAGTGAGTTACTGGAAGAAGTCGGGACCGGAAAAATGTTACACCGTAAAGGATTGCATTTGTCCGAAAATTAATTGTGTAGTGATTAGTTGTGTTCGCTGAATTATTTGGATTGGGAAAGTATGACGTGTTCATTATCAGAGTGCTACTCTCTTATGAGATAGGCTGAGTAGCTCAGACGGTCAAGCACTGGGCTTCTGAGTCCAGGTTAGCGGGTTCAATCCCGGTTCAGTGTCGTGGTTTTTCTAGGGGCTAAACTAAAATCGTGTCAGTAGACATACCAGCACTTAAAAAACTCCCGTGAAACGTGACGTCTCAGAAGACATATTACCTGTAACATTAGCAAGACTCTAGGTATTGCTACGGCGTTGTTGTGATAGTAGTGTTGATGAGGATAGTGGGGTAAGTGATAAAACCTTCCACAGACCTCGAAAATTGATAAATAAATTACGTCTTCTAGCTCGAGGACCAGTAGTAGACATACATACTGCCAAGCAAAGTGGGTCAGCCGGTAGAGCACTGGCTTTTTGATGCTAAGGAGGTGGGTTTGATTCTGGCTCCATTTGGTGGTAATTGAAGATTCTCAAATACGTACGGTATATCTTATTGGTAGAAATACAAGCACGTGTCCACGTGAGATACATAATATAATTCTTACAATTATTATTATTATTATTATTATTATTATTATTATTATTATTATTATTATTATTATTATTATTATTATTATTATTAAACTCATGGTTCCGCAGCAGCACATTAAAGCCCTTAGAGTGTCAAGACCACTGTTGCTCAGCTGGATGACTTGCAGGTTTTGAATTGACATACAGTCAGTTTGAAGTCATCCTTTACCTATCGCTTGCCTTTCGTGAGCTTATTATTATTATTATTATTATTATTATTATTATTATTATTATTATTATTATTATTATTATTATTATTATTATTGTTGTTGTTGTTGTTGTTGTTCGGCTCCATGGCTAAATGGTTAGCGTGCTGGCCTTTGGTCACAGGAGTCCTGGGTTCGATTCACGGCAGGGTCCGGAATTTTAACCATAATTGGTCAATTTCCGTGGCACGGGGGCTGCGTGTATGTGTCGTCTTCATCATCATTTCATCCTCATCAGGAAGCGCGGGTCACCTACGGGCGTCAAATCAAAAGACCTACATCTGGCTAGCCGGACATGTCCTCGGACACTCCCGGCACTAAAAGCCATACGCCATTTCATTTCATATTATTATTATTATTATTATTATTATTATTATTATTATTAGTAGTAGTAGTAGTAGTATCATTATTATTACTATATATTACCGAGTGAGTTGGGTGCGCGGTTTGGGTAACGTAGTAGTGAGTTTGCATTCGGGAGATAATGGGATCGAACCCCACTGTTGGCAGTTCTGAAGATGGTTTTCTGTGGTTTCCCATTTCCACACCAGGCAAATGCTGGAGCTATATCTTCTTTAAGGCCACGATCGCTACCTTCACAGACCTAACCCTGTCGTTTCGCATAGTCGCCTTAAGACTTGCCAGTGTCGGCGCGACGTAAGACATATAGGCCTACTTTTTAAATGTGCAGTATGTCTACTACTTTGTCCCATTTCTTGATACGGGGTTGAGGATGAAGTGAGGCCGGATGCCTTTCGTGACGCCAGCATCAGTTGAGGAGCTAATGAAGACGAAGGTGAACGAAGTTGGGTAAGGAAGTGGAAGGAATCGGGTGTGGCCTATGAATAGGAACTGTCCCGGCATTTTCCTGGAAGTGAAAATGGGAAACCACAGAAAGCAATTCTCAGGACATCCAAGGTTATTATTAGGTCTATTATTATTATTATTATTATTATTATTATTATTATTATTATTATTTCTTTTCTTTCTTTCTTAATTTGTTCACCCTCAAGGGTTGGTTTTTCCCTCGGACTCAGTGAGGGATCCCACTTCTAGCGCCTCAAGGGCAGTGCCCTGGAGCGTGAGACATTGGGTCGGAGGTTACAACTGAGGATGAGGACCAGCACCTCGCCCTGGCAGCCTCACATGCTATGCTGAATAGGGGCTTTGTGGGAAAAGGGGGAAGAGAAGACTGGACAAGGAAGAGGGAAGGAAGCGGCCTTGGCCTTATATCAGATACCATCCCGGTATTTGCCTGGAGGAAAAGTGGGAGAATGCGGAAAACCACTTCGAGGATGGCTGAGGTGGGAATCGGGCTCCCCTCTGCTGAGTTGATCCTCCGAGGCTGAGTGGACTCCGTTCCAGCACTCGTACCACCTTTTAAATTTCGTAGCAGAGACGGGAATCGAACCCGGTCCTCTGGGGGTGGTAGCTAATCAGCTACACCACAGACGCGGACCATTCTTCTTTTTATTATTCTTCCTATTATTATTATTATTATTATTATTATTATTATTATTATTTTCTTTCGATGGTGGAGAAGGAATAACGTGCTCAGCTCTGTTCCTCGACAGCCATTTATTACGCGATTAAACCGATGTTTATAAGCAGGAGGAAATTGAATTGACCAAACGTGATCTAATAGGAATGATCAAAGTAAGGAGGCCGGGAGGTTACAATCGTGACCTCTGTGTCAGGTATATATCTAGAGTCGAAGAGGGAATTCACGGCAACCACTTTTACGACGACATAGTATGAGGTGTTTTCTTATTAGTTGCTTTACGTCGCACCGACACCGATAGGTCTTTTGGCGACTATGGGAGAGGAAAGGAATAGGAGTGTGAAGGAAGCGGCCCTGGCCTTAATTAAGGTACAGCCCCAACATTTGCCTGGTGTGAAAACGGGAAACCACGGAAAACCATTTTCAGGGCTGCCGACAGTGGGGTTCGAACCTACTATCTCCCGAATACTGGATATTGGTCGCACTTAAGCGACTGCAGCTATCGAGCTCGGTTTTGCTCTATTAACCAGCGTTTTGTCTTAGGTCTGACACTAGACACATCCCACTCGGATGAGTCATACTTTAAATCTTTAACGTCCAAAGTATGATAAATTTATAAATAATAATCAACAGTGTGCTTCATTTTGTTAATTTACGGACGAAAAGACTGTTAGTCACGCCCAAACTCAACTGTTTTGAGACTGCACTAAGATTTCATATTCATAAGGTTCAAGGTCACGCCAATAGTAGCAAAAAGATTTTAATGTGTATCCAACAAATAATTTTAAGATATTCAACAACTTCAACAGATCATAAATGTATCTATATCTGACTAACTTGTGACATTGTATTCAAATTTAGAAAAAGATTTTAAAGTTTCAAACACTACAAATAGTAATATTGTTTTAATAAGACGACGTAATATATAATCTATATATATAAAATTAGAGTTTTGTCTGTACATTGCACAGAATTTGAAAAGAATGGTATTTCTGTATCGGTCATCTCCACAGTAACGAGAAAATGCATTTTTTTTACTTTTCCGTAATGTCTGTCTGTCTGTCTGTCTGTCTGTCTGTCTGTCTGTCTGTCTGTCTGTCTGTCTGTACACGCATCACGAGATAACGGCTGAAGATAATGAAAATCGTAATGTAAAGTCGGGTGATGAACCGCTACAATCTAGGCTATAAATTATTTTAATTACGCTGAGTGAAATGGTAGTTTAGGGAAGGCCTGAAATTTAATTCTCACATATTTATGTTATTAGTGGTCGTGTCTTAATGAAAATCGCTAGACAAAGATGGGAAATAATTCGCTACAATATAGGCTATACACGCTGAGAAAAATGGTAGTTTAGGGGAAGGCCTAAAATTTAATTGTCAAATATTTATTTTATTAGTGGTCGTATCTTCACGAAAATTGGTATGCAAAGTCGGGGAATAGGTAGCTATAATCTAGGCTATCAATAATGTTATTCGCACTGAGTGAAATGGTAGTTTAGGGGAAGGCCTAAAATGTAATCTATATATATAAAATAAGAGTTTTGTCTGTACATTGCTCAGAATTTGAAAATAATGGTATTTCTGTATCGGTCATGTCCATAGTAACAAGAAAATGCACTTTTTACTTTTCCGTAATTTCTGTCTGTCTGTCTGTCTGTCTGTCTGTCTGTCTGTCTGTCTGTCTGTCTGTCTGTCTGTCTGTCTGTCTGTCTGTCTGTCTGTCTGTCTGTCTGTCTGTCTGTCTGTCTGTCTGTCTGTCTGTATGTATGTACACGCATCACGAGAAAACGGTTGAAAAGAATTTAATGAAAATCGGTATGTGAAGTCGGGGGATGAGCCTCTACAATCTAGGCTATAAATCATTTTACTCACGCTGAGTGAAATGGTAGTTTAGGGGAAGGCCTAAAATTGAATTCACAACTATTTATGTTATGAGTGGTCTAATGAAAATCGGTATGTGAAGTCGGGGGATGAGCCGCTACAATCTAGGCTATAAATCATTTTACCCACGCTGAGTGAAATGGTAGTTTAGGGGAAGGCCTAAAATTGAATTCTCAACTATTTATGTTATTAATGGTCGTATTTTAAAGAAAATGGGTATGCAAAAGTGGGGAATAAATTTCTACAATCTAGGCTGTCAATAATTGTATTCACGCTGAGAAAAATGGTAGTTTAGGGGAAGGCCTAAAATTTAATTCTCAAATATTGTTGTTATTAGTAGTCCTATCTTGATGAAAATCGGTATGCAAAGTCAGGAAATAAGTCGCTATAGTCTAGGCTGTAAATTATTTTATTCACGCTGAGTGAAATGGTAGTTTAGGGGAAGGCCTAAAATGTAATTCTCAAATATTTCTTATTAGAAGTGTAGTCGATGAATGCTAGATAACTAAGGTTATATAGTATTAAATTTCCTATTATTCATGTCTTATACATTGTTACCGTACTGGATATGATCACCAAGATATTCATGAATTTGAATTTTTGTTACTAAGTCCATATCAGCGCCGAGTAACGAGAAAATGGGTAAACAGTATTTAATGAAAATCGGTATGTAAAGTCGGAGAATAAGAAACTACAGTTTATGGTATAAAATATTTTATAAATCACAGAGTCGAAAGAAAACTAAATGTGTAGGCCTACAATATAGAAAGCTCATAACACTGATCAACAATGACATTACATTGACCATTGTTTGTCGTGATGTGCTTTGTGTCTTCTGTTGCCCCTCATCTCCGGTAGATATGATTACTGTTGCGTACAGAGTATTTTTTATTTGATTTCCGTCGCACTGACATAGATAGGTTTTATGGCGACAATGGGATAGGAAAGGGCTAGGAGTGACTTAGGCCTTAATTAAGGTACAGACCCAACTTTTGACTGGTGTGAAAGTGGGAAACCACGGAATACCATCTTCAGCACTGTCGACAATGGGGTTCGAATCCACTATCTCTCGGATGCAAGCTCACAGCTGCGCACCGCTAACCACACAGTCAACTCGCCCATTCGACAGAGTGTAACAGCCTGCCTGAATATTGATGGGAAGTAGCTGGTGAGTTAGATAACTTTCTTCTTTAGCATGCTATTCCCCTGATTTATAAATTTTCTGATACTACTGGTACGTAACACACTGGATCATCATAGCATTCGGGCTATTCAATCCCTACTCTGAGGTACTGATTGGAATGAACAGTGTACATATTTAGCGGAATAATGACAGATGAGTGTTCATGGCAATCTGCGGCCCGGTCATCCCAGCTCTGGAACTTTGGACTATTAGATTGGCACCGCAATCTAACCGCAGCACTGTTCGTTAAAAGTGATAAAACGTGCGGCTTTCCATTTGATCGAGTATTTTATATGATACCGTCAGCCGGGGTGACTACGGTCCCAGGGGTGACTATGGTCAAAACTGAGGAAAAATGTTTATTGTGGCTTATTCATATATTATATATTTTTAAAATCTCAATTTTCAAATTTCCCTCCAATCTAGGCACATTTTTCTTTCCAGAAAGGGAAAACTTGTGATTCTAACCTGAAATGCGTTTTTCTGACTATCATTTGTTTCAGCACTTGTTTTTTGACAGAAACAACAGTTGGCTAAACTGTTCATTGTTGCTTCTAGGTAATCACTTCTAAATATCATCTGAAAGTGTTGTTTACCTTTGTTTATTCCTTGTGAAGGTATGTATGTAATTTTATCTTTATAAGAAATTATTATGTACCTTAAAAGTGCAAATTTATAAACAATAGTACAATTGTCTTATTTTTGGGGGTTACTATGGTCTTGAGTATCAACTCATTGCAATTGTCTTATGGGTTACGTTAGATTACTCTTGTTAAAAATTATATAGAATTAATGTATTTATATTTTATTATTCACTTGTTTGTTTCAACTTCATGCTTGTGTCCTTTTTATTTCAGTGTTAGTGGCAAAATGGTAGGTCTGTCCTAGAAACTGACAATAATTCTTCAGTTGCTAGTGACATTGCTGTGTCTGTTTTAAGTTTCTTGAAAGAAATGCGCTATTCAAATTAAAGAAATGGCCCCACAAGAAAGAAGAGATGGTTTGTCGAGCCTGGAAAAAATGTCTCTCTGGAGGATATTGAACTTTGTCCACCTCTTCAAGATCAGTTTCAAGCAAGAAAAAGTGGTGAAACATCAGTTCTACCAATCTTCAGAAAGAAGCAGAAAAGGCGTACAAGAGAAAATTCATCAGACTCTGAAAGTGATGTTGAAATTCATTTAAATGGAAGTGATGAAGAAACTTGGAAAGAGATGAAAGTAGGACTGATGGCAGAAGAAGAAGAAGATAATGATGAAAGCTGTAGGAAACCAACAGCAGAAGGCTATGTTCTGGTTGAGTTTAGTACCAAGAAGAAAAACTGTATTACATAGGTAAAGTGATAGATGATGATGGTACTTGTCAAGAAGATGAAGTGAAAGTTATATTTTTTAGACCATGTCATGAATATTTTGGGTGGCGGAAGGAAGCAGACATTTATGTTATCAATGTGAATGAAATTCTTAAAATACTACCACCTCCAGTTGAGCAAAGGTGGGGGTAAGCTAAGCTTCTATATAAAGTTTACTGGCTACAACTTGAAATGAGACAATTATAAATGAAAAGAACAAATTAACCACATTTAGCAAATTTTCTTTAATGTTTGACATAATTGTAATTTTTTAGCTTTAGAATATAGTTAAATATAAGATTTCTCACATCAGTATGCTCGGAAAATCACGTTCTGTTCGACCATAGTCACCCCTTACTAATTCCTGCATATTTAGTAACAATTCTGGAGTGATTTTAATATGTGACCATAGTGTCCCCACCCCATGGGGTTACTATGGTCACTATATTTTCAGATGCGAGACAATTACCGGATGTTCAAAAAATTTATTTTAGTAAGTAGATGATAACCAACACTCTATACTAAATCATATTTCATTTTTACATGGATATCTCATAAAATGTGCAAGATATTCACAAAAAACTTTAAAAAGTGACCATAGTAACCCCAGTTGACGGTAGCATTGCTTTTAATCGCTACATTCATACTTACGTTTATTTTTGGTTTTTTTTTTTGCTATTTGCTTTACGTCGCACTGACACAGATAGGTCTTATGGCGACGATGGGATAGGAAAGGCCTAGGAGGTGGAAGGAAGCGGCCGTGGCCTTAATTATGGTACAGCCCCGGCATTTGCCTGGTGTGAAAATGGGAAACCACGGAAAACCGTCTTTAAGGCTGCCGACAGTGGGACTCGAACCCACGATCTCCCGATTACTGGATACTGGCCGCACTTAAGGGACTGCAGCTATCGAGCTCGGTACTTACGTTTTTGTAATGACCTATGTTGATTTCAGTTAGGAAAACCACAAAGTCAGTCTTTCTGAGAATCCCGTAGCGAAGCACGGGTACATCAGCTAGTCTATATATAAAATAAGTGTTTTGCCTGTGCATTGCTCAGAATTTGAAATGAATGATATTTCTGTATCGGTCATGTCCACAGTAACAAGGAAATGCATTTTTTACTTTTACGTAATTTCTGTCTGTCTGTCTGTCTGTCTGTCTGTCTGTCTGTCTGTCTGTCTGTCTGTCTGTCTGTCTGTCTGTCTGTCTGTCTGTCTGTCTGTCTGTCTGTCTGTCTGTCTGTCTGTCTGTCTGTCTGTACACGCATCAATAGAAAACGGCTGAAGTTAATTTAATAAAAATCGGTATGTAATGTCGGGTGATAAACCACTGCAATCTAGGCTACAAATTGTTTTATTCACGTTGAGTGAAATGGTAGTTTAGGGGAAGGCCTGAAATGTAATTCTCAAATAAGTTATTTATGTTATTAGTGGTGGTATCGATAAATACTACATAACTAACATAACTTTAGTTATGTCGTAAGTTAGTAGTAGTTATGTAAGAAGTTATTAAATTTCCGATCACTTATGTCTTATACATTGTTACCGTACCGCATATAATCAGAGATATTCATGAATTTGGATTTTTGTTACTAAGTCCATATCAGCGCCGAGTCACGAGAAAATGGGTGAACGGAATTTAGTGAAAATCGGTATGTAAAGTCTGAGAATAAGGAACTACAGTCTACGATATAAATAATTTTGTAGGACACCCTAATATCACAGAGTCGAAAGAAAACTAATGTGAAGGCCTGCAATATAGAAAGCTCATAAATTTTATCAACAATAACATTACATTGACCATTGTTTGTTGTGATGTGCTTTTTGTCTTCTGTTTCCTCTCATCCCCGATAGATAGGATTACTGCAGCGTACCGAGGTTTTTTTAATTTGCTTGACGTCGCACCGACACAGGTAGGTCTTATGGCGACGATGGGATAGGAAATGAATAGTGGTGTGAAGGAAGCGGCCTTGGCTTTAAGGTACAGCCTGGTGTGACTGGTGTGAAAATGGGAAACCACGGAATACCATCTTCAGGGTTGTCGGCAGTGGGGTTCGAATCCACTATCTCCCGGATGCAAGCTCACAGCTGCGCGCCCCTAACCACACGGGCAACTCGCCTGGTCGTACCGACTGTAACAGCCTGCCTGTATATTGGCGGGAAGTAGCTGGGGAGTAAGATAACTTTCTTCTTTAGCATGCCATTCCTCTGGTTCATACATTTTCTGATACATCTGGTTCGTAACACACTGGTTCATCATAGTATTCGAGCTATTCAATCCCTACTCTGAAGCACTGATTGGAATGAGTAGTGTGCATATTTAACGGAATAATGACACAGGAGTGTTCACGGCTGTCTGCGACCTGGTTATTCCAGCTCTGGAACTTTGGACTCTTAGATCGGCACCGTAGTACTGTTCGTTGAAAGTGAGAAAGTGTGCGGTTTTTCATTTGATCGAGTATTTTATATGATAACATTGCTTTCAATCGCTACATTCCTACTGACGTTTTTGTAATGACCTATGTTGAATTCAGATAGGAAAACCACCAAGTCAGTCTTTCTGAGAATCCCGTAGCGAAGCACGGGTACATCAGCTAGTGTTTTATATTCAAAAGAATTTTAATAGTTATTATGATTAAGTCTGTTAGCAGTAAACAATAAGTTGCAAATTATTAGAATAATGTTACCGATTTTAACCTTGTTTAAAAAGTGTATATAGCTGAAGATGTTCAATAATTGAACGAAACATGTCCTATGTTTTTAATAATTTGGCAATAAAATAAGGATGAGATCCTAATTTTATAATTGCTTATAAAGTATTGAATTGGTGGAAAACAAACTTTTATTGTTCTGCTTTAACTGACTTTCAATACGGAAAAATGAGGATAGTATCCTGCAATACAAAACTGTTCCTGTCATTTTCATTGCTTAATGTTAGCCCAATCATAAGAAACTGTTCCTGGCATTTTCATTAATTAATGTTAGCCCAATCATACAAAAGTGTTCCTGGCATGTTCACTGCTTAATGTTAGCCCAATCATACGAAACTGTTCCTGGCATTTTCATTGCTTAATGTTAGCCCAAACATACAAAACTGTTCCTGGCATTTTCATTGTTTACGTTACCCCAACCATACAAAACTGCTCCTGGCATTTTCATTGCTTAATGTTAGCCCAACCATACAAAACTGTTCCTGGCATTTTCATTGGTTAATATTAGCCCAAACCAAACCAAACTCCATGGCACCCACAGCTCTTCAAGGGCCTTGGCCTAACAAGCGACCGCTGTTCAGCCCGAAGGCCTGCAGATTACGAGGTGTCGTGCGGTCAGCACGACGAATCCTCTCGGCCGTTATTCTTGGCTTTCTAGACCGGGTAATGTTAGCCCAATCATACAAAACTGTTCCTGGCATTTTCATTGATTAGTATTAGCCCACTTAACCTCCATGGCTCAGGCGGCAGCGCGTCGACCTCTCACCACTGGATTCCGTGGTTCAAAACCCGGTCACTCCATGTAAGATTTATGCTGGACAAAGCGGAGGCGGGTCAGATTTTTCTCCGGGTAATCCGGTTTTTCCAGTCATATTTAATTCCAGCAACACTCTCCAATATCATTTCATTTCATCTGTCAGTCATTAATCATTGCCCAGGCTTCGGCAGCCGGCACAATTCCTATCCTCGCCGCAAGAAAGGGGCTTCATCCATTTCATCCCTGAAACGTCAATGACTGGAAAACAGGTTGTAGGTTTTCATTCAATATCAGCCCAGTCATACGAATATTGGAGTCCACTGTTCCCTTCTCAAACAAAGCGGCAAACCTTCACAAGACAGATGGAGAAACGTAGTTTTCTCGTGAGTGGAATTAAGAGGTTTTCATTGCCTACCAACGATATATGTACACGAGTAGGCCTATTATTAATGCGACAATTGCTATCATACTATGTATACTACTACTGAAAATGTTGAAGTGAACTGGATTTAGAGCCTTTTTTAAATAACAATGCAGTATAGGTAAGTGTTTTTACATACCTAGTCAAAGGAAGGTACAAATTATTGACACACATTTTAGAATGAATACTTACGAAAGGGGACTCCGTGTTGTGGTAGACAAAAACAATAAATCAAAACAAGATGTTATTGAAAATGAACAGGCTCAATTACTTTCTGAACAACTTACGGAAAACAGTTAGAAGCTACGATACAATTGCGTATCCCTTGAGATATTCCCGCGTACCCCTAGTAGTAAAACTGAAGGATATCCAGACTCAAAAGCTGACGACTAATTGAAACACCTACAGCAACACGCTCCGAGTTCCTCAGAGACTGTGGAAAAGGAAGCATTATTGCACCCGCTCAAAAGACTGAGTCCCAACCACCACTTATCTCAGGGGTGTTACGGTTCGAATCTAACGCAAACAATAAATAGCAACAAAAAAAATGAAGATACGGAATCTCCAATTAAATATATGGGCGCTGTCTAATTAGTACTAGAGGGTTGAACGGGGTACTCAAATGATTAACTTTGAGGCTCACCATAAAAACAAACAAAAATGCATTAAAACAGATCAAAGGGAAAAATGGGAGGCTCCGTCCTAGGAAAAGAGGACGGATATTTTAAACAGTCACCAGTGGTTTACTATTCTACAACAACAAGAACTTGGAACTGTTTCCTTGCAAATACTTAAGGAGAACTTTATTCAAAGATAAACTCGAACATACACATAATTTGTTAATCCTTATTTGCCCCTTATTTGGCAAATCATTCCTGGACCGAGCCCGATAGCTGCAGTCGCTTAAGTGAGGCCAGTATCCAGTAATCGGGAGATAGTGGGTTCGAACCCCACTGTCGGCAGCCCTGAAGATGGTTTTCCGTGGTTTCCCATTTTCACACCAGGCAAATGCTGGCGCTGTACCTTATTTAAGGCCACGGCCGCTTCTTTCCCATTCCTAGGCCTTCCCCATCCCATCGTCGCTATAAGACATATCTGTGTCGGTTGCGACGTAAAGCAAATAGCAGAAGAATAAAACCCCATACCATTCCTGAAAATTTACATAATAAATTTGACACTGTGTACCACTCATCCACTTGGGTGGTTGAACCATTGATTGCCGAGGGTTGAAACACGACCTTCGTGACAACACCACGACCAATTCTGGTCGAGATGTAGGGATTTGCCATCACATTTACTTAGCTTATTATTTACAACAACTTGACATTATTACGTCATTTTGCCAGCTGACTTCCCTAGTCTCCATCAACATTATCATCCGACATAATTCATTAAAATATTTCATTATTATTCTTATTATTATCATCATTATTTTCGTAAGAGGAGATCATCATTATCGTAACACTTAATCACCATTGATTTAGTATTTTAATTTCATATTTCACCATTATTATTCTCAGAAATAATAGAGTAAGTTCTTCTTCTGATGCTTCTTCAAATAACTAAAAATTCACAGCCTGTTTACAGTCATTCGACAGGGTCAGGAATGGAATGAATGAAGCCCCATCTAGCGGCGAGAATAGGAAATGTGCCGGCTGCCGAAGCCTGCCACACTTCTCTGGGGGAATGATAAACGACTGACAAATAAAATTAAATGTTACCGGAGAGTGTTGCTGGAATGACAGATGACGGAGAAAACCGGCGTACCCGGAGAAAAACCTGCCCCGCCTCCGCTTTGTCCAGCACAAATCTCACATGGAGTGACCAGGATTTGAACCACGGTATCCAGCAGTGAGAGGCCGGCGCGTTGCCGCCTGAGCCACGGAGGGTTTCTTTAAATTATTATTATTATTATTATTATTATTATTATTATTATTATTATTATTATTATTATTATTATTATTATTATTATCATCAGTTGTTTCACAGCAGTTAACCATTATTATTAATCCGTAACCTTCACTGTAACGATCCTGTTTTGGCACTAAGCGATCAGTTAATTCACGATTTACTTGGATTATTATTAGTCTATTATTATTATCAATTTTATATTTTAATTTCCAATCCTTATAATTTAGTTACATATGTTAAATCCCATATGAACAACCAAGAGCCGATTTCACATCTGTCGGGACACAGTAACGTTATTCGAACCACAAACTTAATTTCGTGCTGTTATTAATTCATGGGGACATCATGTCCTCTAAAGACAAATCTCAAATTCCATGACAACTCACGGCTGGGAATCTCCATCCAGTCCCTACGAGTGCTAAATTATTCTTTCCTTCTCATTTGAAGTCCATTTATTCCACTGGAACTCTTCAAACGTTTTATTTATTAATCCTCGATGCGTGGACTCTTCTACCACTCATAACACCGTAATCGGCATACAAAGGGCACTAGGATAGTATTGCAATAAGAATGGTTGGCTGGACACCCCTGTTATGGTGAGTGATGGAAAGAGGGGTGAAAACCGGTCTAGAAGACAGCAAGGCGTGACCTTCACACCAGTTCTTACCAAGCAGTGGGATTGAAAGCAAGTTAAGATGCCAGTGCGGTCTAAACGTGAATATCGCGCAATTACCCGCTACAGTTTTGCTCGTGGATTAACTGTTGACCAGTCCCTGGAGGTAATGACTTCTGTGCTGGCGAAAGACTGTCCACATCGGACAACAATTTTCCGCTGGTACAAAGTTCCAGAGGGGAAATTTTGGGGTTGAAGACGATCCTCGTTCTGGGCGAACGTCTGAATCAGTGACTGAGGAAAACATTGAAGCTGTGAGGAAAATGTTGCAGCAAGAGAAGCGGTCTACATAACGGCGGGTAGAAGAGACCCTCCACATCCCTGCACCAGCTATTCATTCAATTCTACACGACCATCTCCATGTTAGAAAGGTTTGTTCCCTTTGGGTGCCTCATTCACTTTCAGAGGAACAAAGGACACATCGAGGAATATGGTGCCGAAAAATGCTAAAACAGTTTGAAAATGGGGCTTCGCGTAACGTCAATAGCATCGTTACAGGTGATGAAACTTGGCTTTATTATTACGATGTCCAACAAAATCCCAGAACAAGATGAGGGTAGTCCTGTGACTGTGCGAAAGTCAAGGTTAGTGAAGAAAAGTATGATTGCAGTATTCTTCACTAAACGGGGCATCCTGACTCGGGTTGTGCTAGAAACACAAAGGACAGTTACTGCGAAGTGGTGCAGTGAGACTTGTCTGCGTCAGGTCATCCGGGCTCTCAAGCAGCTCCGTCCGATGTCACGGCTCAACACTTGGCTCTTGCATCACGACAATGCTCCAAAACATCGTGCTAATGTAACAATGGATTTTTTTAAGATTGTGTTGACTGTGCTTGATCACCCTTCATACAGTCCTGATCTTGCCCCCTGTGACTTCGTTTTCTTCTCAGGAGTGAAGATGAAGCTGAAAGGGCGGCGTTTTACATCCGACGAGGAGCTTCTGGCAGCATGGGATGAAGAGTGTGAAAATGTAACCGAAGAAAAGTGGCATAGTTGGCTCAGTGACTGGTTACGACGTATGGAGAAGTGTATTGCGTGTGGTGGAAATTATTTTGAAAAAGACTAAAGCGTTCACTCACATAGCAAAACTTTCCTAGTGCCCTTTGTATAACATCGATGTAGGCCTCAGGATTCATCTATTTTATTATCAACATCAGTACGACTCAACTTTATCTCATACTGGAGTTTTGTCCCGCTCGACTTCCAAAATCAAAACTGGGCTTAACCCACTCTGAGCCTTCAACATAGCGTGACCATCATATGTAAGTGCCTCCATCGCTTCTAAACAAATTATTTTGATTATTATTGAGTCCAAAATCATTAAATCTTAAATCATTTAAAAACCAGACTTACTACTCGAATTGAAGGCTTCCACGTGTCACATGTTATCTACACACTTAACTTCAACTTGCAATCATTCTATAAAATCAGGCCCGTACCTTATTCACAATGCATTATGATTATTATTATTATTAAACATTCACCGGGCGAGTTGGCCGTGCGGTTAGGAGGGCGCAGCTGTGAGCTCGCATCCGGGAGATAGTGGGTTTGAACCCCACTGTCGGCAGCCCTGAAGATGGTTTTCCGTGGTTTCCCATTTTCACGCCAGGCAAATGCTGGGGCTGTACCTTAATTAAGGCCACGGCCGCTTCCTTCCCATTCCTAGGCCTTTCCTCTCCCATCGTCGCCATAAGACCTGTCTGTGTTGGTGCGACGTAAAGCAATTAGCAAAAAAAATTAAACATTCATTTAGACATAACCTGTGTCCATTTATCACTCCGATACTTCTAATGATTATTATAATTGCTGTCCAGTGACGAAACATCGCGGCACACATAATCATTGCTATTTACATTCAAAGCAATCGGACATCAATCTTGTCCCACAATATTGAAATTCTCTGGCAACCCTCTACCTCTGGATAATCGTACAACATGCCTGAATATCTACAAAGTTTACGAGAAACTGGCCTAAGTCAAACACATCTGGAGCCCTTCTAAAATGAATCAATTTATCTTTAAGTGAATCATGCTCCTCCATAATTAACAACGAACACATCAAGCACTTGAAAACACAAAACCAACCCTAATCTACTCTACTAAATTACACAAGAAGAAAAAGTGTGCTTGATACAATTATTTCGGACGAGGAGCACGCCATCTTGCTGGTCTCCATGTCAGCATGTAGAGGTAATCTTTTACACATATCGATTTGACACATTTTGCATTGTAGAAAAACAAAAATTAACACTTGGAAGATTTTACACTATAATTTTAACAAAGGAATTTTTACACTGCTGGCCTTTTATCCGACCCGCTTAATATAAACATAAATTCTTCATTCCTTCCCGGCACTAAGGAACTCGTGATACACCGGTATCACCTTCAACGGCTCAGCGCGCACTCGAGTTTCGAACCCGGCACTTTCGTGAATGTTCGCATTTCTGCCAGCTTACGTTCGCTTGGCTGACCAGGTATCAGTTTGTAATCGACTGTTCACTGGCGTCTAATTATGCCGAACAACCGCGACCGTTCTCGCTTAATATGCACTGTTTTCCCTAGATATATTATATCACTCCTACCCGTAGGTTTATATTTAATTAGTTCCGTAAATATTTATACATTTCTATTGAATAATAGGTAGGCAATTGCTCGTAACTTTCTCCGGTATTCGAACTCACGATACTGTTGAATGTTCAAGTCCGTAACGCGTACTACTTTACGCACTGGATCACTGTGCTAACGAGCGTAGTAACGACTTGAATAAACTTTCCAGATTGTGTACACGTACTGACGCAGTGGCGGTTCTAATAACTTTCACAGTGTGTCATGGTTACACGTATTGGAACGTAGGAACAGCTCGACGAACTCTTATCAAGTGTCCCATCTATTTTTTTTGGGGGGGGGGGCGAAGCCCGCTCCCCCCGCGTGACCAACGACTCAATCTACATGGCCTCCGACATGCTATTATTTCTAAGAAGAAGAAAGATATAGCAGGGAAGAGTGGGAAGTGATACAAGGAGTATCTGCCTGTTTCCATCTCAGACACGCTACCAGGCGATATTGTATTAGGTATATGGTGTTGAAGTTTGGTATTGAAGGGTCAGGGAAAAACCACATAGGCAGAAAGAAGAAAGAGCCTACATGTAAAACCTGACATCTTTTGATAGCACATGCAAGGATGTGGGCTGGAAAAAGACCAGAGGTTGTGTTAGTTAGGAACAGGTAACATGCACAAAACATAAACCAATTCCTTGCCATTCCATCGTCTGGGGATCAGTCCGTCTGGGCACTGCTGTGACTAGCACGGTCCTTGCCGGCTGCGGAGCCATGCGTCAAGTACCACTAGGGCCCGCCGCACGACTCCACCTCCTTGGGGTACCTCGTACCCAGTCTCCGATCCCGGAGAATGAGGCCAAGCCCGCCGAGGCGGGGGCCTCCTGGAAGGGGCTGGGTCATGGCGCCGGTCCTCCCTCCTCTCTGCCCGCGCCGTGGCCCTGTAGACTGGGGAACTGCGGTGGGAGGTCGGGTGGCCCCCCGCGCAATTGGCGCACACCAGCGCCTCCTTAAGTGTTGCGCAGGCCGTGTAGTGGTGATCACCACCACAGCGGTTGCACTTCACTTGGAGTCCACAGCGAACCTGACGGTGGCCCCACCTCAGACAGCGGAAACACTGCAAGAGCTGCTGAGGGGGACGTTTTACTCTCACCTGACTGCCGCTACCCGCTGAGGTCCTCTCCTGATTGGCTCCTCGGTTGACTGCTGTCCTGGGAGCAGTCCTGGGTTGCGGCTGGGCGGCCCTCTCCTGGTGGTCCGGCGTCGCCTTCTGCTTCGTGGTCCGGCGTCGTCTTCTACTTCTTCCCGGGCGTGTCTTCTCGGCGGGGGAAGAGTCCTCGTCCTGGTGACCCTCCTCCCGGCCTGGTGACCCCAGGGTGGCTGATGGTTCCGCTGCGTCGCCGTCTCCTTCCTTCTCCTGGCTGGCGGCGGCGGTGGCGTCGGTCGGTGCTAACGCTTGACTGCGTTCCCTGTCCTGTGGGGCGCACATCGAGGTCTGCAGCTCGATAGACGTGCTGGCAGGCTGGGCCTGGACAGCAGCCTCAGAACGCCAGGGGGCGTCCTCCTCCACTGAAGTCGCACAGTCGCGGCGCCAGAGGGCGTCATGCCCCACCTCCGTGATGGCGTTGCTGGTTGCCGGCTGGGTGGCCAGGACTAGGTCGGTGTTAACCGCCCTATTCCTTAGCCTCCTCGGCGTCTCCCTGGTCTCCGTCGCGTCCCTGACTGCGCCGGCGTTCATCCCTGGCACTCCGTCCCTCCCTGGTAGACGGATGACCTGGAACAGAGAAGAAAGCTCCCTCTCTGCGTCGCGCATCCGCTCCTGGTCGTGATGCCGGATAATGAGGCCTCCTGGTAGGAAGCTCTCGACGGCCATGGTTGTCGAGATGATCCTGCCTCCTCGGCGAGGGCGCCGCATTCTGTCCAGGACGAGGCCCCGTTCAGAAGTTACAGGGCGCCCTGGCCTGTAGTACACGAGCAGCGCCTCGTACTCCGGGTCGGTGTGGCCTTCGGAGAAGAGAAAGCCGTCAGGGGGGTCGCACCCGTCCCTGTACGGCTCCGTCTCCACCTCGGTCTCCGGATCCCCCTGCTGCGGCTCCGGCTCGGGTGCAGGCGGCTCGTTGTCCTCTGCTGCCCAGCAGTAGTGCGGCGATCGCCACACGTCCGTCTTCTTCATCCTGGTCCTCCTGAAAGAGAATAAGTGTCCCATCAGTCGCCCTGACCTAGTATTTAAGTGAGTTCACCCCCTCCCCGAGTTCACCAGAGGTCACGTTAGAGTGAGCAGTTCCAATTTCCCCATTTGACTACATGGAGACCTGCCGTTGGCTTGAAGTTGGGGTCAACTAATGTGATGATATGATTCTTGCCTCTATGTCACATCTCAACTCATTTCGATCGCTGGTAATTATAGTAATTAAGATCTTTCTCCTGTATATTTGGCGGGCACATTCGCGCCATTTGTCGCGTCCCTTGCCTTCAACCAATCAGCGAATGGCGTGACTAATTTCTAAGAATTATGACAGTAAATCTTCATTAATTAAGAACTTTTAATATTGGGTCATGTTTCTAACATTGTCCTGATTACGAATCTGTATTCAGTTTTCCTTTATTAATTCTATACGCGAAGTTAATGTTTATAGCGCCTCCTATAATACTATGTTGGCTTGACTGTTTCTCCCCGGCAAATTTCACTATTGGTCCATAGCTAAGCGGGAGTTTGAAATCTCATGTTTTTCATTTAGCTGCCAACTACAGGTACACGCTTCAAACCCGTCTCCAGTCTTGGATTTCCCCCACGAATCTCGCATGATGTGCTCCCTTCGTTCAGTAGATCGGCTAGCCCTGGGCAACGTGTTTCCCGGTTGGGTTTGGAAATATCCCTTCCGTTCTCTTTCCAACTTGGCAATAATTCTTGGAATACTAATTTTGCTGGCCATTGTGTTTCATTATCTCTAGGGGAGACAGAAGTCTGTGTAGGTTTCACAATACCTTCCGAACTGGCCAGTGGGCACAATCCACAAATGTAAGATCTTCTGGCACAGCGAATATGAAATATATTCCTTTAATAAATAATTCTAATTGAATGACGCAGCTAACACTCCACCAGGGTACATTACAGTAGATAGTTATGAACTGAGGTAGCAGCGAACTCCCAGCCTGTTCGCCCCTTCTCTACTCACGAGCAGTTAAATCCAACACAGCTCAACTAACATTATTTGCTGTGTATAATTTTGAAACGCAATTTTATCAAATCAGTGATCTCACTTTATTTTTGTGTGCGCAGGATAATTTAATTTTACCTCTGTTTACACAGGTATTGTGATGAAATATCTCCTCACGTATTCATCCACTCTCGCATTTCTGCGTGAAAGGAACTGTAGATATATGGAGTATCGATTACAGCACATTGTCCGTAAACTGCATTCAAAATTTGTTTACTGCAGGTCCGAACTGAATCTGTCATGCTTTCACTTGCTTTAATCAACCATGGCCATGATCGTTAAAGTCTTTATGTGCCGGACACGGTGATTAGCCGGTTGCGTTCCGTTGGTGGAACATTGGTCAGCAGGGTACGAGAGGTAATATTGGGTCATATTTCTAAAATTGCCCTGATTACGAATCTGTATTCAGTTTTTCTTTATTAATTCTATACCAGAAGTTACTTTTTATAGCGCCTCCTATAATATGATGTTAGCTTGACTGCTTTTCCCCGGCGAATTTTACTATTGGTTCATAGCTAAGCGGGAGTTTGAAAACTCATGTTTTCCCTTTAGCTGTCAACTACACGCTTCAAACCCGTCTCCAGCCTTGCATTTCCCATGACGTCATTTCCAAGAATCTCGCATGACGTTCAGTAGACTGCACTGCGCGCTGGAAACCTGGATTCAGTTCCAAACTTCTCCGTAGTGTTCATGTGGAATGAGGACGCATGACGTTCTTGATGATGATTCGCCCATGAGATAGAGACCTTAAGCCTTGAACAGATAACTGTAGGCTATGTGCCGACACTGAGCTTCACCCTCCTACTACCTGCAGGTCTCTTATTTTCAGACCAAGAAAATGCTAAGATTGAACCTCAATTAAAGACACGGTCAATTCTTCACAATCCTAACCCTTTACTATCTCATCCTTACCAAAAATATTCGTGCGACGTTAAACCACTAGCAAAGAGACTCCTCCTATTGTCCGGCTCCATGGATAGTGTGCTGGCCTTTGGTCCAGATGGTCCATGGTTGGTTTCCCGACCGAATCGGAGATTTTAACCTTCATTGGTTAATTCCGATGTGCGTGCCATCTGCAACATTAGAATTCATCATAGGTCGGGCTCCATCCTCATAGACGCGCAGGTCGCCTATACGGCGTCAACTCGAATGATTTCCACCAGGCCTCTTGGGAGGCCACACGCCATTATACAGGGTCTTTCTTTATGCTTGGCAAGGACTTTCTTGCTCGAACTTGGCCGCCGTTGACAGGCCGGTACCGGCCGCTGGCGCGCGCAGTTTCCGCCACTTCCTGTAGTTGTTGAGAGCTGAGCTCCGAGATAGTAGGGTGTTCAATGAAGCTACTGCGTTCTGCATGTCGTATTGTATAGTGTTTGATTGTGATTGTGTATAATGCTGTAATGTATGTGAAATATTCGTTACGTGAACGTGCCCACTGGCCAGTTCAGAAGGTATTGTGAAACCTACACAGACTTCTGTCTCCCCTAGAGATAATGAAATACAATGGCCAGCAAAATTAGTATTCCAAGAATTATTGCCAAGTTGGAAAGAGAATGGAAGGGATATTTCCAAACCCAACCGGGAAACACGTTGCCCAGGGCTAGCCGATCTACTGAACGAAGGGAGCACATCATGCGAGATTCGTGGGGGAAATCCAAGACTGGAGACGGGTTTGAAGCGTGTACCTGTAGTTGGCAGCTAAATGAAAAACATGAGATTTCAAACTCCCGCTTAGCTATGGACCAATAGTGAAATTTGCCGGGGAGAAACAGTCAAGCCAACATAGTATTATAGGAGGCGCTATAAACATTAACTTCGCGTATAGAATTAATAAAGGAAAACTGAATACAGATTCGTAATCAGGACAATGTTAGAAACATGACCCAATATTAAAAGTTCTTAATTAATGAACGTGTATATCTGCTAAATCCACAAATGTAAGATCTTCTGGCACAGCGAATATGAAATATATTCCTTTAATAAATAATTCTAATTGAATGACGCAGCTAACACCCCACCAGGGTACATAACAGTAGATAGTTATGAACTGAGGTAGCAGTGAACTCCCAGCCTGTTCGTAGCAAATCGTGCGCTAGAACAAGACAAAAGTTTCGAGCGAAATTTCCAGGAAGACTCATTTCTATCAACGGACAATAAAATAACTGGCCAAGAGATTCAAACGTATAGGTTCAGTAAACAATAAAAATAGACGTAAAGTCGTTATCTCCTTACTGAAGCGTGTTTGGTAAGAGGATCATAAGTAAACATCTGTGGCCTCCTCGTAGCCCAGATTTAACGGCATGTGATTTTTATTTGTGGTGAATGTTAAAAAAGTAGTTTATGGGAACAATCCTCACACACTAAACTTAAAGACAATATAAGAGCTGCAATTGCATCCATCAGTGCTGAAGAACTTGGTAGAGTAACCGAGAACTTCATTAGGAGATGCCGATTATGTTTGGCAGTGCATGGGGAACATTTTCAGCATAAACTGTAAAAATGGTGAGTAAAATGCATAATGATTTTGAACACCGTATTCTGCCGCACATACGCACGCGCGGTAGCCGGCAACTGAACCGTCACTGGCGGCCAAGGTCGAGCGAGAAAGTCCTTGCCAAGCATAAATAAAGACCCTGTACTTCTGACTAGTGTTAAAAGGGAATGGAGCGGCGAGTTGGCCGTGCGGTTAGGGGTGCGCAGCTGTGAGATTGCATTTGAGAGATAGTGGGTTCAAACTTTGCTGTCGGCAGACCTGACGATGGTTTTCCGTGGTTTCCCATTTTCACACCATGTAAATCCTGGGGATGTACCTTAATTAAGTCACGGCCGCTTTCTTCCCACTCGTAGCACTTTCCTATCCCATCGTCTCTATAAGACCTATCTGTGCCGGTGCGACGTAAAGCAACTTGGTTTTTTTTTCAGGAACGGTTGTTTGGTTGTAATTGTCATTAAATGTATCACCACTACCACCACCTATATTTCTGCTCTGGTATAGTGGATACTTGTAAGTACTTAACAGCAAGCAACAATGTAGAAAGTTGTATGAATATGGTTTTTCTTGCTCTCCCATTTTTGCACCTGGCAAATGCTCGGGTTGTTCACTTTCCACTCCAAGCCCCTTCCTATCCCATCGTCACAATGAGACCTATCTGTGTCGGTGCGACGTAAAGGTAATTGTAACAAAGAGAATAAAAATGTACGAAGTAATGTGGAGAGATGCTCCTTCGGATAAAGTCGATGACTCGGATGGCAGTTTCCACTTCGGATAAAACTTACTGAAATACGTTGTTATTCATTGCGATATAGATTTATATTTTTACCTCTTTCCTTTGAAGAATAAGGAGATAATCATGTACACGTGACATCCCTCATTAGGTCTCAGGAGAACTTTTGAACATCATGGATACCGTGTATGCGTAAAGTATTTAAGTTGATTTCACCAACATACTACTATCACCAGCGTGTCATACACGGTCATTACTATCCGTTCTTAGAGCAAGCTTGTAGTTTTGTGTGATTGTTGATATCGTTATCGTGGCCACAGGACAATCATTCACTACTGATCTGCATTTAGGGCAGTCGCCCAAGTGGCAGATTCCTTATCTGTTTTTTCCTAGCCTTTTCTTAAACAATTGCAAAAAATTGGAAATTTATTGAACATCTCCCTTTGTAAGTTATTCCAATCCCTTTTTTTACTCAATTTGTCCTCTTGATTTCCAACTTTATGTTCATATTCTGATCTTTCCTATTTTTAAAGACACCACTCACACTTATTCGTCTACTGATGTCATTCCACGCTCTCTCTCCACTGACAGCTCGGAACATACCACTTAGTCGAGCAGCTCGTCTCCTTTCCCCAAAGTCTTCCCAGCCCAAACTCTGCAACATTTTTGTAACGTTACTCCTTTTGTCGGAAATCACCCAGAACAAATCGAACTGCTTTTCTTTGGATTTTTTCCAGTTCTTGAATCAGGTAATCCTGGTGAGGGTCCCATACACTGCAACCATACTCTAGTTGGGGTCTTACCAAAGACGTATATGCCCTCTCCTTTACATCCTTACTACAGCCCCTAAATACGCTCATAATCATGTGCAGAGATCTGTACCGGTACCCTCTATTTACAATCATATTTATGTGATTACCCCAATGAAGATCTTTCCTTATATTAAGACCTAGGTACTTACAACGATCCCCAAAGTGAACTTTCACCCCCACGAACGCAGTAATTAAAACTGAGAGGACTTTTCCTATTTGTGAAACTCACAACCTGACTTTTAACCCCGTTTATCATCATACTATTGCCTACTGCCTACTACTTTCAGCACGTGGAGTTAGAAATGCAGTGACAAAAATTTTCTTTTCCGAAATACATACATTGGCCGGAATTCGAACTACGATTGCTTTGGTGTAAAGCTTGTGATTAAACCAGTCAGCTATCACGCCCCTTCAACATACATTCACTCTGTATTTAGGGACACAGAGTAGCACGCATTGATAAGACAGCTCTTATAAATTGTAATGCTTCAGCAAGATTCTTTTTCAGTTCCCTTGTTTACATGCCAGTATGAACCACGTGAGATGGTATAGATTTCCCTGTCTTGAAACATAGATTGAGCTTGCAATCACAATTATGAACTTGGATTTCCCACCTAATCAATACTTGATTTATTCCTGATGTATATAATTACATTTAGCAGTAACGGTTTCGGTCTCTGTTAGAAGCCATCTTCAGTTAAACGGGAAATTCCAATTCAAAACTGTGATTGTCACTACGGGATAATGAAGCTAATAAATTACGATAGATTGAGCTTAGTCGGAAACGAACAATTGAAGTTGAACATAAGGAGTACTCCTCTCATGATTAGAATAGGAACATGTTCGCAGTTAAGTCTCCAACCCGAAGTCTGCTTCGATCCTCAAATATCACCACCAAAGGTTATGCAATTATAGGGAATCGGAAAAATCCGATGGCGGAGCTATATTTAAGGTGAACAAGGCAGGATGAGGAGCGATGTAGTTTGCTATTAATTTCTTCACTAGGCTAGAAAATGCTATTGCAGCACGACTGGCTCTATGAATAACACATTTCATAACATCCAGGCGCACTGGTCATAGCTCGAATGTCATTACTCTTTATTTTTAATACAGGATGCTTTACGTCGCACCGACACAGATAGGTCTTATGGCGACGATGAGATAGGAAAGGGCTTAGGAATGGGAAGGAAGCGGCCGTGGCCTTAATTAAGGTACAGTCCCATTTGCCTGGTGTGAAAATGTAAGCCCACGGAAAACCATCTTGAGGGCTGACAACAGTGGGGGTTCGAACCCACAATCTGTCATCACTCAGCACCTCGGCGATTTCCATACTGTCACAACCATAAGGGTACGGTTATGCTGCTGGCACATCGCCAAGCCTCGCTGCTCGACCTTAGGCGATGATGAGACAAATCAATGGATCTCAATCGGTTCTTTTACCCTGGAGCTCGGCCACGATCAACTCGAAGTTCCGGCCTGCTACACATGACAGTTCCATAGTGATGACGTCAGCCATTTAGTGCATTGATATGGAGGTACGAGTCTTGTTTTTGTGGTAGTTTGGTAGCACGTTGTTGTTATTTCAACGTTATTAGAGGTGTTCGTTCGTGTTTCCAAGTAATAACTGTATGAAAACGCATCAGTAAGAGATGCATTTTCAGCAATAATATGTGTTAAATACTATAGCATTGTAATTTTAGCAGCCTGGTGTTAGGAAGTATTGCTAGGTCATGTGATAGGTTAGGTGAACTCACTGAGCGATTATGAATTATATAAAGTCCTCTAAAGTTTATGATTATTATGATTATTATAATGTGTTAGTGTAGTGTATGCTCCTTTTTGCAAAACGGGATGAACGTGTAGTGTGACTGGATGTATATCCAATTACCGTCCAAATAAGGAGGTGGCTATCTCAACATTTGCGTTTCCTAGCGATAAGGAGAAGCGAGCTAAATAGATTCATGCTATACACCGAGCTAATTCTGATCCCAGTAAATATGTCAGTGTCTGTATTAAACATTTTATTTTTTTCGAAAATCACATCATTCGAGTTGACACTGCAAAAAGACCAGACGGTTCCATTTTAACTGTGCCTAGGGTAAAGAAAAATTAATTGAAAATGCTGTGAAAACTATATTTCCTGGACAGCCGTCATATACTGTATGTCTCAACCAACACCTGCCAAAAAAAAAAAAAAAAAAAAAAAAAATCGCCAGAAGAAAGGAGAGAGGATACTTTGCAGAATGACGAACTAAACTTCAAGACTATGTTTCCTCTACGGGGTCGGGTATGAGATGAGATGATGTGCTCAAACAAGTGTAATATAATATAATGACATTTTAGAGACAGCAACAGTTTGCCTAGTGACTGACCATTATACTATTTTCAAATTGTTGTGGAGAGATACACATTAATACCTGATTCAACGATGCATATTTAAACAGTAGAAATCATAGGTAGGATGTTTCTTTCCATGTTTTCATAACGACCAGCTGCATGGCTAAATAGTTATCATGCTGGCCTTTTGTCACAGGGGTCCAGCGTTCGATTCCCGGCAGGGTCTGGAATTTTAACCATCATTGGTTAATTTCGCTGGTACGGGGGCTGGGTGTATGTGTCGTCTTCATCATCATTTCATCCTCATCATGACGTGCAGGTCGCCTACGGGAGTCAAATCAAAAGACCTGCATCTGGCGAGCCGAACATGTCCTCGGACACTCCCGGCACTAATAGCCATGCGCCATTTCATTTCATATTTTTCATAATGAAAGTTGAAGAACCTGGTAATTTCTGTGACAAGTGTGGGTGTGTGCAGTAGAGTTAATGAGTGTTGTGGCCAATATCTATTATAACATTGAAAATATTTTTTCTAACTGTTATTCATAATTAATTTATACCACTATGTGCTCAAATAATTTAAGTGTAATATAATTACATTTTAGGGACAGCAACAGTTTGCCTAGTGACCGTTAAACTACTTTTCAAATTGTGGAAAGCTACACATTAACTCAGACCTTGATAGCTGATTCAAAGATGCATTTTTAAACAGTGGAAATCGTAGAGATGTTTCTTTAAAGGTTTTGATAATGAAAGTTGAAAAACCTGTGCTAAGTGTGGGTATGTGCTGTTGAGTTAATGAGTGTTGTGACCAAGATCTCTCATAATTTGGGAAATACTTCTTTTAACAGTTATTCATAAATAATTAACAAAATCATGTGCTCAAACAAGCATAAAAGAATGACATTGTTTTAAGAGAAAACAATTCGCCTGGTCACCATCAGCGTACAGTCCAGGCAAGTACCCTTCAGTCGAACATTTTACGGTATGTAATATAAGTTACTACCTTGAGTGCATACAGTATATTTGTGTATTCGTATGTAATCTTTTGATAGTGTTTCTTCGACGTTATGTGTTTATAGGCTTATTATTCCATTTCCTTTGCCACATTGTGGGAAGAAGTATAGTATCAGCAATATAGGAATTACGCACGACGATGGAGAGTGAGCACTATACGCGTGACGTCATAACTGTTGGCAGCAGGCCTCTATATATCAAGATGGCCGAGGCTCGACTCATACAGTAGCTGCGCTGCTCGCTGCTATCTTGGCCACATCGATGGTCTCAAATATGTTTGATTTTCGAGTCTGGCACATCGCCGGCTATCCTGTAGTAACTTGGACTGTGATTGGTTCCTTCAAGGTCACCCGCTCTCCCACTCTTCCTCGCTTTGCACTCTATACAGATGTTCTGCGATCACTTGCTATCTGAACCTGTCTTCGAACGACATGCGATTTGGAACCAGCGACATGCGGATGATCATAAGAGGTTCAAAGGAGATACATGGAATGAAGAGATGACGAGCGGTCAGTAGACCTCGTTCTCCGTCTTATGAGGGATGATGCCCTGTTTTATCGAGTTTAAAAGTGAAGTTTCTATTTGTTTTATTTTTTTCATATTGGATGGTTCATATTTGTGGGTTACTGTACTCACGTCCTAGTTCGTGAACCATGGGCGACGGCTGAGTGGCCTAGTAAGTGGTCCTGAGAGTAGGGATACCAGTTGCTATGGAATGGGAGTGGGCATCTCGGACACATTCTGAGTCGTGGCCCTCCTTGTGCTCAGGCGGCTAGGACTATACAATTCACCGGTGGTCCATAACCCGTTAGAGGAGAGATCCTCACTTGGACTATGTGCAAGTAGGGTAGCATCCTGCTTCATGAATTTACCGAGCTCAGAACACTTTAAGCAAACCTCGGACCTATGGGAGTATCGGAGTCCCACTCCCATTTGACAGGCGAGGGACTCCTTGGAAACTTGGCGAACGAAATGGAATTCGATGGGGAGCTATCAATATTAATGGGACTTATGGAAGAAAGAAAGTAGAACTGGCTGAGTCAACAAAGAGGATGCATCTGGATGTGCTAGGAGTAAGTGATATTCGGGTAAGGGGAGATAATGAGGAAGAGATAGGAGATTATAAAGTGTACTTGACGGGCGTTAGAAAGGGAAGGGCAGAGTCTGGGGTAGGGCTGTTTATCAGGAATACCATTGCACGCAACATAGTTTCTGTTAGGCACGTAAATGAGCGAATGATGTGGGTAGATTTGTCAGTGGGAGGAATTAAGACAAGTATTGTGTCCGTGTATTCACCATGTGAGGGTGCAGATGAGGATGAAGTTGACAAGTTTTATGAAGCATTGAGTGACATCGTGGTCAGGGTCAACAGCAAGGATAGAATAGTGCTAATGGGCGATTTCAATGCGAGAGTTGGAAACAGAACTGAAGGATACGAAAGGGTGATTGGTAAATGTGGGGAAGATATGGAAGCTAATTGGAATGGGAAGCGTTTGCTGGACTTCTGTGCTAGTATGGGTTTAGCTGTTACGAATACATTCTTCAAGCATAAGGCTATTCACCGCTACACATGGGAGGCTAGGGGTACCAGATCCATAATAGACTATATCTTAACAGACTTTGAATTCAGAAAATCTGTTAGGAATGTAAGAGTTTTTCGGGGATTTTTCGATGATACAGACCACTATCTGTTCTGTAGTGAACTAAGTATCTCTAGGCCTAGGGAAGAGAAAGTGAAATCTGTCTGCAAACGAATAAGGGTAGAAAATCTCCAGGACGAGGAAATTAGACAGAAGTACATGGATATGATTAGTGAGAAGTTTCGAACAGTAGACAATAAGCAGGTTCAGGATATAGAAAGTGAATGGGTGGCATACAGGGATGCTGTAGTAGAAACAACAAGGGAATGCCTAGGAACAACTGTGTGTAAAGATGGTAAAAGGCGAACATCTTGGTGGAATGATGAAGTGAGAGCAGCCTGTAAACGTAAAAAGAAGGCTTATCAGAAATGGCTCCAAACAAGGGCCGAGGCAGACAGGGATTGGTACGTAGTTGAAAGAAACAGAGCGAAACAAATAGTTGTTGAATCCAAAAAGAAGTCATGGGAAGATTTTGGTAATAACCTGGAAAGGCTAGGTCAAGCAGCAGGGAAACCTTTCTGGACAGTAATAAAGAATCTTAGGAAGGGAGGGAAAAAGGAAATGAACAGTGTTTTGAGTAATTCAGGTGAACTCATAATAGATCCCAGGAAATCACTGGAGAGGTGGAGGGAATATTTTGAACATCTTCTCAATGTAAAAGGAAATCATCATAGTGGTGTTGCAAACAGCCAAGCTCATGGGGAGGAGGAAAATGATGTTGGTGAAATTATGCTTGAGGAAGTGGAAAGGATAGTAAATAAACTCCATTGTCATAAGGCAGCAGGAATAGATGAAATTAGACCTGAAATGGTGAAGTATAGTGGGAAGGCAGGGATGAAATGGCTTCATAGAGTAGTAAAATTAGCGCGGAGTGTTGGTAAGGTACCTTCAGATTGGACAAAAGCAGTAATTGTACCTATCTACAAGCAAGGAAACAGGAAGGATTGCAACAACTGTCGTGGTATCTCATTGATTAGTGTACCAGGCAAAGTATTCACTGGCATCTTGGAAGGGAGGGTGCGATCAGTCGTTGAGAGGAAGTTGGTAAAAACCAGTGTGGTTTCAGACCACAGAGAGGCTGTCAGGATCAGATTTTCAGTATGCGCCAGGTAATTGAAAAATGCTACCAGAAGAATAGGCAGTTGTGTTTATGTTTCGTAGATCTATAGAAAGCATATGACAGGGTACCGAGGGAAAAAATGTTCGCTATACTGGGGGACTATGGAATTAAAGGTAGATTATTAAAATCAATCAAAGGCATTTATGTTGACAATTGGGCTTCAGTGAGAATTGATGGTAGAATGAGTTCTTGGTTCAGGGTACTTACAGGAGTTAAACAAGGCTGTAATCTTTCATCTTTGCTGTTTGTAGTTTACATGGATCATATGCTGAAAGGTATAAAATGGCAGGGAGGGATTCAGTTAGGTGGAAATGTAGTAAGCAGTCTGGCCTATGCTGACGACTTGGTCTTAATGGCAGACTGTGCCGAAAGCCTGCAGTCTAACATCTTGGAACTTGAAAATAGGTGCAATGAGTATGGTATGAAAATTAGCCTCTCGAAGACTAAATTGATGTCAGTATGTAAGAAATTCAACAGAATTGAATGTCAGATTGGTGATACAGAGCTAGAACAGGTCGATAATTTCAAGTATTTAGGTTTGTGTTCTCCCAGGATGGTAATATAGTAAGTGAGATTGAATCAAGGTGTAGTAAAGCTAATGCAGTGAGCTCGCAGTTGCGATCAGCAGTATTCTGTAAGAAGGAAGTCAGCTCCCGGACGAAACTATCTTTACATCGGTCTGTTTTCAGACCAACTTTGCTTTATGGGAGCGAAAGCTGGGTGGACTCAGGATATATTATTCATAAGTTAGAAGTAACAGACATGAAAGTAGCAAGAATGATTGCTGGTACAAACAGGTGGGAACAATGGCAGGAGGGTACTCGGAATGAGGAGATAAAGGCTAATTTAGGAATGAACTCGATGGATGAAGCTGTACGCATAAACCGGCTTCGGTGGTGGGGTCATGTGAGACGAATGGAGGAGGATAGGTTGTCTAGGAGAATAATGGACTCTGTTATGGAGGGTAAGAGAAGTAGAGGGAGACCAAGACGACGATGGTTAGACTCGGTTTCTAACGATTTAAAGATAAGAGGTATAGAACTAAATGAGGCCACAACACTAGTTGCAAATCGAGGATTGTGGCGACGTTTAGTAAATTCTCAGAAGCTTGCAGACTGAACGCTGAAAGGCATAACAGTCTATAATGATAATGTATGTATGTAGGTATGTATGTATGTTAATTACCTTTTTATTCTATTGACTATGTGGTCATCTATGTTTATTTTTAATTTGAATTAAATATATTATTTTATTTCTATGTCAGTGCCTTATTCACTTTTATTAAATTTTATATTTTTTTAATTTTAGAGGAAAATAAGGCATTGCCTATTAAATCCATGGATTATTTTAAATTCATAATAACTTTCCTCATTATCATTTTTGTAATACTATACAGTGGGTTAATTATAACTTAATCAATTTCGTCTCATCTCGTACCATGAGGGGCCGATGACCTAGATGTTATTTTACTTTAAAAAACAAGCATTAACATCAACATCATCATCATGAAACTATGGAATGAATTGGAAAAATAATGCGGAACGATTATTTCAGCTTTGTTTTTATTTTTATTCTTCCTCTTTAGGGACCTCTATCATTACAAGCAGGTGATTTATATGAAGTACCGATACCTCTATTTTCATGGAAAGTTAGATAGTTATTTTTCTAAACTGTAAGTTAAATGCATTTTGTTTAGGAGACCTAAATAAAATCAAAATGAGGTACACTATAATCCCTTATTTTACATTACTCAAAAGTTACATTACGAAACGAAGCATTGGTAACTTCAATTTTCAATCAACTCCCGTAGTAGAAAAGCACTGAATAATCCATGCGAGGTATTTTACACTTTTTATTACACATTCAATACACCAAATTATTGTAAGATATACTCGCCAACAAAACTGTGACTCACTCGTTAAAAAAAAGTCTGAATTTATTCCGCACTTCAAAAGTTTCAGCTGGAGCTGCGTTGTTCCTCCTTGAAGGGGTAGTTCTTGGCAGTACGTCTTCGTAGTCAAAGTGTTCAGCCCCACTATATCTATAATCACATTACGCAAAATACCAACCGGCTTAACTATCAGTTCCGCTGTTTTGAATGTTTGACTACAACCGAGAGCTGCCAGCAGCGTGTGCGCGGGACTGCTGCAGGGTAAAAGCTCCATGGCGAGCAGCCTGGCTATAGTCTGTAGCGAGGTGCTAGGGCGAACATCCATGTGCAAGCAGCGAAGCTGCAGCATAAACGTACCCTAAGGGAGACTGAGACTTCCATTTTCCTCTGCTCTGTGCCAAAAAAGAAAAAAGTTGCAAAAATACTGTACTGCATCCATCAAGATGTAGCCACAGGTGGATATAGAAAAAGAAGGGGTCTCTATTAAAAGGGGTTTGGAAAATAGGGGCTCTGTCGTACTTACATAACGAATCTTAAGTCATATGAGCTGTAATGTGAGTCCAAAACGATTGTGTTTATTTTCCTAGTGGTTTAACATCACGTCAACTCATGTAGGTTTTCGATAATGTTGGGGAAGGAAGCAGCCACGACCGTAACTGATGTTCAGTATTTACTTGGTGTGAAAATGGAAAACCACCATTTTTAGGGCCGCTGACATCGAGAATTGAACACACCATATCCTGAAGGCAAGCTCACAGCTACATGATCTACACTGCGTAGCCAACTGTCTCGATTTCTCTTTTGTATTTTACAAGTTTATGTTGTTGGTTTATACCTTTAGATATCTGAAGCCAAATGTTTGGATTAACATGAATCGACGGGATACACAGATTTCAGGAGATTCAGGACCAGTAGAACTTGATAGTGTGGGTTAGTGGACATGGGGACCGCAGCTGAACCTGGAATTGCTTCCATTTATTTGTTCGAATTCCCTCGCTTTGACCTTTCCTACCCGATGTGCTTAAGTCAACTCTTGTTCCTTTCTGACTCGAGGGTTTTAGGCTTACGAGACTTCGGGTTCTTTCATTTTCACATCCTAGGAAGGCCTTAGCTTTCGTTTACTGATTCCTGCATTCTATTCTTCGAATAGATGGAATTCTATCTTTTGACGAAGCTTACTTGGAGCAGTGAGCGTCACAAGAAGATGAAAGTTTTAAAACCGGAATAATGTCTACACAACACGTACAATAACAGTGTTCAGTACCTCATTCTAAAGAGGAAGGGCCAATGTAAGCCTCTCTACCAACAGGAGAGTAGCCTCCGAGTGGCATCATCGGATTATATGACAGTGCAATAGAGGTACTAAAAAAAAGAGTGCCACAAGGCTGACAGTTAAGCCCAGTTACTTCAACGAATGTTAATGGTGAACACTGCTGTTAAAGAGACTTAACACACAATTTAACAAAAATGCCGTTTCATCAAGAATTGTTAACTCTTACAAATTGTTAATACTTGTGTTAAATTGACATGGCAGCATCCCTATGTTAAACTTGTTAACAGCTGTTTAAAATTTCAAAATTATAGCATGTAGAAGACGTAAGTTTGACGCTTTACTGCTGTATGAAGACTACTTATAAACTGAAGAAAGTAAAGGACGACTCACACTAAGAAAAATATGACTTTTTAGAGTTGCCAGAAGAAAGTGTTTCTTACGAAGATACCTAATTCCCAAAGCCATAATGAACAAGGTACTAGCAGAAATCGAAAATACCTTTCCACAGATTGAAACTTATCACCGTCTCCATTGCAGGAGTTGCTTGTAGTTCTTAGATATTATGCTTCAGACTCTTTTCATGTAATTGTAGGCGACCATGTTCACGACTGCAAGACAAGAGTGTGTTGAATTCTGCGAAGAATTCCTGCTACCTTTGCAGCATTCATAAGGCATTACATTATTTTCCCCTCAGTAAAAGAATGCCCGAAAATAACACACATCAATTACGGTAACATATTTTCCCGGTGATGTAGGCGCCTTAGATTGCACTCATGTAAGAATATATTGAATGTTCTATATAACAGTCCGTTCTTTCATTTTTCAAGCACAGTGACAAAACTAACAATTTTTACTTTTAATTTTTTAACTTACAATTTGCTTTACGTCACACCGACACAGATAGGTTTTATGGCGACGATGGGATAGGATAGTCCTAGCAATGGGACGGAAGTGGCCGTGGTCTTAATTAAGGTACACTCCAGCATTTGCCTGGTGTGAAAATGGAAAACCACGGAAAACCATCTTCAGAGCAGCCGACAGTGGGCTCGAACCCACTATCACCAGGATGCAAGCTCACAGTTGCGCACCCCTAACCACACGGGCAACTCGCCCGATACTTACAGATTAAATCTATAACAACATTTGTCTCGCATTCATCATAATAACGCTGTTGATGCCTCTTACTGGACAAGTTTACGACTTAGCGGTCTCCGCGAACCATAACCTATGATAATGTCAACCATGTGTGACAAAATACTATTCCAACAAATCGCTAGGAGTGCTTTATGTAAATAAATAAAAGACACTCACTACCAATTGCGTTCAGAAATCTCACGGAAACATCTTAATTTGTCTTTAACAATTGTTGTTCCGTAACAAATGTAAGAAATGTTTTCATGAACCAGGGTACATTTAACCGAAGTGTTAAATTAATAACAATTGTTAATTAGCAATGTAAGCCTCTTTCTTTCTTAATCCGTTTACCCTCCAGGATTGCTTTTTCTCTTGGACTCAGCAAGGGATCCCGCCTCTAGGGCAGTGTCCTGGAACATGAGACTTTAGGTCGGGGGATACAGCTGGGGAGGAGGACCAGTACCTCACTTACTATGCTGAATAGGGGCTTTGTGGGAGGGTTGAAAAGATTGGAAGGGATAGACAAGTAAGAGGGAAGGAAGCGGCCGTGGCCTTGAGTTAAGTACCATCCCGGCATGTGCCTGGAGGAGAAGTGGGAAACCACGGAAAACCACTTCGAGGATGGGTGAGGAGGGAATCAAACTTCCTCTACTCAGTAACCTCCCGAGGCTGAGTGGTCTTCGTTTGAGCCCTCGTGCCACTTTTCAAATTTCGTGGCAGAGCCGGAATCGAACCCGCGCCTCAAGGGGTGGCAGCTAATCACACCAACCACTACACCACAGAGATGGACTTAATTAACATTTGTTAAGTAAAATTTAACACAGAGTTGAAGAAACCGGGCCTTAGTGTAGCTCTGGACTCTGGCGTGGTAGCACGTCAAGCGAGGTGTCGTTGATTTGTCTCAGTGGGTTCTATACGTATGCTGCAAGAAACTTCAAATAGTGAACATCTGAGAAAAATATGGTGCGAACAATTGAAAAATCTTTCTTTCTTTCACAACATTTTGCAATATGTGGACAATAAATGCTTCAAAATGACCGAAAACGCATTTGTGATAGTAGACGTTCTTGTCAGAATTGATAAAACTACAAAATAACGAATATCAAGCATCAAAGGACCTACCGGGAACTCTAAGGTTAAAGCCAGTTAGGGTGCTTTCATTACAATGGCAGGCCCCCTTGCCTACTGCCAGTCAAGATCGAGTTGGGGTGTTTTCATTACAATGGCAGGCTCCCTTGACTACCGCTAGTCACAATCGAGTTGGGGTGTTTTCATTATAATAGGCCCCCTTGTCTGCCGCTGGTCCCATTCGAATGGGAGAGTTATCATTATAATGTCAGTCTCTCTTGCCTACAGCCAGTCACAATATTAATTTACTACTGTTCAAATTATGTCGTCCAAGTTTGTTGTTGAAGTCAGGTTGCTTTATAAAAACATCCTTGTAAATTACATTTATCGTTCGTCCCTCTGGCTGCAGAATCACAAGGCCATCAGGAGAACTTACGTGTGAAACAAGCTACGTACAACTGATCAGGGGAAAACAATCATTCTTTAAATCTACACCAGCAACGTTTAAAGACTGGTCCTGAGCTTTGTTTATTGTCATTGCGAAGCATAGTTTAAGGGGAAATTGTAGTTGTTTGAGTAAGAAGTGGTAGTCGGAGGGAATCAAAGGAATGCGACAGATGGAAACTGTTAATGCCGCACCAGATCCCGTGAAGATGGTTGCTTCGATCACGTTACTTTGTAAATACGTCACTTGCAGTCTGGTGCCATTACAAAGCTTAGGAGATATCGGATTCCGCAGCAGCATTATAGGCGCTCCAACTTTCAGAGTGAGAATGTGAGCTGGAAAACTTGGTGGACTTAAAGTGCGGAGGAACTCTACAGACTAGTGGGCAACCTTCTCTATCTCCATCACCCCCCTGTGAGTGGGGGCGGTAGAATAACACCCACGGTATCCCCTGCCTGTCGTAAGAGACGATTAAAATGGGATCCAGTGGCTCCGAACTGGGGGTCTGAATTGGCGACCACGGTGCCCTCAACTGAGTCCAGGCATTGCTTCCACTTACTCGTGTTGGGCTCCTCACTTTTATCTATCCTATCCAACCTCTCTTGGTCAACTCTACTTCTTTTCCGACCCCTACAGTATTACGTTGCGAGGCCTAGATAGTCATTCATTTTCACGCCCTTGTCTTCCTTTGGCCGATACCTTCATTTTCGAAGTGTCGAATTCCTTCAATTTTTTCTCTCTGATTAGTGTTATATAGAAGATGGTTACCTAGTTATATTTCCTCTTAAAACATTAATCACCGAGCTCGATAGCTGCAGTCGCTTAAGTGCAGCCAGTATCCAGTAATCGGGAGATAGTTGGTTCGAGTCCTACTGTCGGCAACCCTGAGGATGGTTTTCCGTGGTTTCCCATTTTCACACCAGGCAAATGCCGGGGCTGTACCTTAATTAAGACCACGGCCGCTTCCTTCCAATTCCTAGACCTTTCCTATCCCATTGTCGCCACAAGACCTATCTGTGTTGGTGCGACGTAAACAAATAGCAATTTAAAAAAAAAAATAATCATCCTAGTTTGCCAAATAAGGATACATTGATGCTTGCTATGATGTAGTTCTGAGGCGTGAGAATAGCTCTCTCCTTAAACCAATTCGACCAGCAAGTCAGCGCCGTACATTAAGTAAGGCAGGCAATAGAAAATATCAGGACACGCTCCTCTTCGTGGGTACTACATGGTAAGGTTCCATTACGCCACCAAGAACAATGAGCTCCATGCCTAACGAATCCTCTTACGGAAATAAGCATAAATGTTTATATATTTCAACATATTTTTGAGTGTGATTTTATAGAACCTGATGATGTTCTTTCAAGAACGAAACGTCATTCAATTTCAATTAACAAGTCTTTTTTTTTCGGGCATAATTCTGTTCTTCTTCAGGTAGTTTTTATTTTAGATACTTCAATCGAAAGCCATAATTTTTCTCCTCTAATTAGAGTTACAGGGGTTGCCTGGCCGAGGCGGCAAAGGCGTGCTCGGTTCGTCCGGAAGGACGTGGGTTCGAGTCCCCGTCAGGAAGCCGTAAAATTTAAGAAATGAGATTTCCACTTCTGGAGGTGCATATGGCCCTGAGGTTCCCTCAACCTACACCAAAAATGAGTATCAGGTTAATTCCTGGGGCCAAAGGCGGCCGAGAGTAGAGCTAACCACTTTACTCCACCAAGTGCCGAGGTGTCCGACTCGTTGGCTGAATGGTCAGCGTATTGGCCTTCGGTTCAGAGGATCCCGGGTTCGATTCCCGGCCAGGCCGGGGATTTTAACCTTCATTGGTTAATTACAATGGCTCGGGGGCTGGGTGTTTGTGCTGTCCCCAACGTCCCTGCAACTCACACACCACACATAACACTATCCTCCACCACAATAACACGCAATTACCTACACATGGCTAGAAATATCCACACGAATTTTTTTTAAAAAAATGCCGAGGTTATGGATAGTGGAAGCCTTTACCTCTCACCCCTCCAAGGGCCTTCATGGCCTGTACGGAGAAGACTTTGCTTTGCTTTTGGTTAGAGTTAAGGCGGGACGGTTGTTTACCACAGCTTGCAGTTGTGCTGCCACCGGCGCGCTAGATGGCTGGTGTCTCGGAAAGTTGCGGTTTTTATGAGACTTCACACGATAACCAACATTATCAAAATATACTATTATTATTTGACAATTTACTTTACGTAGCGCCGACGCAGATAGGTCTTATAGCGACGATGTGATAGGAAAGGCCTAGGGGTGGGAAGGAAGCGGCCGTGGCCTTAATTAAAATGCAGTCCCAGCATTTGCCTGGTGTGAAAATTGGAACCACGTAAAACCATCTTCAGGGCTGCCGACAGCGGGGGTTCGAACCCACTCTCTCCCGGATGCAACCTCCGAGCTGCATGCTCCTAACCGCACTGCCAGCTCGCCCGGTAAAAAATAATTTTAAAAATCCCGCATTCTCTGGCCAGAAATCGAACCGAGGTCGCATTACTCGGAAGCTAGTAAGAATGTTACTGATTTTTCACGCTTTTAATAATTTATTCGATCATTATCTCAATTATGATGTTAATCATGCCCATTAGGCAGTACTGTAGAGTCATGCAAATGGCATCCCTCCTTCGTGGAGTTGCAATATGATCCACAGGATGTTACAGATGAAGTCTGACCCACTTTCCCTTCTCCCCACCCCTATGATCAGCGCTAGTCTTCAAGAAACAAGAGACTGTCTCCTCTTTCCTTTGTGCAGTGTCAGCAATATCAGACGAAATGTGCTGACAACTCGCGCTACTCACACACCAAATCCGAGCTACTGGCTTCACTTAAAGTGGCACGTCTTGTTCAACCTTTCGGAGAGGGAGACCAACCAGCCAAAAGAAGACACGGTGTCTCTTGGATAGAGGAACGCAAGCATTCCAAGTTACAAAGAATTGAGGGAATTCTGGTCTCAAAAGAAAGCAAAGTTCACTGCCAAATGTAACGTGGTCATCGATGGTCCCAGCGAATAAATAAATAAATAAATAAATAAATAAATAAATAAATAAATAAATAAATAAATAAATAATAATAATAATAATAATAATAATAATAATAATAATAATAGCAGCGTGAGAGCCCAGTGATATTATCACTAGATTCTCACCAAGGTGGCTTCCCTTTGTGGACGAGGGCGATAGAATACACCCACGATATCCTCTGTATGTCGTAAGAGGTGACTAAGAGGGGATCCCAGAGGCTTTAAACTTGGGAGCGTAGTTCATGACCACAGGGTCCCTAGCTGAATCTGCCATTGCTTCCACATATTGCTTCCCTTCCAAATATTTTCATATTTTTTATCCGACCTCCCTTGATTTACTCTTGTTCTCTTCCAGTCCAGACAGAGTTAGGTTTACGAGGCCTAGTGAGTCTTTCATTTTTACGCCCATCGTGGCTCCTCCCTCTCTTTTGCAGATACATTCGCTCTTCGAAGGGTCAGCCTCTGCCTTTCTCCTCTGACTTTATTATTAAGAGAGGATGGACCGAGCGAGCTGGCCGTGCGGTTAGGGGCGAGCAGCTGTGAGCTTGTATCCGCGAGATAGTGGGTTCGAACTCCACTATCAGCAGCTCTGAAGATGGTTTCCCATTTTAAAGCCAGGCAAATGATGGGGCTGTACCTTAATTAAGGTCACGGCCGCTTCATTAACACTCCTAGCCCTTTCCTATCCCATCGTGGCCATAAGACCTATCAGTGTCAGTGCGACGTAAAAAAAAAACAAAAAAAACAACTAAGACATGCATTACCAATCTCAAAGTACGAGGGCCATCCGGAAAGTAGTACCCGTTAGCGCCGCATGAAGCGCTGACGACTCGGGTAGCCGCTGGGCAAGGTCAGACCACGTCAGTAGTGATGGGCTGCGAATGGACTCGCGAAGACTCGAGTCTGGGATCATAAAACTCGAGGTACTCGAGTCCGGACTCGAGGCCGAGGACGCTGGCAGCGTTATCTCCGCGCCGTGTATGGAAACAACACGATGCTTAATATTGTAGGTAGGCAAAGGACAAGAATTGGGTCCGTTTCCCAATAATGCACAGTGATAATGTACAAGGTCCGCCTCTGTGGTGTAGTGGTTAGCGTGATTAGCTGCCACCCCCGGAGGTCCGGGTTCGATTCCCGGCTCCGCCACGAAATTTGAAAAGTGGTACGAGGGCTGGAACGGGGTCCACTCAGCCTCGGGAGGTCAACTGAGTAGAGGTGGGTTCGATTCCCACCTCAGCCATCCTGGAAGTGGTTTTCCGTGGTTTCCCACTTCTCCTCCAGGCGAATGCCGGGATGGTACCTAACTTAAGGCCACGGCCGCTTCCTTCCCTCTTCCTTGCCTATCCCTTCCAATCTTCCCATCCCTCCACAAGGCCCCTGTTCAGCATAGCAGGTGAGGCCGCCTGGGCGAGGTACTGGCCATACTCCCCAGTTGTATCCCCCGACCAAGAGTCTGAAGCTCCAGGACACTGCCCTTGAGGCGGTAGAGGTGGGATCCCTCGCTAAGTCCGAGGGAAAAACCGAACCTGGAGGGTAAACAGATGATGACGATGATGATGATGATAATGTACACGTCCGCCTCTGTGGTGTAGTAGTTAGCGTGATTAGCTGCCACCCCCGGAGATCCGGGTTCGATTCCCGGCTCTGCCACGAAATTTGAAAAGTGGTACGAGGGCTGGAACGGGGTCCACTCAGCCTCGGGAGGTCAACTGAGTAGAGGTGGGTTCGATTCCCACCTCAGTCATCCTGGACGTGGTTTTCCGTGGTTTCCCACTTCTCCTCCAGGCGAATGTCGGGATGGTACCTAACTTAAGGCCACGGCTGCTTCCTTCCCTCTTCCTTGCCTATCCCTTCCAATCTTCCCATCCCTCCACAAGGCCCCTGTTCAGCATAGCAGGTGAGGCCGCCTGGGCGAGGTACTGGTCATTCTCCCCAGTTGTATTCCCCGACCAAGAGTCTGAAGCTCCGGGACACTGCCCTTGAGGCGGTAGAGGTGGGATCCCTCGCTGAGTCCGAGGGAAACGCCGAACCTGGAGGGTAAACAGATGATGATGATGATGATGATGATGATGATGATAATGTACAAACTGATGTTGCGATGCGGCACTTAACATTACTTTAAAGAAGTGTGTACACAGTCACCCTTTGAAACGGTCGTTAATCCCGAAGCATACACGCAGTAGCTTACCGAAAAAATAAGTACGATATTATACGGCAGGACAAAATACCGGAGGTGGAAACAATATAATTGTTATTCTTGGATACCTCACCAAATGCCCAGAGCATTCCTTCAATCAATTGAACGTTGTGGACGTTCAACTAGGGCATTCGCTCTTCTACTGCACAACAATATATACAGTCGAACATGTACATTATGCCGTATTCACATGAATGTATAGGCCTACATAACAAAACCATATTGTAACATAAACTAAGGAACGTGTGGACACAGGTGCTTGTGAAGCACAGTCCGCCTCCATGGCTGAATGGTTAACGTGCTGGCTGTTGGTCACAGGGATCGCGGGTTCGATACGTGGCAGGGTCGCGAATTTTAACCATCATTGGTTAATTTTGGCCGACACGGGGGCTTGGGTGTGTGTGTTGTCTTCATCATCATTTCATCCTCATTATGACGCGCAGGGCGGCTACGGGTGTCAAATCGAAAGAGCTGCATCTGGCGAGCCGAACATGTCCTCGGACACTCCTGGCACTAAAAGCCATACGCCATTTCAATTTACCGGCGCACAGTGTGAAATTGTAGAGATCAGGCAGGACAAAAGTACATTTTCGACTAATCTATTTATATTATAAAGGGCATTATTGTACGCTCGTGACTATACAAAGAATACCTGACCGCAAAGCTTTTAAAGCTGTGTGTGGTATATCTGATGTCTACAATTGTGTGAACATTGCACCCCTTACCGAACCTTGCGTCTCGCACAGTCAATAGTCTGCAGTGTTCAGATGAATCTACGTAACTAGCGACTGTGTTAAGATATTTTTAATGTGAAATAGGGATACAGCTAGACTGTTATCTTTCTTTCTTCATCTGTTTACCCTCCAGGGTTGGTTTTTCCCTCGGATTCAGCCAGGGATTCCACCTCTACCGCCTCAAGGGCAGTGTCCTGGAACGTGAGACATTGGGTCGGGGGATACAACTGGGGAGAATTACCAATACCTTGCCCAGGCGGCCTCACCTGCTATGCTGAACAGGGGCCTTGGTGGGGGATGGGAAGATTGGGAAGGATAGACAAGGAAGAGGGAAGGAAGCCTACAATGAATAGTTAAATTATATTCCTAATCTTCACTCCGTATCTCAAGTTACCAAAGGCTAACCTACTGGGCGATATAATGCAAATATTCAAACTCATATCCTCATCCCGAGGAGGTGCAGCTCCTTTCGGGAAAAACCCCTTTGCAGGTGAGCTGCATGTACCATTTCAATCACATACCAGCCTTCCTGACATTCTAAAATTTCTGGTGGTACCAGGAATCGAATGTAATGGACGTGCCCAACTAAATATATACGAAGGAGAAAAGGAAGATGTAATTTGTGACAAACTAAACGAATGGCATTTCGAAACAAATATGTTACGGTCTTACACTCGCGTGTTTCACGTTATGGTCATTATTTACGTAGCTGTTGTAATAGTGCTTAATGATTGGGGCATTTCTTCCGACTGCTCGGCAACAGGTCGCAGTTACGAGTCGTGACGTCACCGTGGAGACTCGAGTACTTCGCACGGGTTACTCGGCGAGGCTTGGACGCGCCAGACTCGATTCTCGCGAGTCCAAGCATCACTCGCGCACATCACTGCACGTCAGTGGCTTGTCTGCCTGCTCTGTGCGAGGTTGCGTGACGCTAGCATTGCTTGTGTTGTCTCTGTGATTGTTTAAAATGTTTAAACAAATGTATGGACAATGTGATGGACGAGTCGTCTGTCCGGCGCTGGTGTCGTAACTTCAACCTGGGGAGGGGGAATACACACGACGAGGAGCGTTCAGGGAGACGATCTGTCATTACAGACCAACTGCTGAGCGCAGTAGACGAATGCGTGAGGAACGATCAGCGCGTCACAATTGATGAACTCGGTGAATATTGTTCTAACAATTGTTCAAGAAATTGTCAAAGACCATCTGCATTATTCAGAAATCTGTGCAAGGTGGGTCCCTCTCATGCTTACAGAGGAGCACAAAACCAAGTGTATGGCTGCAGCACTGACGTTTCTGGGACGTTATTCTGATGAAGGAGACTCTTTCCTGACTTGCATCATTACTGGGGACGAAACATGGATTTGTTACGCATCACCTGAGAGTAAACGACAGTCAATGCGATGGCATCATGCTCATTCACCAACCAAACCAAAAAAAATCATGACAGTTCTGTCCACCAGGAAACTCATGGCAACCGTTTTCTGGGATCGCCGAGGTGTACTGCTCATTGATTTTGTGACGTGTTGGGGATGTAGAAAGAAACAAATTTGTCAATTCGTAGAAAAACAAAGCAACAACGTAGTAGTTGATTAAGATTCTTTGACAAGACGTTCAAGGAGAAAAGGGCTGGGACCAATTGGAGGTCGGTGTATGTAATAATAAGAAGAAAAAGTTAATCAAAACAGTATATTGTTTCTACAAGGAGATCAATTTCAAATTTACAACTCAAACTTTTGTAATCTGGCACATAAAAGAAAACGCTCATCGTGAATGACGTACATTAGAATAGAATCCCTAGACCATTTACAAGTTCTAATGTGTGACTAATCAAATGAACATGGTAACCTATAAGTCTCGGAGAATATTGACACAGATTTCCAAAAAGGTAAACAAAGGGAGAAGAAAGGCACGGGAAAGACCAAGGACGGGGGTCACAATAATGGGAGTCGCCTGAGTATAAACGTTGCCAAATGCAGGAACAGTTTTATGTGATAAGTTGTACCGTCCAGGCCATAAGTTCAATCACTCACTAACTCTTGAAATTGCATATTACTCGATGTTAATTTGTTAAGGAGAAATATCACTCATATCAAGCTTAAAAGAAAACCGGCCACAGCAATGAAGATAACTCCAAAATCCATAGGAGAATAATAATAGTAGTAATTATAAAATAAATACTCTGTTGCTCACCCAATACAGCAAATAAAAGAAGTGGAGCTTCCCAGCAAATACTGGGAAGTCCTCAGACGACCCTCCAACCACACTCGGTGTCAGTTCTGGACTGAAGACCGAGTATGTGGGGGAAGCCTTTATACCGCTGCAGAAAGTTCAGGAAAAAAGTACACAAAACGTCGAGAAATATCGAACACTGACGCAACGGGTGACGTAATCCAGTGGAGACTCAGTGTGTAGTGAGCAGTTCACCAGGACGGATGCACGGCGACACGGCGAGGCAGCAGTGAAAGTCCAAGGCCGGTTAGATGAGTAAAGTAGCGGCGAGTATATGAAAATAGGTGGAGTTCCAGATGATGGCAGCCGCAAATAGGTGAGTGATCGTTACAATTTTATGGCCCGTGGAGACACAATTAATGCTAATGCGTATTGTGAAACATTAAAGAAAGTACGGCGGGCAATACAAAATCGACGGCGAGGTCTATTGTCTACAGGCGTCATTCTCCTTCATAACAATGCCAGGCCATATGCACCTGCGATAACACAACAACTTTTGCAGGAATTCAAGTGGGAAACCTTCGACTATCCCCCGTATAGCCCGGACTTGGCCCCTTCAGATTTCCATCTCTTTACGAAGCTTAAAGACTTTCTGGCGGGAAAAAGATTTGACAACGATGAAGAACTTAAACGAGCCGTGACTTCGTATCTCAATACGCTGGCGGCGGAGGACTATGACGCTGGAATACAAACACTCGTCCCACTTTATGACAAATGCCTAAATTTGCTTGGAGATCATGTGGAGAAGTAGTGTAAAGTATGCTCTTTCCAGTAAAAATGTGTATATTTGTTAATATTTACTCCTGTGTCTTTATTGCGCAAACGGGTACCACTTTGCGGATGGCCTTCATAGAAACACATTTCTTCAACAGAGATATCTAGGACCACGCATTTTTAATATTGTATCCCCAGAAATATTAAAAATGAGGAAAGAGCCCATGCTAAAAATGTACCTGAACGACTGGCTTCTTCAAACGGATATGAATCCTATAATAAATTTTCACCTACGATAACTCCTTCCTAAACACTGCAGGCTATTAAAATACTATCATCACTATTTGAATAACTCCATGTCCAATATTTAATTACCACTGTAATAACTTTACTAGATCGTACTAAGTACAACAATTTTTTTTTTTTTTTTGCTATGGGCTTTACGTCGCACCGACACCGATAGGTCTTATGGCGACGATGGGATAGGAAAGGCCTAGGAGTTGGAAGGAAGCGGCCGTGGTCTTTGCCTGGTGTGAAAATGGGAAACCACGGAAAACCATTTTCAGGGCTGCCGATAGTGGGATTCGAACCTACAACAAATTACGCCCATCTGATAATATATGTTACCTCTCTCTTATGCTATTTTGTCATGTCATTATAACACTTTAAAGAAAGGAAGAACGTTTAACAATTTCTATTTTTTAACTTTTTATTTAGTTTAGTATCACTTTAACCCTAAGGTCTTATTGTGACTTCTAATTCTAGAATTTACATTAAATTATAGTAGAGTTTAGAATGAGAGGAATATAAAAGATTTCGTTATTTTAAAACTGAACAGTTACATTTTCAATACAGACCAATCTCTTTGAATAATTTGATGATTAGTTTACACAGTAAAGGAGATGAAAGTGCCTCCTTAATCTTCTTAGGAATACCGTGATACGGGCGGCATTGGTTGTACAATGAACAGCTTGTAATATTGTGCTTCACAGTCAGCACGCTATTGCATGTTATACAGATGGGAGGCGGTTTCTTCTCAAGGATGTAGCTGTGAGTTACCTTGGAGTGACTGATCCTTATTCTAGGTATTAGGACTTGATTTTGCCTGTGAAGGTTGTGTAGATAAAGTTATACTGTAGATCCCGATGTTACTTCATGGAGATGGCGTGGAATGACATCAATAGACGAATAAGTTTGAGTGGTGTCTTTTAAAGTAGGAAAGATCACAATATGAAGATAAAGCTGGAATTTAAGAGGACAAATTGGGGGAAATATTCGTTTTTAGGGAGGGGAGTTAGGGATTGGAATAACTTACTAAGGGAAATGTTCAATGAATTTCCGATTTATTTGCAATCGTTTAAGAAAAGATAGATATGGACTCTGCCACCTGGGCGACTGCCCTGAATGCAGATCAGTAGTGACTGATTGATTGATGATGGTTTACTGTGTGAAGTTTGAAGTCGTTTTATCTTCCACTGTTGGTACAATTTTGTTTTAACAAAGGTAATAATGTCAGTGTGAGGGGTAGCTATTGTTAGATCGCCTAACGGGAGGTATGTAGCGTCTTTAGCTGCCTGATCAGCAGATTCATTGCCTTGAATACCCCTGTGTGAGGGTACCCATACAAGGATGGCTTGTTTGCCTTCTTTCATGATTTTGTTAAACAACAGTTGCATTTCTTGTACAAGGATGTGTTTCGATGATGGACTTTCTATTACGTTTAATGCACTATTTGAATCTGAAAAATCACGAAGGAGTTATTGCAGGTGCTGGTTTTCAAAATATGTAGCATAGCCTGCTTTATTGGGTACAGTTCATTAGAGAAGACGGTATAGTAGTCACGAAATCAATATAGCATGATACGTTCAGGATATATAATCCCACATCCATTTCTTTCATCACATTTTGATCCAACAGTAGAGATTGCCGTGTGCCTTGAGTATTTATTAGAAATTTCAAGAAATAATAGATGGTAGTGAGATCTGTCAATTTCGTCTTTGATCCTGTTAATTTGAAGGTCATTGATTATTGGAAGGGTGATAGTCCATGGTGGGACATTAAGAGAATGGTCTGAGAGGATTATTGGAGGGATATTTAGATACAATTCTTCAAGGAATTTAGCTATTCTGACATTGAAAGGATAAAGTTGTGATCTTGATTAAATGTGTATACCTTGGTGTTCGTAAGGAAAAGTATACAACTAGATCAGTGGCGGCGCGTGACCCTTATCAAAGTGTTAGCACTCTAGTTTCTAGAAACGTAGATAAAAACGATGTATGGGTATTAAAGTTTACCATAGTAGTGTGCTTTTTTAAACTTACAAAAATCAATGTACATCTGAATATAGGCCTATTACTTCTTGTAACACAGCTCTATCCGTGAATTTTGGCAGCAAAAATGTCTATAAGAGAATCATGGAAGCCCGGATTATTCATACAGCTTTTCAGGTGGTTCTTCTGAATTGAAATTAGACAACTTTGATCATTTTTCTTATGTTTGCGTGCTTTTTAAACAAATTTCATCCATTTCAGTACCGAGAAAGGTAGTTCAACACAGGCGCTTGTAGCAGGAATAGTCAATCAATCAATCAATCAGTACTGATCTGCATTTAGGGCAGTCGCCCAGGTGGCAGATTCCCTATTTGTTGTTTTCCTAGCCTTTTCTAAATGATTTCAAAGAAATTGGAAATTTATTGAACATCCCTCTTGGTAAGTTATTCCAATCCCTAACTCCCCTTCCTATAAATGAATATTTGCACCAGTTTGTCCTCTTGAATTCCAACTTTATCTTCATATTGTGATCTTTCCTACTTTTATAAACGCCATTCAAACTTATTCGTCTACTAATGTCATTCCACGCCATCTCTCCGCTGACAGCCCGGAACATACCACTTAGTCGAGCAGCTCTTCTTCTTTCTCTCAATTCTTCCCAACCCAAACATTGCAACATTTTTGTAACGCTACTCTTTTGTCGGAAATCGCCCAGAACAAATCGAGCTGCTTTTCTTTGGATTTTTTCCAGTTCTTGAATCAGGCAATCCTGGTGAGGGTCCCATACACTGGAACCATACTCTAGTTGGGGTCTTACCAGAGACTTATATGCCCTCTCCTTTACATCCTTACTACAACCCCTAAACACCCTCATAACCATGTGCAGAGATCTGTACCCTTTATTTACAATCCCATTTATGTGATTACCCCAATGAAGATCTTTCCTTATATTAACACCTAGATACTTACAATGATCCCCAAAAGGAACTTTCACCCCATCAACGCAGTAATTAAAACTGAGAGGACTTTTCCTACTTGTAAAACTCACAACCTGACTTTTAACCCCGTTTATCAACATACCATTGCCTGCTGTCCATCTCACAACATTTTCGAGGTCACGTTGCAGTTGCTCACAATCTTGTAACTTATTTATCACTCTATAGAGAATAACATCATCCGCAAAAAACCCTTTCCTCCGATTCCACTCCTTTACTCATATCATTTATATATATAAGAAAACATAAAGGTCCGATAATACTGCCTTGAGGAATTCCCCTCTTAATTATTACAGGGTCAGATAAAGCTTCACCTACTCTAATTCTCTGAGATCTATTTTCTAGAAATATAGCAACCCATTCAGTCACTCTTTTGTCTAGTCCAATTGCACTCATTTTTGCCAGTAGTCTCCCATGATCCACCCTATCAAATGCTTTAGACAGGTCAATCGCGATACAGTCCATTTGACCTCCTGAATCCAAGATATCTGCTATATCTTGCTGGAATCCTACAAGGTGAGCTTCAGTGGAATAACCTTTCCTAAAACCGAATTGCCTTCTATCGAACCAGTTATTCATTTCACAAACATGTCTAATATAATCAGAAAGAATGCCTTCCCAAAGCTTACATACAATGCATGTCAAACTTACTGGCCTGTAATTTTCAGCTTTATGTCTATCACCCTTTCCTTTATACACAGGGGCTACTATAGCAACTCTCCATTCATCTGGTATAGCTCCTTCGACCAAACAATAATCAAATAAGTACTTCAGATATGGTACTACATTCCAACCCATTGTCTTTAGTATATCCCCAGAAATCTTATCAATTCCAGCCGCTTTTCTAGTTTTCAACTTTTGTATCTTATTGTAAATGTCATTGTTATCATATGTAAATTTTATTACTTCTTTGGCCTTAGTCTCTTCCTCTATCTCGACATTATCCTTGTAACCAACAATCTTTACATACTGCTGACTGAATACTTCTGCCTTTTGAAGATCCTCACATACACACTCCCCTTGTTCATTAATTATTCCTGGAATGTCCTTCTTGGAACCTGTTTCTGCCTTAAAATATCTATACATACCCTTCCATTTTTCACTAAAATTCGTATGACTGCCAATTATGCTTGCCATCATATTATCCTTAGCTGCCTTCTTTGCTTGATTCAATTTTCTAGTAAGTTCCTTCAATTTCTCCTTACTTCCACAGCCATTTCTAACTCTATTTCTTTCCAGTCTGCACCTCCTTCTTAGTCTCTTTACTTCTCGATTATAATAAGGTGGGTCTTTACGATTCCTTACCACCCTTAATGGTACAAACCTGTTTTCGCATTCCTCAACAATTTCTTTAAACCCATCCCAGAGTCTGTTTACATTTATATTTACCGTTTTCCACCGATCATAGTTACTTTTTAGAAACTGCCTCATGCCTGCTTTATCAGCCATGTGGTACTGCCTAACAGTCCTACTTTTAAGACCTTCCTTTCTATCACATTTATTTTTAACTACCACAAAAACAGCTTCATGATCACTAATACCATCTATTACTTCAGTTTCCCTATAGAGCTCATCTGGTTTTATCAGCACCACATCCAGGATATTTTTCCCTCTGGTTGGTTCCATCACTTTCTGAATCAGCTGTCCTTCCCATATTAACTTATTTGCCATTTGTTGGTCATGCTTTCTGTCGTTCGCATTTCCTTCCCAATTGACATCTGGCAAATTCAGATCTCCCGCTACAATCACATTTCTTTCCATGTCGTTTCCCACATAGCTGACTATCCTATCAAATAATTCTGAATCCGCGTCAGTGCTATCCTTCCCCGATCTGTACACTCCAAATATATCAAGTTGCCTATTATCTTTAGAAATGAGCCTTACACCTAGAATTTCATGTGTCTCATTTAATATTTAATATTTAATTTATTTAATTTAATTTATTTAATTTAATTTATTTAATTAAAGAACAGGGTTTCTGTCAAGGCGACTGAAATACCCCTACTCGATCCGAGGTAATCGGTCTCCCAGGCAGCTGCCTGAACAGAGTTTGGTTACGTCAGGTAATGCCACATTTAATCCTGAACATGTTAAATATTTATAAAGTTCTAGTACGCAGGACTTTTTAAATTCTGTTGATGCGTAGATGGCCGACAACTCGGTTTTTAGTACCAGGACGTTGAAGTAGCTACCGTATGATTTAACCCGAGACTCGAATAGCCTCGCAGAGAAAGAGTCAATGTATGTTTCAAACAAGTCAAAATCCAAAAGAGAAAGAAATTCCAGCTTATTCAATCCGGGAGAAAGGGTAGGTTATATGTCGAACCATTATATCACGTACTTCCCAATACAGCCTCAGTATGATTTCTGTTTGTCAATTTCCACATCACCAATTCGCTGCATTTTAACTTCATTTTCATTTGATGAAACGTATGAATGTTCGTCTGTGTGCACCGCTTCCATAATAAATACAACTTATCATGTTTGGCATTCAGAAATCTCTTTAATTCACTGAACTTGAGGGCAGAATATCTTACATAATTAATTTTAGTGTGCAAAATGCTGAATTAGTTTTTTGCTTGGCCCCTAAAAGGCAACTCTTGCTTCACCAGAGAACAAACAGCATCTATTAGACAAGTACATAACCGTTTGCTTTATTTTTTCATTATGTTTGTCCCGATTAATTTTGAAGGCTTAGAGTTTCCTCTATTCTAGTGCTACTGAACTTCAGTAAAGCTATTTTAAGTTATTTTGGTATTAATATGGTCTACAGACTGCTCATGTCGTTTCTTTAGTACATAATAACTGTCAACATCAGAAACTCTCTTTGTTGTTCAAATATTCGTATCTACAGAAAATAAGGGGCAAAACCAGAAATAAAAGGAACACAATTTCCTTCAGCCACACAGCCATGTATTATTTCAGTACCAGGAATCATTACAACGACGCACTTTGCCTGTTCTTTCTGTTACCATACTGATATACAGGGAGTCTCCCATTGTATATGATTTGTATCTTAGCAGCAATAGTTCGGCTAGATAATAAATATTCTAATAATTTCTCAGTAACACAGCATCATTCGTCCTCCATCATAACCGAATGTATCTTTAACAACAAAGCCGTTGCAGGCAGAAGACACGCTCCTAACAAACACCACTGAACACTGCAAGCGATTACTGGCTAGCCTCTCTACTGGAGCAAACAAGCGAACCTACAGTAGTTCCCACCTGGGGCCTGTTCCACGAACGAATTTTGCAACTTTTCAACTTTGCACTTTTCACTTCTTGCAAAGTGCAAAGTCTTTCTGTTCCACCATGAACTAGGCTGTACTTTTCAATTTCTTCGCAAAGTGAAATGTCTTTGAGAATGAGTGATCCGATCGAGTTTATTCCTTGAGCAAACTGTATAGGGCCAATACTCTATGATTTTAATGCTTTACTTTTCGCGGCGAACTTGGCGGTATAATTGTCGTACCGTTAAAGTTTTTATCATGGGAAAGAAAGGTTATTGTAAGAAGCTGGCTGTGCTGGAAGTTGTCAAGGAGAAACGTGACATGCTTTTTTGACAACTTTAAAGATAACCTCTCAAATGATGACACACATCAATGTTAACGAGAGTACCGTCAACACATATACACACAGAAGGACATTCACCCTTCATTAGAAATCCCGTCGCTATATTAAGTGGATTATCAGGCCAACGTACTGTTAGGAAATATTACATTTACTCTAACATCTACGACTTTGGTAACAGTTCTGCAAGTAATTGATTTTGATGTCCCATGCATTGCTGCTACACAGTACAGCTGGGCACCATTTACTAAAAAATGTAAACATATAAGAATTTGTTCTTTTTCGGAAAGGAATTTACTTCTTTATATTTCAATAAATGACCGATCATTTCAAAAATATAGTCAGCCTCTATTGGGATAATACGAAATCACTCGCGATATTACGTCGAAGTGAGGTTATGAAAATTAATCCTGTCTTTGTATGTTCTATTGTTGGATTCTTCATCATTGTCCTCACTTGATGCTAACACAAGCTCACGTTGTAACGTGTTTATATCACTAAACCAAATACTAAGCCGAGAAACTAATGTACATACTTGTTAATTAACATATGAAAAGGGAATCATCTATTTGCAAGATTTATGAAAACTTTTCACTTTATTTCTTTGCACTTTGCATTTCTGTACCAATAGAGGAACATAACAGGCTTGAAAAGTGAAAAGATTTCTAACTTTTCACTTTCGCTTTTCACTTTGCAAGCTAAATCTGAAAAGCGATGGTGGAACAAAATCGGAACTGAAAAGTGCAAAGCGCAAAGTGAAAAGTTGCAAAGTTCGTTCGTTCAGCTCTGTACTGTTTTATAGAGTGCATTGAATGTGCAGGCGCGCCCCGACTGAATTCAAGTTCCTTATGTTTGCCTCTGCGACTGCGAAACGGTAAACCGAGCGCACAGTCGGAATATCTTCATCATTCGACAGATACGAAGCTTTCGTCACTAATAGTGGCATTTATGCGTAAGATAATTAGGCTTTATTGTTGTTATATTTTACAGTATTAAGTTAACAATGTATATGCCGTAATATTATGTAATCATTTTCGTTGATCTATCACTTTAGATGGTGTTAGCCCGACTAACACGGCAAACATAGATCCGCCGCGCATGAACTTAATTCGTAATTCACTCATAGTTGCCACACGTCAAACTTAGCTGTCTAATTCTAATTGCGAGTGGTGGTTCATTTGCTTCTATTTGCATACTGGCTACTGGACTGGTGCCAATGACTCCTAAAGCAATTCGATGAGCTGTGGACTGGATGGAATCAAGGATTTTGAGTGAAGACATTCTTACAGAATTGTATCAATACTGCCGTAGTCTAATTTAGCCATAATAATGGCTCTGTACGTGTTCATTAGCACTTGGTAGTCTGTCCCGCCTCCCCCAGTTCTTTGCTGCCAGTATCTTCATTATGTTCAGTCTTCGTAAGCAGTCATCTTTAAGGTGAGGTATCCAACTTAACGTAGTATCGAATAAAACTCTTAATATATTGATAGTTGTTACTGTTTCAGTTTTGTGATTGTCCATGTGCAGCTCATATTGTACAACATGTTTACTTTTGAAGAAGAGTATGCATTTGGTTTTAGTTTTGGAAAACTTGAACCCTGTAACTTTAGCCCAACTTTGGATATTCTCAATTGATTCTTGAAGTAACTGTTAAGTTGCCAATGTATTTCTTCCAGCACTTTATATAGTAAAGGAGCAAAGAGGCAAGCCTTTACTGGTAGGTGGGTGTTGAAGGCAATGCCATTTATTACGACGAGGAATAATGTGACACTGATGAATGACCCATCGGGAACGCCATTATCAATGGTTACTTCAAGTGAAAGAATTCCATTGCTCATGACTTGAATTCGGCAATATTTAAGGAAATTATAAACGAAGTAGAGCATGTTTCCTGAAATATTATATTTTATCAATGTTTCAATTGGATAGTCTTTCCACACCATGTCATATGCCTTTCCTGCGTCTAAACTAACCGCTGTGAGGTGCTGATTATTCAGGAAAGCTTCTCGGATGCCTGATTCTAAACATATCTCGGTATATGTTGTTGAACGTGCTTAACGAAAACCATTTTGTGCATCACTAAAAAAGTATATATGTTCCAAATGCCAGCGTAATATCTTGTTAATTATTTTATCCATTAACTTACACATTGCATTTGTCAAGGCGATGGGACGATAATTATCTGGGATCAATATATCCTTTCATGGTTTGAGTATAGGCACAACAATATCACAACGCCATTGATCTGGAAAACGTTTTGAACTCCATATATAGTTAAAAATAGCAAGTACAGTAGATAATTGAGTACACTATGTGCAAGCTCTTTTAAACATTCATATGGAATGGTGTCTGGGCCGGGACTAGTTCTGCCGCATTTGTTCAGTTCTGTAACAATTTTTGTAACTGTAAAGTTTCATTATAAGCGTAGGTCTAGGTAAAGATTTACCTCAGTATATTGGATCTCGAGTTGTCTTCATGTGAAGAAATTCAGGTTCATAATTGTTATCGCTAGATATTTCTGCAAAAAATGAGTTAGTCAGATGATCAGCTATTTTTTGGGGTTCATTTACAATTGAACCAGCGACTGTATGTCTTAGAGAAGTAATACAGAATGTATAGTATATACTATTTATTCTTTGGATTTTATTCCACATAACTTTTTGTGAAGTTTGGGAGGTTAAGAAGGAGACGAATATTAACCAGGAGGTTTTCTTACTTTATTTTATTTTATTTCTTGCTATTGATCGATATTTCTGAAAATTGATTTTATTTTCAGGAATAGGATTTCTTTTGTAGAGGTAGTAAACACGGTTTTTATTTTTGATAGCCTCTTTGCAGGAACCGCCAAGGAACCGTTTTCTTGAAGGGCCTTGGAGTTGTTTCCGCGATACACTGGTCAGCAGATTTCATTATTAACTTCACAATCAATCAATCAATCAATCAATCAATCAATCAATCAATCAATCAATCAATCAATCAATCAATCAATCAATCAATCAATCAATCAATCAATCAATCAATCAATCAATCAATCAATCAATCAATCAATCAATCAATCAATCAATCAATCAATCAATCAATCAATCAATCAATCAATCAATCAATCAATCAATCAATCCCTAATCTGTTTTCCCAGCCTTCTCTTAAATGATTTCAAAGAAATAGGAAATTTATTAAACATCTCACTCGGTAAGTTATTCCAATCCCTAACTCCCCTACCTATAAATGAATATTTGCCCCAATTTGTCCTCTTGAATTCCAACTTTCTTCATATTGTGATCTTTCCTACTCTTAAAGACGCAACTTAAATTCATTCGTCTACTAATGTCATTCCACGTCATCTCTCGGCTGACAGCTCGGAACATACCACGTAGTCGAGAAGCTCGTCTTCTTTCTCCCAATTCTTCCCAGCCCAAACTCTGCAACATTTTTGTAACGCTACTCTTTTGTCTGAAATCACCCAGAACAAATCGAGCTGCTTTACTTTGGATTTTTTCCAGTTCTTGAATTAGGTAATCCTGGTGAGGGTCACATACACTGGAACCATACTCTAGTTGGGTTCTTACCAGAGATTTATATGCCCTCTCCTTTACATCCTTACTACAACTCCTAAACACCCTCATAACCATGTGCAGAGATCTGTACCCTTTATTTACAATCCCATTTATGTGATTACCCCAATGAAGATCTTTCCTTATATTAACACCTAGATACTTACAATTCACCCCATCAACGCAGTAATTAAAACTGAGAGGACTTTTCCTATTTGTGAAACTCACAACCTGACTTTTAACCCCGTTTATCATCATACCATTGCCTGCTGTCCATCTCACAACATTATCGAGGTCATTTTGCAGTTGCTCACAATCTTGTAACTTATTTATTACTCTATACAGAATAACATCATCCGCAAAAAGCCTTACCTCTTATTCCACTTCTTTACTCATATCATTTAAATATATAAGAAGACACAAAGTTCCAATAATACTGCCTTGAGGAATTCCCCTCTTAATTATTACAGGGTCAGATAAAGCTTCGCCTACTGTAATTCTCTGAAATCTGTTTTCTAGAAATATAGCAACCCATTCAGTCATTCTTTTGTCTAGTCCAGTTGCACTCATTTTTGCCAGTAGTCTCCCATGGTACACCCTATCAAATGCTTAAGACAGGTCAATCACGATACAGTCCATTTGACCTCCTGAATCCAAGATATTTGTTATATCTTGCTGGAATCCTACAAGTTGAGCTTCAGTGGAATAACCTTTCCTAAAACCGAATTGCCTTCTATCGAACCAGTTATTAATTTCGCAATCATGCCTATTATAGTCAGAAAGAATGCCATCCCAAAGCTTACATACACCGCATGTCAAACTTACTGGCCTGTAATTTTCAGCTTTATGTCTATCACCCTCTCCTTTATACACATGGGCTAATATAGCAACTCACCATTCATTTCGTATAGCTCCTTCAACCAAACAATAATCAAATAAGTACTTTAGATATGGTACTACATCCCAACCCATTGCCTTTAGTACATCCCCAGAAATCTTATCACTTCCAGCCGCTTTTCTAGTTTTCAACTTTGTATCTTATTGTAAATGTCATTGTCATCATATGTAAATTTTAATATTTTTTAGCATTAGTCTCCTCCTCTATCTGTACATTATCCTTGTGAGCAACAATCTTTACATACTGCTGACTAGTTCTGCCTTTTGAAGATCCTCACGTACACACTCCCGTTGTTCGTTAATTATTCCTGGAATGTCCTTCTTAGAACCCGTTTCTGCCTTAAAGTACCTATACATACCCTTCCATTTTTCACTGAAATTTGTATGACTGCCAATTATGCTTGCCATCATGTTCTCCTTAACTGCCTTCTTTGCTAGATTCAATTTCCTAGTAAGTTCCTGGAATTTCTCCTTACTTCCACAGCCATTTCTAACTCTATTCCTTTCCAATCTGCACCTCCTTCTTAGTCTCTTTATTTGTCTACTAGCAAGATACCCGTGCTTCGCTACGGTATTATACTGAAATTTATAATTGAATGCTTATTGTTTTATATATAATCCGCCGAAATTCGCGATTTGACTCGTTCTCTGAGAGAATCCGCCAGAATTCGCGATCTGACTCGTTTTCTAATAGATTACGGCAAGTTTCCTCCCATCCTTCAATCTTTCTTTCCAGCAATCGATTTCGTACTTCCCGGGCTAGGTCCAGGTATTCCACCCGGCCAGTTGGGTCCCTAAATCTTTGCCATCTTTTCCTATAAGCATTTTTGATATATGTATCAAATCCTTCAGGAGATCCAGGGTGGTGTCGTCTTGGGTGCCTTGGCGGTACTGAACCCGCGGTCGGACTGCATTCTTAGTCATTACCTTTCCAGGACCCGTTTCCAGCACGGTCCGCACATTTGACGACGGTCCAGAACATTATTATTATTATTATTATTATTATTATTATTATTATTATTATTATTATTATTATTATTACTATTATTATTATTATTATTATTATTATTATTATTATTATTATTATTATTATTATTATTATTATTACTATTATTATTATTATTATTATTATTATTATTATTATTATTATTATTATTATTATTATTATTATTATTATTATTATTAAGACCGCTACTTGGCGGTAAATTACATGTGCTGCCATTGTCATTGTTGAGAATATGACCAGCACCATTGTCGCGCGTAGGCAAGTGTGCGGGATTTCTGGCGATACGAATGACATACTTCCGTGCATTATTGACCTTATTATAGAGGTGAAAAATAGGACGGTCAATCTCATTCCTATCGTTTTATTTCAAATGTGTTTAAATTTTTATTTATATGCCAGGAGAATCTACTGTAATCTAAGAACGTTCTCCGAAGGAAAAGATGGCTCTTGAAAACGAACCCAGGAAACATTAATAATGATCGGTTTATGATCAGAATAAGTACATCGAAAATCTACAGCCTGTTTCCAGTCATTCCTCAGGGTCAGGAAAGGAATGAATAAAGCCCCCATCTAGCGACGACAACAGGAATTGTGCCGGCTGCCGAAAGCTGTCGCACTCCTCTGGGGCAATGATTAATGAATGACAAATGAAATGAAATGATATTGGACAGTGTTGCTGGAATGAATGGTGACAGGAAAAACCTGTCCCGCCTCCGTTTTGTCCAGCACGAATGTCACATGTAGAGACCAGGATTTCAACCAGGGAACCCAGCTTTGAGAGGCCGGCGCGATGCCGCCTGAGCAACGGAGGCTCCTTATAAATACATTATGAACAGTAAAATCAATTGGTCTCACCTCCGTTTACACCCCACCGCTGTTAAGTTTATTTCCCCCCCCCCCCAAAAAGAACTAAAAGAAGGCGTGTTTCTTTATGTTTAAAGGAGATTCCAAACACCAATGTTCACGTCTATTACCTTTAGTTTTGAGATAATTAATTTTAAATTCTTTCAGCCCCCCCCCCCCGCATTCATTGGATTTTCCGACAATAGGTGTTTCTTTACTTTTAAAGCAGATTCCAAATATCAAATTTCACGTCTGTAACAACTTCATTTTTGAGATAACAGTAGTCTAATTAAAATAATTCAACACCATTTTCAGTCCCTTTTACCCCCTCTCTCCACCCATGTGGTATTTCCGAAAACTAAAAATACACGTTTCTTTATTTTGAACAGAGATAAAAATACCATTTTTCACTTCTGTAACATGTTAAGTTTTTGAGATGTACTGTATAAAAATTAACCCCCCCTTGTCATCCCCCATTTATTGGATTTTCCAAAAGCAAAAAAAAAATGTTTGTTTATTTTGAAAGGAGATCCCAAATACCAATTTTCAGGTCTGTAATATCTTCAGTTTCTGAGATTTAAGTATCCTCATTAAAGGCATTCAACCCTTTTTTCACCCTCTTCCACCCTTCCTATCGGGATATTCCGAAAAAAAAAATTAGTGTTCCTTCTTTTTAAAGCAGATTCTAAATACCAATTTTTACAACTGTAAACTTTTAAAGTTTTAAGATATAAACACACTCATTTTAAAAATTCACCCCCCTTTTCACCCCCCCGATTATTTGGATTTTCCAAGAACGAAAAAATACGTGTTTCCTTATTTTTAAAGTGGATCCCCAATACCAATTTTCAGGTCTGAAATATCTTCAGGTTCTGAAATATAAGTAGCCTCATTAAAGGCATTCAACCCTTTTTTCACCCTCCTCCACCCTTCCTATCGGGATTTTCAGAAAACAAAAAAAAAACGTGTTTCTTTATTTTTAAAGGAGATTCTAAATACCATATTTTACATCTATAAACTTTAAAAGTTTTGAGATATAGATACACTCATTTTAAAAATTCACCCTCCTTTCACCCCCCCTCATTAACTGGATTTTCCAAAAACAAAAAAATACGTGTTTCCTTATTTTTGAAGGAGATCCCAAACACAAAAAATTCACGTCTGTAATATCTTCAGTTTCTGAGATATAAGTATCCTCATTAAAGGCATTCAACCCATTTTTCACCCCTTTCCACCTTTCCTATTGGGATTTTCCGAAAACAAAGAAATACGTATTTCTTTATTTTTAATGAAGATTCTAAATACCAATTTTTACATCTGTAAACTTTCAAAGTTTTGAGATATAGATTCACTCATTTTAAAAATTCACCCCCTTTCCCCCCCCCCATTAATTGGATTTTCCACAAACAAAAAAGTACGTGTTTCTTTATTTTTAAAGAAGATCCCAAACACCAATTTTCAGGTCTGTAATATCTTCAGGTTCAGAAATATATGTACTGTAGACTCATGAAATGCATTCGACCCATTTTTCAACCTTTTCCACCCTTCCTATTAGGATTTTCCGAAAACAAAATATACGTGTTTCTTTATTTTTGAAGGAGATTCTAAATACCAATTTTCACATCTATAACCTTTAAAAGTTTTCAGATATAGATACACTCATTTTAAAATATTACCCCCCTTTTCACCCCCCTTAATTGGATTTTCCACAAACAAAAACATTCGTGTTTCTTTATTTTTAAAGGAGATCCCAAACACCAATTTTCAGGTCTGTAATATCTTCTGAGATATAAGTAGCCTCATTAAAGGCATTCAACCCCTTTTTCACCCCTTTTCACTCCTCCTATTGCGATTTTCCGAAAACAAAAAAATACGTGTTTCTTTATTTTTAATGAAGATTCTAAATACCAATTTTTACTTCTGCAAACTTTAAAACTTTGGAGATATAGATTCACTCATTTTAAAAATTCACCCCCTTTTCAGCATCCCATTAATTGGATTTTCCAAAAAAGACGTGTTTCTTTATTTTTAAAGGAGATCAAAAGTACCAATTTTCAGGTCTGTAATGTCTTCAGTTTCTGAGATATAAGTACCGGCATCCTGATTAAAGGCATTCAACCCATTTTTCCCCATTTTCACACTTTTTCACCCCTCCTATTGGGATTTTCTGAAAACAAAAAAATACGTGTTTCCTTATTTTTAAAGAAGATTCTAAATACCAATTTTTACATCTGTAAACTTTTAAAGTTTTGAGATATAGATACACTAATTTTTAAATTTCACCCCCCTTTCCACCCCCTTAGCGACAGAATATCCAAAAATCCTCTCTTAGCGAGCACCTACATCTTAATATGAATATATCCCCAAAATTTCATTTCTTTATGTCCAGTAGTTTTTGCTCGGCGATGATGAATCAGTCAGTCAGTCAGGACAAGTTATTTTATATATATATAGATTATAATAAGGTGGGTCTTTACCATTCCTTACCACCTTTAAAAGCACAAACCTACTTTCACATTCCTCAACAATTGCTTTGAACCCATCCCAGATCTGTTTACACTTTTATTTACCGTTTTCCACCGATCACAGTTGCTTTGTAAAAACTGCCTCATGCCTGCTTTATTAGCCATATGGTACTTTCTAACAGTCCTACTTTTAAGATTTTCCTTTCTATCACATTTATTTTTAACTACTACATAAATAGCTTCATGATCACCAATACCATCTATTACTTCGGTTTCCCTATAGAGCTCATCTGGTTTTACCAGCATCACATCCAGAATATGTTTCCCTCTAGTTGGATCCATCACTTTCTGACTCAGCTGTCCTTCCCATATTAACTTATGTGCCATTTGTTGGTCATGCTTCCTGTCGTTCGTATTTCCTTCCCAATTGACATCTGGTAAATTCTGATTTCCCGCTTCAATCACATTCCTTTCCATGTCGTTTCCCACATAGCTGATTATCTTATAAAATAATTCTGAACCCGTGTCAGCGCTACCCTTTCTCGGTCTGTACACTACAAAGATATCAAGTTGCCTATTATATTTAGAAATGAGCCTTACACCTAGAATTTCATGTTTGTTACTTTAACTTTTTCGTAGCTTTCAAATTCTTCTTTCACCAGAATGAATACTCTCCCTCCCACCATTCCTATCCTATCACTACTATACACACTCCAGTTCCGTGAGAACATTTCTGCATCCATCATATAATTTCTTAGCCATGATTCAACTCCTATTACAATATCTGGTAAATATATATCTATTAAGTTACCTAATTCTACTCCTTTCTTTACAGAACTTCTACAGTTCAACACTAACGATTTTACGTCATCCCTACTTGATGTCCAGATCTCTGTACCCTTATCACCGCTCCCCAGACCACCTCGTTTCCCTGAATGTACCTCCCTATTACTCTTCCAAACAAATTTCCTAACTTATACGTACCACTGCGGTTTAAGTGAAGGCCATCTGAGCGCAGATCCCTATCTCCTACTCACTCATTAGGATCTAGAAAGTTCACTCTGTTTTCCACATACCCACCCCATAGTCTCATTTAAATCCCCAATCACCCTGCAGTCAGTATCCCTCCAACAAAATATTCCACTGATAACAATCTCCGCTTCTTTAAACTTTCCCCGTGCTGCATTTACCAGATCCCGCACATCTCCAACTATGCTGGTACTTATACCAGCTTGCCGTACGCTGTTGGTACCAACGTGAAACACTACCACCTTCTTCTTCCCCTCCTCCTTCTCTTTTACTTTCCTCTATATCTGCCTCAACCTGATTGCTGGATAACATTCTACCCTGGTTCCCTTTCCTCCACACACTTTCCCCACGTGTCTAACGATGGAATCCCCCATGACCAGAGCCTCAACCCTACCCACCTCATTTGATCCCCTCTCCTCCTGGTCAGCCCTGTCTTTCCTGATAGCTACAGAAGCTACTTCCTCCTCCCTTTTCTCCCTCCCATGATCCTGTTCGAACTGTCCTCTACTCTACATATTTCTCATTACTACCTTTTCCCTTCCTCCTACTTCCACACATCTCAGCAACAGTTCCCTGTTCCTCATCTTCCCTCGGTTGTTCTACCTGCAGTGACTTGTACCGATTTCTCACAGACACCTGTCCTGAATTCTGATCCTGAATGGAGCCCTTAGCCTGCAATGTCCTTCCCCTTAGAACATCAGACCACCTGTCTTCCACAATTCCTCCTTTCCTTCCCATCCCTCTTTTACACCTACTATATCCTCTGCATTGTTTGAGGGAGGCCTACTTTCCTTCCTGTGCTCTGAGAGAATCCTAATTATCTCCCTCAAACTCTCCAACTCCTCCCTCATACTCTTTAACGCCTGGCCACACCCACAGTTCCTGAACTTGCACTCCTTAGCCATTCTTTACTGAATAATGAAAAGAAAAGTACAAATTAAATTTATATGAAAAAAATGAACGGGGGGAAATATTGTCTGGGATAGTAATCAGAGATCACACGACAATAAGGTAATTAATATACGACTACACTACAATACTACTTAGTTGTACTCTATTTTTATCCTACAACACCCTAACAGGATAAAAACTGCTGTTAATTACTGAATACCGAAACGAATACACAAGAATTACACAATTCTAAACTGCAGTTAAGCCTATCCTAATTACAATTACACTACAATTAAAACAACAGAATTTTAGTGAGAGTTTCTACGGATACCTATACTATACTACACAAATATTTTACAATAATAAAATAAGCATGCTAAAGTCTAATAAGATATTACTCGTATACTACTGTACAGTACAATACAATAATTTTAAACAACGTTCAGACGAATCCTAATTACAATACCGGTACCGTATGTCACTACTAAGCACTAACAGAAATGAAAACTGCAAGTTTGAAATTTGCAAGAACTACTTTAGGTACTCAAAGATTACCAACAAAGCTAAATACTTAGACAGATTAATATTAGTACTATGCTTTAATCGATACATACACACAGATACACACGAATATAGCAGGCAAAATACGGTACTATCTAAATATACTGTACCTACCCTACCGGTACAATTCTTTTTTTTTTTTTTTTGCTAGGGGCTTTACGTCGCACCGACACAGATAGGTCTTATGGCGACGATGGGATAGGAATGGCCTAGGAGTTGGAAGGAAGTGGCCGTGGCCTTAATTAAGGTACAGCCCCAGCATTTGCCTGGTGTGAAAATGGGAAACCACGGAAAACCATCTTCAGGGCTGCCGATAGTGGGATTCGAACCTACTATCTCCCGGATGCAAGCTCACAGCCGCGCGCCTCTACACGCACGGCCAACTCGCCCGGTGGTACAATTCTCAGCTGAAATGTGGTTATATGCATTTTTACCGCTGGTGGATTACTATTATATTCCCTACTACGGGGGACGGAGAATAAAGGTGTTGTCTACAATAATTTCTGTCAAAACTACGCCGGGGGCTTGAACTTCTATATTATTGGGATATAGGAATTTGATTATTAACTTTTACTCGATGAATAAACGAAGGTGGAAAGTACAAAGTATGCAGGGAACTTGGACTACAATTTATCGGAAGAAAGTAATCAGATGATTTTGTATTTGTTTACACAACTACCATGTGCATGTAGCAACAATCATCAACAATCCAAAAACTGTTAATTACCGTAGTTATCCCGTGAAATTACCGTGTATTTTCTTTAACTCCTTTTTAAATCGAAGTTTACAGGTGTATCGTGTTATTTAATTTAATAAATTATTACCTTCGTGATAGTATTGAACGGGTATCTATACGAAATACCGGAAAAGTTGTGGCGGAAGTTACAATGAGTTACAACTCCTTATGATAACGAACCTACAGATATTCAAAAATATTTTTTAAGTTAATATTATTACCTAAAGTATTTCCTAAACCTAAATTCGAAACAAAGTACACCTAGGTAGCCTATTTAACCTAGAAAGCGTAATCTACTGAACACCAACTGAATTTACTTCTTATAAAATTCAAATAAATATCACTACTACCAATTTCTACCAACAAGCACTAAACACCAATATATAAATAGCACTAAATGGATCACACACACACACACACACACACACACACACACACAAACTATGAACAATTTCAGTAGGATTTAACTACTTTATCATTACAATATCTCTCAACAGCCAACCGTTCACAAGCGCATCCAACAATGCAAAAAAATACCACCCTAACAGGATAAAAACTGCTGTTAATTACTGAATACTGAAAGGAATATACAAGAATTACACAATTCTAAACTGCAGTTAAGCCTATCCTAATTACAAGTCTTGAAGAATATCATTGATGTGCTTAGAAAAAAGTATTTATTGGAGTTAGATCATTTCAATAGTTATTTAGAGTCTTTCTAAATTATTCCCAATTGGCCTTATTTAAATTCCATTTACAGTGTTGGGGTTTTGATGTGTTGTCTGGAGAACTTTGATCATCGTTAATTATGATGGAGAAGTGGTCACTTCCTTGTAGAGTTGAATAAATAGACCAGTTAAACAGTGCAGCTGTGTCTGGCGTACATATAGCGAAATCTATGCTACTGTACGTTCCGTGTGCTATATTAAAATGGATTGGAGCAGTTGAATTTAATAATACTAGGATAAATTCATCTGGAATTTTCTCTACTTCTTCCCCGCTTGCATCAGTATTGCGACTACCTCATGTGTCTACATTCGTTGGATACATCTAGGTTGTTTAACATTTTATCAGTATTTCATTTAAGTAAAATTTGCACATAATATAAAGTAATTATTAAGTTTTTTCAATAACTATTCGAATGGTGAAGGAAAAATAGGTAAATAAAAGAAGACTTCCCACTGATTAACATTTTAACTACTTGTCATTGAAATGATTTGTGTCATGAAATGTAATATAATGTAAGTATACAAGCCCACACTCAAACTCGGTTATGTGGGATTCATTGAAAAGTTGGCTGAACATTGTATTGTGAATAATGTCAATTAACATAGGCCTACATAAAATAAGAGTTGTGTCTAAACATTGCTCAGAATTAAAAAGAATGGTATTTCTGTATCGGTCGTGTCCACAGTAACAAATTTCTCGTCATGTCTGTCTGTCTGTCTGTCTGTCTGTCTGTTTGTCTGCACGCGCATCATGGGAAAATGGCTGAAGAGAATTTAATGAAAATCGATACTTAAAGTCGGGGAACGAGCCACTAAAATCCAGGCTATAAATAATTTTATTCGCGCTGAGTGAAAAGGTAGTTTAGAGGAAGAACTAACATTTAATTTTTCGACTATTTAAGTTTTAGTGGCTCTATCGATAAATACTGCATACCGAAAGTTATAGAGAATTACATTTCCAAACATTTATGTCTTATACATTTTTACCGTATCGGCTATGATAACAGATATTCATGCTTTAGGATTTTTGTTGCTAAATCCACATCAACGCCGAGCCACGAGAGAATGGATAAACAGAATTTAATAATTGGTAGGTATGTAAAGTCGTGGAATAAAGAACTACAGTCTGTGCTATAAATAATTCTGCTCATCCTGGATGATATGGTAGTTTAGGGTAAGAAGCCTAAAAATGAATTTTTAAATACCTATGTTATTAGTCTATCGAAACGTACTGTATAATAAACGTTATAGAGAACACAATTTCCGATCATTTATGTCTTATTCACATTTACCGTATCGACCATGATTAAAGTGGTTTTGGTGGTGGTGATTATTATTAATTTAATAGGAAGTACAACTAGGCAACCATCCTCTATATATCACTAATCAGAGAGAAAAATGGAAGGGGTCCGACACTTCGAAAAATGTAGGTGTCGGCCTAAGACAGATGAGGGCCACGGAAGGCGTGGGAATGAAAGACACCCTAGACCTCCATACGCAATACTGTTGTCGCCAGAAAAGAACCAGAGCTGACCAAGAAGGTCGGATAGGAGAGATGAAAGTGAGGAGCCTGGCACAAGTAAGTAGAAGCAATGCTACGACTCAGCTAGGGGACCCATGGTCGCCAATCCCCGATCCCATTTTCAGAGTCACCTGGGGCCCCTTTAATTGCCTCTTACGACAGAGAAGGGATGCCGTGGGTGTTATTCTACCACCCCCACCAACAGAGGCCCGATTATAATAAGGAAATTCATGAACTTGAATGAATTTAACCTTTTGTTGCTTAGTCCATATCAACGTCGAGCATTGCTAACATGGAAATACTGTTCAGTCGTGTTAACTGGCGATGGTTCTTGTCATGTCGTAAGGTGTAAAAACGCAATTCATTGGTCCACATCGACAAGGAAAATTTGGAAATGATAATAAAAATTAGAAAAAATCCTAAAGGAGCGATTACTTGAAGAATAAGACAAGAGGGAGTCTTGAAAGAAAGGAAGACACCCTTTACATTAGATGCCCTAATATCACAGAGCCGGAAGAAAACTAAATGTGAATGCTCATAAAATTAATCAACAATAACATTACATTTGTGACTTCCCCTCTCGGAGAATAATCATCAAACGAGAAATGCAACCAAGCTAACAAAGGGCGCCAATCTTTAAGTTGAGGACTTAAAGATAAAATTTATAATCAAGCTTGGACAGACTCTTATCACAGGGGTGGGGTGATAGTGCACTAATCATTAAGCAGGAGAATTAGAAATAAAAAGGCTAATTAAGGCAGATTGATTAAAATGAACTAGAAAAATACTATTTATTATATTTAATATAAATGACGACGGTTTAACGAGAACTGAATTTAAAATAGAAAATGAAGTTAACAAAAAATTGAATGACTCTACCTCGCGAAAACTTGGAATATCTTTAACTCGCTTGCTCACCATGTAGTCTTGTTCTGCTGGTCCTGGGAAAGCTTCCATCCTTGTAGCGGGAACATCATCGGTCGTCTTTGAGATCTCTTCATCTGCAGCTAAGTACCATTCCTGCCTTGCCAATTGCACCCACCACTAATTGGAAGATGACTTCAAAACTACCACTCCCTATTATGCTTTATCCCATATATTGGAGATAAGCCCTAAGTCATAGTTAGAAGAACCACCTTCCAACTTTACTGAAAATGTTCTCTGAAGTTTCATTTCTATCTAGATTAAAACTATCTATTGACTTAGACTGGTTCAAACCGGTCTTGTAGCCGTGCTGTACGTAATTCCTGATGAGAGTGGCTCTACACCCCTCATTCAGAATTTCTAAGTATCGAGACGAAGAATCAAGTAGAAGATCAATAAGAAAATCACGTAGAAGATGTAGAATAACTCGTAGAAGTCCAGTAGAAGATCAGTAGAAGATCATAAGATCATAAGATGAAGCCACGAGCTCCAACACGCCCTTTTATAACCTTCTCTCGCGCTAATTACAGGTCGCTACACGTGGTCCAATCAGATGATACGTCTCTCCCCACTCCAGATATTAGAGTTGACGGGCCATAACCAAGATATCAACTGTTCTTCTATTCGTCCTTTCACTCAGTATCCATGGCAACATGACGCTCCTTTGAAAATATAGGCGTTGAACAGTTTGAATAATTCTGGTCGAAATACGGTAGCTTACGTTAGGACGCGTGAACACGTGCTCGCTTTTCTCAGAACTTGATGTCTAAATTTGTCCTTCCAACTTCCTCGGTGATGTGGCAAGATAGAGGAAATCTACTGCAAGTTAATTTTAACCGACTGTCGCAAGAATCTAAGTGAATATGAGGATATTCAGCCCTCGTTTATAAGTCGTAGTTACAAAGTAATGAAATGATAGTGAGCAAATGATTAAACATGAATTATAATACAATTACATACCAAAATAAATATCATGACGTTAAATTCCTGAATTAATTACACATAATAAAATTAACATAATTACACTGTAACGTCTGGAACGTTACATACGCCCCCATGAGTTCTTAACAAATATCACATGAGTTGAGAACTCACACACTTACTCCCACATTGACTTGAAATACCTCTATTACCTGCCCATTACGAGCGACAGTATTTTCATACACTTAATTATATCTCTCTGTTTCCATATCTCGCTTAGACTGCTTACCATTGCGAATGTCTGTTATTTCAGTTCATCTTGAGGTTTAGATACAAAATTATGCCTAACATAAGCAACTTTCCATTTTTGTAAAAAACAAGATTATCCTCGAGAATATAACATAATATATATACAATTCAGATTACAAACTCTGCCGAGTGTCTATTTGTCCTTTTTACTTCCCATCTTTCCGACATTCTTTGCTAGATAGCAGTAACACGTTCTCTTCCAATCTTTTACATTAAAAAAAATGGAAAACAAATGATACAAACAATTTACACTTTTATCACTCTTTCGAATGTTTCAACCTTATCTTGAAGCAGGATGCAATACACTTCACACAAATACACACGTAATTTAAGCTCACGGTAAAATTATTGCAAGTTAGAAATGCACATACGGGAAAATTAATTATTTGCCGTCGTCAGCTTTAATTAGCCTTCGGTAACATCTCAGAAAACAAATATATAAAATTTCATGGCCTCACATACGGAAAACAGATGATCTATCGTCAATGAACGAGCGTAAATCTACCGCCACACAAACACCTTCCTTGTTTACAAACACAACTAGGAAATACCACCACAATTGAGACGTAAACACATACCGCTCGTAGTCTGACATAACAAGTAGCAACTTCCCCGAGTTACTGACCTATATCTTACAATCCGGTTCAGCCACCTCACACGACAGGTATCTCCGTAAACTACTAATGTTATATGAGCCATTCATTACGCTCTCGCCATCCGCTAACTTGTAAGCACAGGGTCCTAGTTTTCTATGTACTTTATAAGGGCCTTGATATAAAAGAAAAAATTTCTTTGTTACCTTATCCTCACTATTTGACAACATGGGAACTCTCACCAAAACCATATCACCTACCTCAAAGTTATCCAGTACTTTACGTTTCTTCCTCTCCCTGCCATCAATACACAAACGTATTGATCCATCAGACTTAGGCACGACAATTAAGGGATTAACATATTGACTGTTTGATAATTCAATCACATCGTCTGCTAACATAGCTTGAATTTGATCCTCTACGGCTTTTGCATCTTTGTGTGGTATCGGATACCGCGGTCCGCTGAATGGAGTCTTATCTAGCACAGAAAAAGAATGTTCATACAGATGGGTAACACCAGGTTTCTCGGAGAAAATCTCCACGTGTTCACATAACACTTCAAATAACTTGTCCTTCTGGATTTCATTTAACTCATTTCTACTTACGGCTTCTTTCAAGCCACATATTTTATCCTCATGAATCCACAACTGGCACAACTTCAGGCCCTCACTAGCCTCTTCATTAACTTTAGAAACCTCTCTCATTCTCCACACTGTACTAACTTCCGTTTTCCTCTGAATTTCCTCCTCAAACTTGACCTTGATATCCTCATTATTCCACCTCAAATTTAGCACTAGATCATTGTAATTTAACTGAGCCAATTTTAACGTTAACCAGTCAGATCCCAAGATAAGATCAAATATCAAATGCGGAATTACCAAACATATCTGAACGCTAATAAAATTATTAATACAGATCGGGACAGCTACTTGTTTACAAATTTGCTTAGACCTCTTTCCAACAGCCGTAATGATGAAAGTAGACTTAACAGGCATTTCCTCCAACTGAATACCCTGTTTCACTAATGACTCATACCACTGAGAACTAATACATGATATTTGGCTACCAGAATCAATCAAAACTTTAACCCACGCCCCCCAGACTTTCAATTTAACAACGGGATTGACTACTTTATTACTTGAATCTCCATTATTCTGCTCGGGTTCATACAACAAATCGTCTCTAACATCTAGGTCATATGGTAACACTTTCATGGTAAGACACTTCGCTACCTTCGTACTAGGCTGGAATTCTGACCTAACATTACAGCCTCTAGTTAGTTTAAAGGTTCCCTTTGTGTATTGACGTTGGACTCATTAGTACATTGCTCTGGCCTCCGTTGGGGATTTCCTGTCCTATATTCAGGTACTCCGCTCCTGCTGTTCTGCTGAGGTCTGAACTGATTGCGAGCTTCGTGATTCTGTGTTCTACCGTTATGTCTCATTCCGTTGTGATGACTAAAGTTCTGAATATTCTCCGTTCTACTCCTAAGGTTACCTAAAGCATCAAAACTGCCTAGTAGGTTCTCCATCTCCTGAATAGTACCAACTTTTTGCATGCAGGCCGCTTCTCTCACCCTGTCCGGAAAATGTCTCAAAAGTAGTCTTACTACATCAGACCCCTCGGTTATACCATCTAAGTTCTGACAAATCATGACATGTGCCAGGAAGTACTCGGTCATAGTAACTCCCTCATGCTGTTTGTACCTCCCAAATACCACCCTTTCTCTCTCCCGAGCTTGTATCGCTTCATTCCAGAATTTCTCTCTAAATTTATTTCTGAATTCTTTCAGGTTCGTCATCGTTTGCCTATATACCATGAACCAAGACCGAGTTTCTCCTACAAAAGCATGGTCAATATTTTCCATAACGTCTTCCCAGTCCATAGACCCTTCCTCTAGACGCTTTTCAAACCGTTTTTCTATCATCTTAAGGAAATCTAGCGGGTTCGTTTGTTTCCCATTAAATTTAGGTAGTTCAATTTCCCTAATGTAGCTATTTCCTAGACATTGCCTTCCCGTGAAAACCTGTTTATCCTTTGCCACCTGTTTTAACTTATTTTCTGCTTTCTCTATCCGGCATTCTACATCTTTGTCTCTCCTATCAATTTCTCTCTCCAAATTAACCTGCTTCTCTTTCAATGTCCTAATTTCAATCTTATTCTCTTCAGCTATCGCAAACCTTTCTTCACTTGCCCGGGTCTCATCTTCTATTCTAAGCTTTACCGTGTTAATCTCTTGTTGGACGTGGTCTTTAAATATCCGTATTTCCCCTCTTTGAGTCTCAACTCTCTTATCAATACTAGTGACCTGCCTCATTACTTCCTCCCTAGTAGAGTTGTTTTCCTTCCCCATTAATTCCAGGAATTCACTTCTCTGTTCCGCAAACTTTTCTTCTACCTTTTTCCCTTGCCGTACATATTCACTTTCCTGGTCCTCTAATCGCTTATTAAAATGTTCATTTTTTACCACCAGATCGCGTAACTGCCTACTGTGTTCGTCCATTCTCCGATTCGCTTCCTCCTTATTTTCCCTCATCTCCCTACTTAATTCAGCTTTAGTTTGTTCTAACTGTTCTTTCAGTTCAGATTTAGTTTGTTCTAATTCACCTTTAAGCTCAGATTTAGTTTGTTCTACATCTGTTTTAATTTGTTCCAATTCACTTTTTATTTCAGTTTTACTGTCCTCTATCTTACTTAACATTAACTGCATCATTCCCATTAACTGATCATTATTATTACTTTCATTGTTAGTGTTTACTTCCGCTTCGCCCCCCATCCTACTATCATCTGACTCCATACTGACTTCTTTCTGTTTGCCTTCACTCTCCATACTACTTACACTTCTATCTTCAATTTCCTCTACAAGACTACACAACTCTTCCTCTGAACTCAATACGTTATTGCCTTTTATCGCCCGTCCACTGCGCAACATCCTCTCCTCTTTCGTCTGATCAGCCATGACCCTTCCCACAATCAAACACTCTTAATGAAACGTGGATATCCAAATTTTGCCCATAATACGAATTCTGATATCGTTACTGTCATTAACTGCTCCATACTTAATGATTTTCTTGCCACACGTTGGAGCGGCATTTATGTGACTTCCCCTCTCGGAGAACAATCATCAAACGAGAAATGCAACCAAGCTAACAAAGGGCGCCAATCTTTAAGTTGAGGACTTAAAGATAAAATTTATAATCAAGCTTGGACAGACTCTTATCACAGGGGTGGGGTGATAGTGCACTAATCATTAAGCAGGAGAATTAGAAATCAAAAGGCTAATTAAGGCAGATTGATTAAAATGAACTAGAAAAATACTATTTATTATATTTAATATAAATGACGACGGTTTAACGAGAACTGAATTTAAAATAGAAAATGAAGTTAACAAAAAATTGAATGACTCTACCTCGCGAAAACTTGGAATATCTTTAACTCGCTTGCTCACCATGTAGTCTTGTTCTGCTGGTCCTGGGAAAGCTTCCATCCTTGTAGCGGGAACATCATCGGTCGTCTTTGAGATCTCTTCATCTGCAGCTAAGTACCATTCCTGCCTTGCCAATTGCACCCACCACTAATTGGAAGATGACTTCAAAACTACCACTCCCTATTATGCTTTATCCCATATATTGGAGATAAGCCCTAAGTCATAGTTAGAAGAACCACCTTCCAACTTTACTGAAAATGTTCTCTGAAGTTTCATTTCTATCTAGATTAAAACTATCTATTGACTTAGACTGGTTCAAACCGGTCTTGTAGCCGTGCTGTACGTAATTCCTGATGAGAGTGGCTCTACACCCCTCATTCAGAATTTCTAAGTATCGAGACGAAGAATCAAGTAGAAGATCAATAAGAAAATCACGTAGAAGATGTAGAATAACTCGTAGAAGTCCAGTAGAAGATCAGTAGAAGATCATAAGATCATAAGATGAAGCCACGATTTTTTTTTTTTTTTTTTTTTTGCAGGGAAGAGTGGGAAGTGATACAAGGAGTATCTGCCTGTTTCCATGTCAAACACGCTACCAGGCGATATTGTATTAGGTATATGGTATTGAAGTTTGGTATTGAAGGGTCAGGGAAAAACCACATAGGCAGAAAGAAGAAAGAGCCTACATGTAAAACCTGACATCTTTTGATAGCACATGCAAGGATGTGGGCTGGAAAAAAGACCAGAGGTTGTGTTAGTTAGGAACAGGTAACATGCACAAAACATAAACCAATTCCTCGCCATTCCATCGCCTGGGGATCAGTCCGTCTGGGCACTGCTGGGACTAGCGCGGTCCTTGCCGGCTGCGGAGCCATGCGTCAAGTACCACTAGGGCCTGTCGCACGACTCCACCTCCTTGGGGTACCTCGTACCCAGTCTCCGATCCCGGAGAATGAGGCCAAGCCCGCCGAGGCGGGGGCCTCCTGGAATGGGGTGGGTCATGGCGCCGGGCCTCCCTCCTCTCTGCCCGCGCCATGGCCCTGTAGACTGGGCAACTGCGGTGGGAGGCCGGGTGGCCCCCCGCGCAATTGGCGCACACCGGCGCCTCCTTAAGTGTTGCGCAGGCCGTGTAGTGGTGATCACCACCACAGCGGTTGCACTTCACTTGGAGTCCACAGCTAACTTGACGGTGGCCCCACCTCAGACAGCGGAAACACTGCAAGAGCTGCTGAGGGGGACGTTTTACTCTCACCTGACTGCCGCTACCCGCTGAGGTCCTCTCCTGATTGGCTCCTCGGTTGACTGCTGTCCTGGGAGCAGTCCTGGGTTGCGGCTTGGCGGTCCTCTCCTGGTGAGCCAGCGACGCCTTCTGCTTCCTGGTGCGGCGTCGTCTTCTTCTTCTTCTTCCCGGGGGTTGCTTCTCGGCGGGGTAAGAGGCCTCGTCCTGGTGGCCCTCCTCCCGGCCTGGTGACCCCAGGGTAGTTGATGGCTCCGCTGCGTCGCCGTCTTCTTCCTTCTCCTGGCTGGCGGCGGCGGCGGCGTCGGTCGGTGCTAACGCCTGAGTGCATTCCCTGTCCTGTGGGGCGCACATCGAGGTCTGCAGCTCGACAGACGTGCTGTCAGGCTGGGCCTGGACAGCAGCCTCAGAACGCCAGGGGGCGTCCTCCTCCACTGAAGTCGCACCGTCGCGGCGCCAGGGGGCGTCATGCCCCACCTCCGTGATGGCGTCGCTGGTCGCCGGCTGGGTGGCCAGGACTAGGTCGGTATTAACCGCCCTATTCCTTAGCCTCCTCGGCGTCTCCCTGGTCTCCGTCGCGGCCCTGACTGCGCCGGTGTTCATCCCTGGCACGCCGTCCCTCCCTGGTAGACGGATGACCTGGAACAGAGTAGAAAGCTCCTTCTCTGCGTCGCGCATCCGCTCCTGGTCGTGATGCCGGATAATGAGGCCTCCTGGTAGGAAGCTCTCGACGGCCATGGTTGTCGAGATGATCCTGCCTCCTCGGCGAGGGCGCCGCATTCTGTCCAGGACGAGGCCCCGTTCAGAAGTTACAGGGCGCCCTGGCCTGTAGTACACGAGCAGCGCCTCGTACTCCGGGTCGGTGTGGCCTTCAGAGAAGAGAAAGCCGTCAGGGGGGTCGCACCCGTCCCTGTACGGCTCCGTCTCCACCTCGGTCTCCGGCTCCGGCTCGGGTGCAGGCGGCTCGTTCTCCTCCGATGCCCAGCAGTAGTCTGCTGCTCGCCACACGTCCGTATTCTTCTTCATCCTGGTACTCCTGAAAGAGAATAAGAATAAGCGAGCACTGAGAAGTGCTCAGCTCAGACAAAAGCCCTTTCGAAGTCGTACTAATAAGTACAGCTGCCTGGTTAGCACTTGAAAGTACTGAGCGCCTGGCAAGGAGAGAGACAACGGAGCGACAGGCACGTACGACCTCTCGCTACGACAGCCAGCTGCTCCTTATGATCATGAAGCCACGAGCTCCAACACGCCCTTTTATAACCTTCTCTCGCGCTAATTACAGGTCGCTACACGTGGTCCAATCAGATGATACGTCTCTCCCCACTCCAGATATTAGAGTTGACGGGCCATAACCAAGATATCAACTGTTCTTCTATTCGTCCTTTCACTCAGTATCCATGGCAACATGACGCTCCTTTGAAAATATAGGCGTTGAACAGTTTGAATAATTCTGGTCGAAATACGGTAGCTTACGTTAGGACGCGTGAACACGTGCTCGCTTTTCTCAGAACTTGATGTCTAAATTTGTCCTTCCAACTTCCTCGGTGATGTGGCAAGATAGAGGAAATCTATTGCAAGTTAATTTTAACCGACTGTCGCAAGAATCTAAGTGAATATGAGGATATTCAGCCCTCGTTTATAAGTCGTAGTTACAAAGTAATGAAATGATAGTGAGCAAATGATTAAACATGAATTATAATACAATTACATACCAAAATAAATATCATGACGTTAAATTCCTGAATTAATTACACATAATAAAATTAACATAATTACACTGTAACGTCTGGAACGTTACACATTGACCATTGTTTGTTGCGATGTAGTTTGTGTCTTCTGCTGCCACAAATCTCCGATACATGGGATTACGGTTGCGTACCGATAAAAACAGCCTGCCTGAATATTGGCGGGAAGTATCTGGGGTGTTAGATAACTCTCTTCTTTAGCATGTCATTCCTCTGGTTCATAAATTTACTGATAACTACTGGCACGTGACACGCTGGTTCATCATACTATTCCAGCTATTCGATACCTACCGTGAGGTGCTGATTGGAATGAGCACTGTGAACACTTAACGGAATAATGGCAGAGTCAGAATTTTTAATAACTACCACCGTCGTAAGAGGAGCGCTTAGACCCACCGGTTACGACACTACACCTTGGTGTGTACTACCCCCCCCCCCCATCGGGGAAAGGGCACAGTGGGGAAAACACAGGCCAATGGAGTAAGGAATGCTCACGGCTTTCTGCGGCTTGATCATTCCAGCTCTGGCACTTTGGACTGTTACATCTGCAGCGTAGTACTGTTCGTTAAAAGTGAGAAAATGTGCAGTTTTTCATTTGACGAGTATTTCATACGATAAATTTGCTTTTAATCGCGACATTCCTACTGACGTCATTGTAACAACAAAGACAGTCCTTTTGAGAATGTGAAAAGGTAGGTGGAGAGTGACTGTCTGCCATTACATTCAAAACTGTCCAACCGATTGTGACTGATAGCAGGCAAGAGGTCCTGCCATTACAATGAAAACTCCCTAACCCAATCTTCACATGAGAAAAGACGCATGGTGACTTCCCCGTCGCGTTTCTCGTGTGACGTTAAGAGCTATGCAATTTAATACAGTCTTATCCACAACGTGTACACTATTTAACCTACAATTCTGTATAAATTGTAGAATTCCGTAGCGAAGCACGGGTACATCAGCTAGTAAATAAATAATGAAATAAATACATTAATAAATAATGGTTCATGGTGCTAATGTAGTCACGCCTTAGTTCGTGAACTATGGGCAACGGCTGAGTGGCCTAGTAAGTGGCCCTGAGAGTCGGGATACCAGTTGCTACGCGATGGGAGTAGGAATCTCGGACATATTCTGAGTCATTGCCCTCCTTGTGATCAGGTGGCAAGGACTATACTATCCACCAGGGTCTCTAACATGTTAGAGGACAGATCGTCACTTGGAGTATGTGTAAGCAAGGGTAGCATCCTGCTCCACAGAATTTACCGAGCTCAGAACATTTTAAGCAAGCTTCGACCTATGGGAGTAACGGAGTCCCACTACCATTTCACAGGCGAGGGACTCCTTAAAAACAATTTGGTGAATGAAATGAAATTCGATGAGGAACTAACAATATTTATGGGACTTATGGAAGAAAGATAGTGGAACTGGCTGAGTCAACAAAGAGTATGCATCTGGATGTGCTAGAAGTAAATGATATTCGGGTAAGGGAATATATACTTAACGGGTGTCAAAAAGGGAAGAGCAGAGTGTGGCGTAGGACGGTTCATCAGGAACACTATTGCACGCAACGAAGTTTCTGCTAGGCACGTAAATGGGCGAATGATGTGGGTAGATTTGGCAGTTGGAGGAATTAGGACGAGAATTGGGAACATGCATCATTTTCAAAAATATTTTTTTTTGAAAAGTACACCAATGAAATAGTATGTAAACGTATTACATTGTGGTATGTTGCCTTGTTTTCTACCATTAAAAAATATTTAATAGTGCCTTTCCGCAAGGCGAGTGAAACGGCCTCTGACGTAAGCGGCGCGCTGTGACGTCACGATCCAGTACCGCATGGAGCTCTACCAGCAGTTGTGCATCAGCCGTTGCTAAAAGCCGATTGTTTATTATTCATGATCGCGAATAACTTCAACATGACAGAAGGAAGGTTCAAAACAGCACAATCAGACAATCTATCATGTGTAGATGTCATCATTCTTGAAAAATAGTGACTTTTGTGGCCGCAGAATTTCGCGGATAAAAAACAAGTTTGTAAGTGGCATCTTTTATATACGTGCAATGTACTGTAACCCATAGTATTAGGATAACAACTGAACCTGGATAGATATCACATCACTTTCAACATTTCCTTCTAGACTGATTCCCCTATTAAAGAATAACATTACATTTTCGGGCTTTCAACATTAGTAAAGTAAGAAATCGGATTTCAGCACTAACATAAACATATAGGTAGCATTATAGTACTAGTCCGCTTCTGTGGTGTAGTGGTCAATGTGTGCCACTCCCGGAGGCCCGGTTTCGATTCCCGGCTCTGCCATAAAAGTTGAAAATAAATAGTACGAGGGCTGGAACGGGGTCTACTCAGCCTCGGGAGGTCAACTGAGTAGAAGGGTTTCGAATCCCACCTCAGCCATCCTCGAAGTGGTTTTTCGTATTTTCCTACTTCTCCTCCAGGCACCTAAGGCCACGGCCGTTTCCTTCCCTCTTCCTTGTCTATCCCTTCCGATCCTCCCATCCTCCAACAAGGCCCCTGTTGAGCATAACAGGTGAGGCCTCCTGGGCGAGGTAATGGCCCTCCTCACCAGTTTCATCACCATACTCAAAGTCTCACGTTCCAGGACACTGCCCTTGAAGTGGTAGAGGTGAAATCCCTCGCTGAGTCCGAGAGAAAACCAACCCTGAAGGATAAACTGATTAAGAAAGAAAGAAAGAAGGAAAGAAAGAAAGATCATAGTACTATAGGGCTATAATCTATCATTCCCCAAAAAATATATATTTATGGTTAGGACAACTGGCCTACCCACTTCCGGGGCCCATGAAAGAGAATTAAATATCTTTGTGGAGGGAAAAAGTTAAACATGATAAAGGTAAATATGACTTCATCTAGTTTTCACAAGTCGGGCTGAGTGGTTCAGACTGTTGAGGTGCTGGCCTTCTGACCCCAACTTGGCAGGTTCGATCCTGGTTCAGTCCGGTGGTAGTTGAAGGTGCTCAAATACGTCAGCCTTGTGTCGGTAGATTTACTGGCACGTAAAATAACTCCTGCAGGACTAAATTCCTGCACATCGGTGTCTCCGAAAATCGTAGAAGTAGTTAGCGGGGCGTGAAGCCAGTAACATTAATTACATTTGGCTTTTAACAAGCTGAGCATATCAGGAAAGAAAAGTGTCCTGGTGACATTTTAGTCGCTCAATACAGGAATGTCTTTGGGTGCTGTGACTTTAATTTTTTTTTTTTTTTTTTTGCTGTTTGCTTTACGTCACACCGTCACATAATGGCGACGATGGGACATGAAAGGCCTAGGAATGGGAACAAAGCGGCCGTGGCCTTAGGTACAGCCTCAGCATTTGCCTGGTGTGAAAATGGGAAACCACGGAAAACCATCTTCAGGGCTGCCGGCAGTGGGGTTCAAAACCCACTATCTCCCGGATGCGAGCTCGCAGCTGCGCGCTCCTAACCGCACGGCTAACTCGCGCGGTATTTTTACCCTTCGGTTTATTGACTTGGCTTGTATAACCTAAAACTTAGGCTAAGTTGGATTATATTTTAAACACCTACATCACTATTTTCACCTGTGTGCAATTATGTTATTTATTTCATTAATATTATGATAATGATTATAATTGAGCATTGTTAACTTATAAGACTCCAACAGACAAGCATTGGTTTTGTGTAGAGTTATACATTTGTTAAATTCACGTCGTTTCCTTTCATGATGTACACGCCTATTCTTTGTTACAGTATAGGGTATTTAGATATAGCCTAAATTTCTTTACCAATTAAGCTCTTCAATAAAGACATACATAACTGTCCCATGCCAAGATATATTGGTAGAATTAGAGCTGTCGAAATGGTTCATAACCCCTTTGATTTATTATCTTGACATGGATCACCCAAAACATAGGTTAGGTTTGGAGAATACTTTAATAATCAGCATTATTTAATGCACCGTTTATTACTTTCATATTCCAAGATGTAATTGAAGCATTTAAATAAAGCATCATACATTAAAATTTAAAGTTTTACCACTAGAACAGCTGACATGGAAAAGTGATTTGAAAATTCAAACAAATTCATCTTACGTTAAAATCTTCAAAAAAAAAAAAAAATAAACTGTAGACTTTTCCGATAGATCACCAGCATTTCTCCAGCTCGCCAAAATCCATTTCTCCCTAGTTTTAGCGTCTTTGGAACGTTTATAAACAATTTGTTTGGGATGGTATGCGATGTGCTATTGCACATCGGAACTCTACACCATTTATAATTTTTCTGCCTCACTGTATGCGCAGGATTCATTTTAAGTCTAAAATATACCACTCAGATTATTATCCAATGTATAGACCTCGAATTTAACCATACTAGACACCAACGTAAAGTAGAAATACGCGCAGTGTATCCTGCTTCTCACAGCACACTATGTGTTATTTCGTCTGCTAATTCAGTCAACCTGTACGATGACGTCAGGCCAATGAGATCGCGTACTTGCGTGACATGACATTTTCGTAGATTTTTATCATGTTTGGAGTTATTATTTGTACATTCTGATCACATTTTTGAATTCTGCATGCAATTTTGTAGCAGATTAGCATATTTTTAATTAAAACCCCGGATCATGCATGTTCCCTATTCAGAAAATCAAAGCAATCCTCAGCAACCTCGTGTGTCTTCTTTCCTATCCCATAATCAAGATCTTCACATTCCTTCAACTTCAGTACCCACTTCAAGTGTCAACTCTTCTTCAGGGCTTAATACTACAGCAACAAACACCAGCAGTTCATCCCACCAGTCACATATATCAAGTTTTTTGACAAAGAAAATCAGTCATTCTGTACAGAAAAGGCTAAATCACCACTTAATGAAGCTGTTTGTGCTGGATTTTCAACCTTTCTCTATAGTGGAAGACCGTGGGTTTAGGGAATTTGTGAAGGCATTAAATTCTTCATATGAACTCCCCAACAGGAAACTACTATCTTCTAGTTACCTACCAGCAGCGTATGAGCAATGTTTCAATGCTGTCTCACAACAGCTCTTATCTACTGAAAGTGTCTGCCTTACTACAGATTGTTGGATTTCTAAAAATAATGATTCTTACATAGCTGTCACTGCCCACTACTTGGATGAAAACTTCAAGTTTATTACAACATTACTGGACTGTACACCAGTAATCACATAAATGAGATTGTAAATAAAGGGTACAGATCTCTCCACATGGTTATGAGGGTGTTCAGCGGTTGTAGTAAGGATGTAAAGGAGAGTGCATATAAATCTCTGGTAAGACCCAAACTAGAGTATGGTTCCAGTATATGGGACCCTCACCAGGATTACCTGATTCAAGAACTGGAAAAAATCCAAAGAAAAGCAGCTCGATTTGTTCTGGGTGATTTCCGACAAAAGAGTAGCGTTACAAAAATGTTGCAATGTTTGGGTTGGGAAAAATTGAGAGAAAGAAGAAGAGCTGCTCGACTAAGTGGTATGTTCCGAGCTGTCAGCGGAGAGATGGCGTGGAATGACATTAGTAGACGAATAAGTTTGAATGGCGTTTATAAAAGTAGGAAAGATCACAATATGAAGATAAAGTTGTAATTCAAGAGGACAAACTGGGGCAAATATTCGTTTATAGGAAGGGGAGTTAGGGATTGGAATAACTTACCAAGGGAGATGTTCAATAAATTTCCAATTTCTTTGAAATCATTTAGTAAAAGGCTAGGAAAGCAACAGATAGGGAATCTGCCACCTGGGCGACTGCCCTAAATGCAGATCAGTATTGATTGATTGATTGATTGATTGATTGATTGATTGATTGATTGATGGGCCACATACTAGCAGTAATTTGGCTACACATGTAAGAAGCATAACAGATAAATTTAACTTATCTGAGAAAGTTCAATTGGTTGTCACAGATAATGCAAGTAACATAAAAAATGCTGTGAAGAATGACCTAGGGTGGAAGCATTTTGGTTGTTATGCACATACCTTGAACCTGGTTGTTCAGGAAGCTTTAGATAAAGTACAACCACTACAAGAAAAGGTCAAATCTATTGTTGCCTTCTTCAAAAGAAGTGCAACTGCAACAAGAAAGCTATTGGACTACCAGAAAGCTCACAGTGATGTTATCCCTAAAAAAATAATTCAGAGTGTACCAACTAGATGGAACTCAACATTTTATACGCTGAGTCACTTTGTAGAGCTCAAAGATGCAATAAAGGTAACAACAGCATTGACCAGCAACACCTTACCTGTACTCTCTGAAGAAGAATGGGAAATTTGTAAAGATCTCTGCACAGTGCTGAAACCATTTGAAGAAATCACAAAGCAGCTTAGTGGAGAAAAGTATATCACAGCCACTGACACGTGTTTTATCATCAGTTTGCAAGTCTATGCTGAGACAAAAAATCTGTGCCCCCGTGAAGTCGGCACTGGAAATTTTAAACCAGGAAATTGCCACAAGATACCATAATATTGAGCATTCTGGAACTCTAGCTCTGTGTACATTCTTGGATCCCAGATACAGGAAGCCTGGATTTGTAGATACAACTGCTGCAGAAGCAGCAAAGAAACATGCACTAGAACTGGCTACAAAAGTATTCAGACAAGAAAAACAGCCAGAAACACAGTCATCTACATCACAAGAAGCAACTTCCAACTGTGACTCGTCAGTCTGGGAGGAGTTTGAGAGAATGATTGCCAACACTCAACCACAAGGTAAGGAAAAATTTCAATAAACTAATGTGATGTTTATTAATTTACATTTCAAGAAAATTATTTTAAATATTTTAAATATTTTTATTCCAGGAACAGGCACATCTGGGGCTATAGTAGAAGTACAACGGTTCCTGCAGGAGGCATACTATCCCAGGACTTCGGATCCTTTGTTGTGGTGGCAAAAACACAGTCATAATTATCCACTGCTGTCAAAAGTTGTGCGAGAGAGATTTGGCATGGTTGCATCATCAGTTCCTTGCGAACGTATATTCTCGAAGGCTGGAGCGTTTGTCAATGAGAAACGCTCTAGACTAAGTCCACAACACGTGCGGCAGTTATTGTTCCTCAATGCCAATTATAGCCAGTGGACTGCATCATAGCTTCTGGGTATCATGTTACAGTATTAAAGGCAGTGTAACTGGAGTATGTAAGATACTGAAGACAGTGAAATACAGTGCAATTACTAAGCCTGTGATTTTAATTTGTATATAAAATATTACATGTAATGTTGCTGTAAGTTCATGTACATTCTTGGCATGCTTGTGTATATTTGTAAATATCTCCTCAGGTTATCAACTTACAATTTAAGTTACTTATGTTCCACTCTAGTGAGGCTATCAATATTGTTTTTACATTAATTCAGTTTATTGTATCTGTCAGATAAATCTATGTAGATCATTTAACAAGGATATCTTCTGTTCATACATACAGTTTTCTGGTAATTAGTTTTCTATTATTTAATTTTAATTTGTACATAAAATATTAGCTGCAATATTGCTGTAAGATAATGTAACCTTGCTCTTAAATTATGTACGTCCTTAGCATGCTTGTAAATATTTGTAAATATCTCCCCAGATCGACTTATAATTTAAGTTACTTAAATTTCACTCTAGTGAGGCTATGTGAATATTGTTTTTATGTTAATTCAGTTTATTGTGTCTACCTGTTAAATCTATGTTGATCATTAAACAAGGATAGCTTCTATTCATACAATGAATCATATCAACTTAAGCCAAGTACTCCAGTGTTCTGGTAATTAATTTTATATTATTTAATCTTAATTTGAACATAAAATATTAGATGTAATGTTGCTTACTCTTTTAAAAAATCTCATGTAGGCCTAACCTATATTCTCAGCATGCTCATATATATTTAGTTATCTCTGCAGATTATACAAGCAGAATTTAGGTTGGTTTAAATCTGTTACTTATCTCCCCTTCTAGTGAGGCATTGTTAACATCATAGTTTTTTCTTTAATTCAGTTTATTGTGTGTCTGTCATTTAAGTCTGTGTACATCATTAAACTAGGATATCTTCTATTCATACACTGTATGTGCCCCAATTTTCTGATAATTAGTTTTCTATTATGAATGCTTATATTACTTTTTAGGCATAATCCACCAATGTATCTAAATTTCGTCCTGTTATTAGTACTGGTACTCTTCACTGAGCTCAATTTGTAAAGGCACACCCCAAAATTTTGTATACAGTTCTTCTGTACAAGTCTATGGCCTTTTGGTATTAATGGATATAATAAATGTTAGTAGCATTGGGAAAGGTTATTCTGTATAAACTGTAAAAAAACAACCATGCTAATAAGTCATTGGACCCAGCCACAGACACAGTCCCGGTTATTCAGGTTCCCCTTGACAATATTATAACTTACGACCGAAAATTTTCTAATAGCCGTTTGGAAAGGTATTTGTTTATGAGCAGTATTAGCATGTCTTTATACTGGTATCAAGGAGAAAAAGCCAAATTATAGTGTAAAAATCACCAGTATAATATAACCTCAATGTTTACTTAATTGTGTAAAAGCATTAACGAGAGCATTTAAACAATATATTAAAAAGTAAACAAGTTTAATTATTAGTTATAGCTCTTGAAGCATCACTTCACTGGCAAAAACAGTTTAGTTTAATTTATTTTTATGTTAATTCCTTCTGTACAGCAGATTTTAAGTCGCTATTAGAATAGCAGTGTGCAACAACACTGTAGTAATCGTGCCATAACACTATTTGGAAGAAGCAAAATTGCTATTCGCAACAGTTATTTTGAAACTGTTTCGAGCTCGAAACAGGAACAGTTGAAACTGTTTCGCACAAATAGCAGTTTAGCCCACTTCTAGTGATCACTGAACGTGTGGATGGAGTGCGAAGAGAGGAAGAATGGGAGATCGGGTGACCTTGAAATAACCAATCACAGTCACAGGATAACCGGCGATGTGCCAGGCTCGAAAATCAAACGTGTTTGATACCATGGATGTGGCGAGGATAGCAGCTATGAGCCGGGCTCCAGGGTAAAAGCACCGATTGAGATCCATTGGTTTGTTTCATCATCGCCCAACATCGAGCAGCGAGGCTTGGCGATGTGCCAGCAGCCAGGCTGCAGCATAAACGTACCCTTACAGTCGATTTTTAAATATCGAGAAAGTTGGCCGTGTGGTTAGGGAAGCGCAGCTCTGAGCTTGCATCCGGGAGATAGTGGGTTCGAACCTCCCACTGTCGGCAGCCGTGATGATGGTTTTTCCGTGGTTACCCATTTTCACACCAGGTTGTACCTTAATTACGGCCACGCCCACTAGCCGACAAGTGCACCTATGCGTAATCTGTCGGCGTGAGTAGGAACTATCGGAAAAACAAAACTCTATTCCTCAGTTTCTGAACAGCAAAACTAGGAAATACACTGTACTTTTTGACTCACCCTCACATTATATCTGAATGTAGAAGTTGCGAAAATTTACGCATTGCGGGAATATGTTAACGTACATAAGTCGCTCTTATAACTTCACTCAGGAAAATTAAAGGCGTGTGTTGTATGAGAATATTGTATTTCCTCTCTACTTCTCCCTTCTCTTCTCTTCTCTTCTCTTCTCTTCTCTTCTCTTCTCTTCTCTTCTCTTCTCTTCTCTTCTCTTCTCGCCCACCTTCACCTTGTATGAAACATAAAAAACTATTTTTCAAGGTGTATTCATACCGAACGCTGTCGTATCTCAATGGTTCTGTCATTGATCCAACCATTAGCCTGAAGAGAAGGGAAGACTAGCAAGCGAAAGCGCATGAATAGAAGTGTAAGAAATACACTCCCATTACCAAGAAAAATATAATTTAGAAAAATATCATTCAACATCCAGGTCAAGCCATAGGATTATTGACTCTGGCTAAGGGAACAGTGGCGATCAGGCCTGCCTTTTCCTGTAAACCGTTCGATCTAGTACAGAATGCTACTAACGAAGCATATTTATCAGTGTTGAAAGGTTCATCTAGCATACTTTTCAGCAGTCTGTGAAACTAGGATAAAAGTACAGTAATGTGCAACATTTCATTTATTGTCAAAGAATTCTATCACCACGTAATTATTTTCCACCTTACAGTGGATTTTAATAGTTTTATTATTATTGTTATTATTATTATTATTATTATTATTGTGTTCTTGATGCTTGTTTAAATGGGACTAACATCCAGCTCATCTGAACGATTATTATTATTATTATTATTATTATTATTATTATTTTATTATTATTCCTTTCTTTCTTAATCCATTCCCTCAGACTCAGCGAGGGATCCCACCTCTACCGCTTCAACGGCAGTATCCTGGTCGTGAGACTTTGGGTCGGGGATTACAACCGGGGAGAAGGACCATCACCTCGCCCAGGCCGCCTCACCTGCTACGCTTAATAGGGGTCTTGTTGGTGGGGGGGGGGAGAGAAGATTGGAAGGAATAGACAAGGAAGAGGGAAGGAAGAGGCCGTGGCCTTATGTTAGGTACCACCTTAGCATTTGCCTGGAGGAGAAGTGGGAAACCACGGAGAATCACTTTGAGGATGGCTGAGGTGGGAATCGAACTCCTCTCTATTGAGTTGACCTTCCCAGGCTGGGTGGAGCTCGTTCCTGCCTTCGTACCACTTTCTAAATTTCGTGGCAGAGCGGAGAATAGAACCCGGGCCTCCGGGAGTGGTAGCTAATCATACTAACCATTACACTACAGAGGCGGACGTGTATTTATCTTCATTGCAAAATCTGGCATCCATTCGTGAACACACACACACACACACACACACACATGTTCACACCGGGTTTCGAACCTCTGTTGTTATGATATGCACGATTGCATAGTTTACAGATGATCCACTGCACTACGTAGAAAGGTGCCAGGTGCTTCTAATTTCATAGTGCTGCATGTGAGTGCATATCACTTGGAGGAGGGAGATGGAAGAATGAGGACTACTGACACAATGAGTGAGAATTACGGGCCGTGCCGCAAAACGCATCCAGCTGCCTGTACAAAGCCGAACGTAGCCGAAATAGACTTAATCATACACTAGTGTCCAAAAGCTAAGCATAATCACTAAACGAGACCATACCACCTGATAGGAATGTCAGACGGAGTGGTGAACAAACGGAAGCTGACTCCTGCCTTCTTACCACTTTCCAAATTTCGTGGCAGAGCGGGGAATAGAACTCGGGCCTCCGGGGGTGGTAGCTAATCATACTAACTACGGAATGCTACTAAAGTATGTCACACGACCTGTCCAAAAACAGTGTTAGAAAGGTTCTGATAGCTAAGGTACACACTAACAAAACTTGGCAATGTCTTCCACTACAAAATATGATGTTAATAGGGTTACCCCTAAATGCCACACATGCTTCGCAGCGACGTGGCATGCTGTCTATCAGATGGTCCAAGAGCTCTTGTGGCAGTCGATCATATTCCTCTGAAAGGGCGATGCGAAGGTCTTGGAGGGTCCTTGGTGGAGGCTGACGGGATGCGATTCGCCTCCTCAATGCATCCCAGGCATGTTCTATAGGATTCAGATCCGCAGACCTCGCTGACCAGTCCATACGATGAATGTCTTCCCCAGCCAGAAATTCATCCACCAGAGCAGCGCGGTGCGGTATGGCATTATCGTCCATTAAGAGGAAGTATGGACCAACCGCACCTCTGAAGAGTCGAACATGTGGTCTCACTAACTCATCCCTGTATCTCCGAGCGTTAACAGTGCTCCTCGGACCACCCATGAAGATGTGCAGGTCCGTACGGCAATTCAACATGATGCCGCTCCACACCATGACGCCACCTCCACCATACTGGTCCCGTTCCACGATGTTCCTGTGGTAGTATCGGCTAGCCGGTTTTCTCCAGATTAATGTGCGACGGGAATCGTTCTTCAAACTGAAGCGGGATTCATCTGTGAAGAGCATATACCTCCATACATTCATGGTCCAGTTTCGATGTTGACGCTGCACAGTAAACGGGCCCGTCTCTGTGCTGGAGTGAGCAGGACGCACACCGCTGGACGTCGGGCAAACAACCCTGCTGTTCTGAGCCTCCGGTACACAGTTTGCCGTGAAACGGCAACCCCTGAGACGGCTGCAAGCTCCGCCGACAATCGTCTTGCAGGTGCACTCCGATTTCGTCGGACGGTTAAGGCCAGATATCGGTCCTGCTGTGGGGTGGTTACCCTTGGTCGACCTGGTACTGACCTACGACTAACATCTACTGTGTCTCCAAAGCCTGGAAATGACACTTTGTGGCACATTCAAGGATACGGCGACTTCGGTCTGTGTCTGGCCTGCTTCCAGGCGGCCGAGTACTCTACCCTGCAAAGGGGTCCAGATGGCGTCGTTGTGCCATTATGTTGTCATGTTCACCACGAGGGTACACTCCGTACACTATAACAGGGCAAACACGAATGAGGGAATATGGGGCGCAGGCACTGGCTGTGTTTACCTTGCGGTTACGCCGCTAGTCAAAGCAGGGAACACTCCTATCCTATACAGAGCGAACACGTAAGGTTGGTAGGTGCATATGTCGTGCGATTTGCGGACTATTTCCTGTTGCTCTGCTTACTCTTAACTTATGCTTAACATTCGGACACTAGTGTATTTCACGTCTCCAGAGATGAGACAATTTATTATTGTTATCTGTACATCGAAATCATTAAACTAGAGTCTATTCATCGCCTCGTTGTCCCCTCTCTGCTTTTCTTCCCTACATGGCCGAGTCAGTCATTCTTCTCAACCTATCCTTCTCTATTCATTTCACATTACCCCACCACCAAAGCCAGCTTTATTCATCGTGTTCATTCCTAACGTACCTGTTATCTCCGTGTGTCCACCTGATATTATTCCCACTTACCTTTTCACCAGCAATCATTCTTTTTTACCTTAATTTTGCTACTTCCAGCTTATGAATAAGGTACTCCGTGTCCACCAAACTTTCACTCCCGTAGAGCATGGGTGACCTGAAAACAGAACGATGTAGGGATAATAGGATAAACTATTCAAAATGTAATTGTTTAAAGGCTTCATTTATAGTGATTAATTTGGAAAGGTCTATTCATACGATAAGAAGCTAGTCTATACTGTACAACCAACTCACTGTGCCTTTTCTCCAAGAAATAAGTGTTTAGAAGGATTTTAATAGCGTATAACATTAAAACTACAGTACTTTATTTTTTATTTATTTATTTAATTTTTAGACGTTTACGGCCATTACAGTAATATTTACACATTTGTAGAAGCTTTCTTTGCAGCCCGGTATCGTTGTGTTCTCTCACTGGCAGCCTGTCTCCTTTCTGCTGTCCCACCCGCTCTTCTGGTTTTCTTCTTCACAAAAGCCCTTGAAGTTATTGATCTTGTGTCGGTACTTGGTTCTGTTAACAATGCCTTCACGATTTAATCCAATTTTTTTCTGATCCTTTCTGACCTCCCTGAACCACTTATCACATGTCTACTATCGAATATGGTAAAACTTTTCTTAGTCAACCGCTTGTCATCCATTCTAAATAGGTGGCCATAGAGCTTGAATCGTCGCTCCTTGATGGATTCCACCAGTCGTTCGGTTTTCTGATAAGAGTTCCTCTCGGCCTCTCAACCTGTATTGTCCAGCCACACTCTCTGGGCCCATTATCTTGATTTATTAATTTATTTATTTATTTATTTATTGACATATTTATTTATTTAGGGGATGCTTGTGTTTTGTATTACAGATTATTTGAAATTATTTAGAGTTTGATATTTGGGTCGATTGTTGGATTGGGGTCCTTTGTTGGATGGGCTAGAGAGTGGTTGGCTGTTCCAAGAGCTCTGTATTATCTCAGTGATAAAGTAGTTACCGTACTAGTTGTAGAAATTTAGCAAATTGTGTGTGTGTGTGTGTGTGTGTGTGTGTGTGTGTGTGTGTGTGTGTGTGTGTGTGTGTGTGTGTGTGTGTGTGTGTGTGTGTGTGTGATACATTTAGTTCCATAAATAAGGGTGTTTAGTGTTTCTTTGTAGTAATTTGCGATTAGTGGTATTTATTTGCAATTCACACTGAGTAGTTCCGTAGGCGTTCGCTAGATTACAACCTGTAATTTAGGACTGCGTGAAAAAAGAAATATCTCTTTTTAAATATTATTATTTAAATATCAGTAGGTTTGTTGATACAATACTTACAAAGACGGGATTTAAAAAGAATCGTAACTTCGGTAGCGGTTATATTAGTGCAGAACATTGACAGGATATTTCAAATAGCAGTTCAACTGTTCCGCCTATCACGAAGGTAATATCTTCTTTAAATAAAGCGATACTGTTATAATTTTGTTTAAAGAAAGGATTTCAAAAGAATATAGAGTATTTCACTGGCGAAATAGTTAACAATCGTATTGTTATTGATTATTGTTGCTTTTCGTATTCAAAAACTGGCATTGTTGGCTACAGTCGTGAACAAAGGATGTAGTGTATCAAGAAAATATAAATAAAATCAGCTGATTCTTGTATTCAGATCATTTGTAGCAAATATAGTAGGGACAATACGCGACACTCAGCGAGATATCGAGGGACAGCTATTTGAGCTCTCTCTAGCGGATTGACCTGAGAACTACTGATTCTGTCATAAGAGCACGTGTATTTGTGTGTCAAGGTTTTGGTGTTATTTATGCGTTTTCAGTGAGTTGACATAATTAAATACTAGCGTGTGTCATTCCTTGTTTTCTCCTCTCAACATGAGGGGAAAGGTATGTGCTGTGTTTGGCTGCAGTAACTATGAAGTAGAGAAGAATGGGCGGTCTTTCTTCCGTTTCCCTCGTGACAAGAAAATGCAAGTAATATTGTGTTTACATATATATTCTCCCAGTGACAAAGAGATTTTTATAGTACTTCATAATCTTCTGACCTGCTCGACCCATATTTTCACTGGCTTAAAATATAATACGCATATTTTATTGTATAGTGTCCTACTCGTTGGCTGAACGGTCAGCGTACTGGCCTTCGGTTCAGAGGGTCCCGGGTTCGATTCCCGGCTGGGTCGGGGATTTTAACCTTAATTGGTTAATTCCAATGGCACGGGGGCTGGGTGTATGTGTTGTCTTCATCATCATTTCATCCTCATCACGACGCGCAGGTCGCCTACGGGAGTCAAGTAGAAAGACCTGCACCTGGCGAGCCGAACCCGTCCTGGGATATCCCGGCACTAAAAGCCATACGACATTTCATTTTGTATAGTGAAGCAGTTAACCTTCAATACCGATGTGTTGTTGTAGGTGTGATCTGTGGGTTTGATTTAATTCAGGAAAATACATATGCATATGAGTGTGGCTGGTTGTGTTCCAAGTTACCCCATTTGGAGTGCCGTAATGTGTTGTCAAGCACTGAAAGAAATATGGGTGATTTAAGAAATGTACATATTTTGTTGAAACAATATGATGATGCAAATTTGCTTTACCGTAATGTAATTACATTATGGCAAGTATTGCTTATAGGGAAAATTTGAATGTTTTTGAGGCTAAATTTATAGATTTTCTTTCTGTTAGTAGGTTTCAAGTTAAAAGGAAAATTGTTCATCTCTTAAATGTAAATTCATTGAATCATGTGTGTAAGGAATGTGCCGATATTTTTGTTGACAAGTGTTTTAATATGATGATAAAATTCTTTTAAATGAGAAATAAGAAAAATCTAGCCGTGAACGTTCAGGCAGGAATTCTAAAGCTAAAAAATTAATGCATAAATGAAAGATCAAGCCCTTTCACTGCAGTCTATTTCACATCTTGATTATATGTCAAATTCCAGTCTCTAAATAATAACCTGTTAAATAATTCATTAATTTATCCAGAATTGCTTTAGCAACATTGAAGTTAATATCTTAGTAACACTTTCTTCCTAGACGTAATTTATCTATCCATTTCCGTGTATACATTTCCATTGATATTTGAATTTAGCGCGAATTTTCAGATCAAGCCACTAGGAGCGCCACTTGCGACTTGTCTCCCATTTTAACAAGGCTAAATCCGGAATTGTTGCGTATTGCCTCTACTGTATTTGTTTGAAGTCCTGAGTAGGTAGTTAAAGTATCCGTAATTTAAATTTCACAACCTCGATCTTTCAATATTTATGAGCGCTTAACTAATAATAATCAAGTTCCTATATTCCAATAATAGCAATTCAAGTCCCTGGCGTAGTTTTGAGAGAATTTTTTTTTGACAAATTATTGTAAACAACCTCATCTTTTTCTGCATTTAATGACACTTTTATTCTCCATCCCGCGGAAAATAATAGTAATCCACCATCTGTAATAATCACATAACCACATTTCAGTTAAGAATTGTAGTGTAGATACGGCATATTAAATAGTATCTTGCCTATTATATTCGTGCGTGTCTTTGTGCAAACGGCAGGTTTCATTTCTATTACAGCAAAGTAGGATAAAGAAGTACTAATATTAATCTGTCTACGTATTTAACTTTGTTGGTAATCCTTGAGTATTTCTTGCGAATTTCTAACTTTAGGCCTATTTGGAATTTTCATTTCTATTTGTGCTTAGTAATTACCTATTGTAATTAGAATACATCTGAACGTAGTTTAAAATTATTGTAGTGTATTGTACGTCGTATCTGAACGTAGTCTGATCGTAGTTTAAAATTATTGTAGTGTATTATAGTATCTTATTACAAATTAGTGTGTTTATTCTATTGCTGTGAAATATTTGTGCAGTATAGTGTCTGTGGTATCTGTAGTAGCTCTCTCACTAGAATTCTGTTGTAGTAATTAGGTTAGACTTCACTGCAGTTTAGAATTGTGTAATTCTTGTGTATTATTTTCTGTTTTCATCCTTTTAGGCAGTGGCGTATGCTGAGTCCAAGACGTGGGCTACCACTAGACTTAGGTTACCCCTTTGCGATGGTTGGTTTAGTGAATGACAAACCTTTTAAGCGTTTTGAGCTGCAACGAAGAACAGTTGCCTTATGGATAATACAGGATAAACAGGGGCGTAATTACCCATTCTACATGGCCTTAAGATTAAAAGAGAAAAGGTTGCACATAACCGGCCATTAACAAAAGGCAAGGAGGCGAAACTCCAACATTCCTTATAGAAATTACTAAAAACCTAAGTGGGATTACAGCCTAAAGATACAGAGGTTAATTCCATACTACAAAAGGGTGGCTAAAGGAGGAACCTTTAAAGCCAAGACGAGATTGACAAAATTTAGAGTTTGAAAACTTGTCACCCAATTGCAAGGTTGAATGGGAGACGGCAGAGGGTCACCACTCTTCTTTCCCTTGCAATACATATTTCCCGGTAGGAAATAAAACAGAGTCATCAGACTTCGCCGAAAATCCTACATTTAAACCACCAGTTTACAAAATTACATTAAAAGAAAACGGCTAAAACCTTCGCATCAAACTACCCTCAGGCGCTATCACATGTTTAGGAAAATTCTGCCATAACCTTGTATCACTCGATATTCTTCAAGCAGCCCGCGCCCCTGCCTCCTAGGCCTCTGTCAAGTCACACTCCCAGGCACTGGAGCAATTCAGACAAGACGGCCGTAAGTGCCCTGCTTATGTAGTTCTGTAAGGGGAAGCTTCCCGATTAAATTGAACCACACGTTGCTGATAGGCTCGATTCCTGCACACAACCCCGGTTTTTGATAGGCTAGAGAACATATTTACAACCATATGATATTTAGATTACAGTAGAGAAGGAACCAGCTGAAGTGTTGACAACTTCGGAACACTTAAAAAAAAAAACGTATTCAGGAAAAGGTTAACAATAACAAATATGAAATTTCGTAATTTCTAGGTTTGTCTTTGGTGCGTGGGAGTGAGCTAGCAAATAGATGTTAGAGCCATCTAACTGTAGACGATGAAATTCTTTGGAAGTTTACAAGTTCAAGTCCGTTGGTATAGATGGCCGTAGAGAAGGCGCGCAGTTTAAATAGCCGGCGAACCGCTGGTATTATTATTATTATCTTCAAACACTTCATACGCACTAAACACATCACACTACCATCCACCACAGAAACACGTAAAATAATAATGTTACTATCCCCCTGTGGGTGGGGCCGGTAGAATACACTCTCGGTATCTCTAGCCTGCCGTATAAGGAGACTAAAATGTGTCCCAGAGGCTTTAATTTTTTGTAACATGTTTGAACCTGACATTGCTTCCAGTTATTTGCGTCAGGTGTCAGGCTAATCCCTTTCATATTTCTTATCCAACCTCCCTTGGTCAACTGTTGTTTTTCTTCTGTTCCGACGGTTTTAGGTTTCCGAGGCCTGGAGAGTCTTTCATTTTCGAACCATTTTTTGGTGCTTGTATTTCTTTGGACAATACATTCATTCTAAACATTGTTGGAACTTTTCAAATTTTGCTTAAGGTGGTTGCCCAGTTATACTTCCCCTTGAGTCAATAGAAACTTGATAAACTGCATTCCTTCAGACCATTTACGAATGAAACTGACCAATTAAAGGATGATGTACCCATATGCAATTTTTTTTTTTTTTTTTTTTTTTTTTTTTTTTTTTTTTTTTTTTTTTTTTTTTTTTTTTTTTACAGGCATTAGTGTAAGTAACCGCCAAACACACACTTTCCTTGAAATACAGTATACTGGTGATTCAAAGTTTGCACAATGAATGATGATGACATTACACATATAATAATAGTTTGTATGTAGATACGATAATGAACTTTTGGGCTTTATTTTCACAGAGAACTTTGCTCTGCGTCTTCAGAAGATAATCTAGTCTGTTCATGAGCAAGACCTCTAAAAATGAATGAAGGTTTGAATGACTTGAACTTAAGAATGCTTTACTTTTTTCTATGTTGAGTAGTACTCTCGTTCGCCACTAGACGGCTCTCTGTGCGCAGCGCGAACCCTCTCGTGATGAGGAAAATACGAATTTGTAAAAAATCGGGAAGAAATAATAATAGTGAAAGGACACCTATATAAATCCTTAATGGCTGACAACCACGTATTACTTAAGTGAGAGTCCCTGTCGAAATACGTATTTCCACACCTTCCCGTATAATCCCAGACCTGTAGTGTTTAGTGTGGGTAAGAGCTCGAACATCGGGTCGGCGGATGCAGAGAGGGAGTCTGGGCCTACAAGTGGTCACGGTTGGTCCGTGGTCCAACAGTTCTGCACTCTGACCGGCCAACCGAGCAGAGGAGGGATGGCCACGGCTCTAAGCCTCTAAATTCGGGAGATGGAGAGGGGCTGGTCCCCACCTTCGGCTGCCTTGAAAATTGTTTCCGTGGTTTTCCATTCTCCTTCACTAAGGTGAATACCGAGACAGTTCCTAGTATAGGCAACGAACGCCTACCTCCTCACTTTCTCCAAGCATCTGCTGGTCTGAGAGACGGCGTCACCGTCTAAGAGGCTCACCTCCCCCTTCAAGGAAGGAATGAAAACATGTTAGTAGTAGTCAAACATCTTGGAACGCAACATAGGTAGGGCGTGCTCAGCTATTGCTGATTTGTCTGGCTGGTTGATACGGATATTACGTTGGTGTTCCTTGATACGAGTACCAATGGAACCGGAATGTTTGGCCAATGTATACCTTGCCGCAAGTACAGGGAATTTTGTACACTCTAGGGTGTATTTTGTATTGCTTATTACTAAGAGTGGTGCAGCCTTTGTAAGGCAGACCCTTCAACGATGACGCGCACCATGTGTTATAAGTACAATGTACCTTTAAAAAATAAGGAAACAAGATCTTGCACGGAGGAACTTTATTTTACTGGCAGGTAAAAGAATACATAGTAGTACATATTGCTATTCAACATTCTCACTATTCTTATCTAAGCTCTTGTTCCTCTACATCAAGACATCGATGTTGGTCAAAACATAAATCTGCTTCCAGTTCCGGAAGGCACGTCATGACGTTCATCCTCGTGCTTCATCAACGATCCGAAGAGATGGAAATCACTGGAGGCCTGGTTGGATGGTCATCGCTCAGCCCAGCTCGACAAAGTTTGCCTTTTTCTAGGTGAGGTAAAGAGAATAGAGCTGTGTTCGTGACATTTTTTTTTGGGGGGGGGGGTGCCGTGAGGCTCCGCCCCGCCTCACAGCCCGTGGTGACCTACCTGTTTGGACAAATGACCGACAAGCGAGTACTAACGCAGGAACATAGCCTAGTACAAGAGTACAGAATAACTTGAGGTGAAAAGGCTAGTCTTCTGCCAGCTACTTCCACCCCTCCGTAAAGGAGAAGTTATGAGAAACCTCCCTAAACCCACCAGGCAATCCCATATCTCCTTTCGGCACTGGTTACCCTGTCGCGGTCATACCAAGACATCCCCGGCGCTAGACCACTGCCGCTCAAGAGCCACTGTCACCCCCGGTCCATGGCCGCCTGCAAGGCTTTCAAGGTAGAAAATGGAGATGATAATAAAATAAAAAAGAAATTTTGACGCGCGGTCGAGAGAGAATAAATAAATAAATAAAAAGTAGTCTTGCAAACGACCATGCGGATGGCCAGTAATGCGAAAGCTCTTCCCAAAGGAGCTACTTCGCATACCCCCTTCAAATTAGGATATTATTGCAGCCGCCACTTATAACATTAAGGACGGACCGCATAGAGAATGTGGCGAAGCACCATTGTTGTCACAGTGCTGGTGGTGGTGCTGAATATTGTTTTAAGAGGACGTACAACTGGGCAATCATCCTCCGATAACACTAATCAGAGGGGGGAGGGTGTACAGGGGATCCGACAATTAGAAAGATGAAGGTATCGGCCAAAGAAAGACGAAGTCCACTACGGGCATGAAAATGAAAGGCTCCCTAGGCCTCGTGACCTAATACCGTAGGGATCTAAAATGAACAAGAGTTGATCAACTGAGGTCGCGTAGGACAGATGAAAGTGAGGAGCCTGGAACAAGCAATGCCAAGACTCAGCTAAAGGCCTCTGTGATCGCCAATCCACGCTCCCATGTTAAGAGTCCCTAGAGCCCCCTTTAGTCGCCTTTTACGACAGGGAGGAGATATCGTGGGTGTTATTCTACTTCCCCCACCCACAAGGCAAGTTTAAGTATATTAAACTCTCCCACAAACTTTACGTATGGCAAAGGAGAAATAACTGACATGGAGGGCATCACATCTCGACTAGCATTCATCTCTGGTCTTCTGGAGGTAATTACCTTAATATTAACGTTGTTACTGCTGATTGTTTGACTAGATACTAAGGAATAGTACAGGGCAAGGTATATTGCGGAAACCATATTAAGGAGGTTGTCAAGAAAGGTTATAGATTTCTCCACACGGTGGGTGTAGTAAGGATGCAAAGGAGAGGGCGTATAAGTCTCTGGTAAGACCCCAATGCATGGGATCCTCACCAGGACTACTTGATATGAGAACTGGAAATAATTCAAAGGAAAGCAGCACGATTTGTTCTGGGTGTTTTTCGACAAAGGTGTAGTGTTACGAAAATGTACAAACTTTGGGCTGGGAAGACTTGGGAGTAAGGAGACGAGATGCTAGACTATGTGATATGTTTCGAGCTGTCAGTGTTGAGTTCGCGTGGAAGTAGAGGAATAAGCTTGAGTGGTGTTTTAAAAGTAGGAAAGAAGTATGAAGATAAAATTGGAATTCAAGGAAAATTGGGACAAACATTCCTTTATAGGAAGAGGAGTTAGGGATTGGAATAATTTACCAAGGGAGAATTCAATATATTTCCAAATTCTTTGCAATTATTGAAGAAAAGACTAGGGAATGTGCCACCTGGACGACTACCCTAAATGCAGATCGGTTTTGATTGATTGATTGATTGATTGATTGATCGATCGATTGACAGGCAGGAGATATCGTGGGTGTTATTATACTGCACCCACTCAGAAGATTGATTGATTGATTGATTGATTGATTGATTGATTGATTGATTGATTGATTGATTGATTGATTGATTGATTGATTGATTGATTGATTGATTGATTGATTGATTGATTGATTGATCAGTGGCTTATGCTGGGATCAAGACGTGGGCTACCGGTAGACTTAGGTTACCCCTTTTCGTTGGTAGGTTTACTGAACGTCAAGCCTTCAGCGTTTTGAGCTGCAGCCAATAGCCAAAGGAGAAGCCTGCTGTGTTGTGAAATCTGGTTCACAAGCTACTGCCCTGGCCTCTGCTGCTGCCAATACTCAACCCCTGATTAGTGGAGATTGTAGCCGAAGGTTTAGCAAATAAAAATCCGGCTTTGTGTGTGGCTAAATGGTTAGAATGCTAGCCTTTGGTCCGATGGTCCCGGATTAATTTTCCGAATCAACCCCCTCATATTGTTAAATACTCTGGCTTAGGGACTGGGTATTTATGACGTTTTCGCCATTCATTTTACCCTCATTAGGAGACCACCAACCCTACACAGATTCTATGCATTTTTATTATTATTATTATTATTATTATTATTATTATTATTATTATTATTATTATTATTATTATTATTATTATTTTGCTAGTTGCTTTACGTCGCACCGACACAGATAGGTCTTATGGCGACGATGGGACAGGGAAGGGCTAGGAGTGGTAAGGAAGCGGCCGTGGCCTTAATTAAGGTACAGCCCCAGCATTTGCCTGGTGTGAAAATGGGAAACCACGGAAAACCATTTTCAGGGCTGCCGACAGTGGGGTTCGAACCTACTATCTCCCGAATACTGGATACTGGCCGCACTTAAGAGACTGCAGCTATCGAGCTCGGTATGATTATTATGATTATTATGATTATTATTATTATTATTATTATTATTATTATTATTATTATTAATAATAATAATAATAATAATACAAATGCTGAATTTTACAGCGGTCGCACCCATCGTTCACTGGTTTATTAGCATCCTCGGGAGATCAGTGCTGGTGTCTGACTGATGATCACGGGTTCGATTCCGACCAACAAAAGAGAACTTGAAAGATTGCATTTCGTTTCAGCAGCTGCACCTATAAAAATAAAACTATATTGCTCCCATAACAGCAGCCTTGCAGTGTGATCCTACAAGGATTTAGAAGGGAACGGGAGTGATACAAGCACTCTGTTATCTATATGATTAAGTCAGAAGTATGAGATGAGGAAGTATGTATGAAACATTGAGGGTCACCCCCCTTCTTTCCCTTACAATACATATTTCCTGGCAGGGAATATAATTTTTTTTTTTTTTTTTTTTTTTTTTTTTGCAAGTTGCTTTACGTCGCACCGACACAGATAGGTCTTATGACGACAATGGGACAGGGAAGGGCTAGGAGTGGCAAGGAAGCGGCCGTGGCCTTAATTACGGTATAGCCCCAGCATTTGCCTGGCGTGAAAATGGGAAACCACGGAAAACCATTTTCAGGGCTGCCGACAGTGGGGTTCGAACCTACTATCTCCCGAATACTGGATACTGGCCGCACTTAAGCGACTGCAGCTATCGAGCTCGGGAATAGAAAGAGAGTCTCAGACTTCGCCGAAAATCCTACATTTAAACCAGCAGTTTACAAAATTACATTAAAAGAAAACGGCTAAAACCTTCCTATCAAACTACCCTCAGGCGCTATCACATGTTTAGGAAAATTTTGCCATTACCTTGTGTCACTGGATATTCTTCAGGCAGGCCGCGCCCCTGCCTCCTAGGCTTCAGTCAAGTCACACTTCCAGGCACTGGAGCAATTCAGACAAGACAGCCCTAAAGTGCCTTGCTTATGTAGTTCTGTAAGGGGAAGCTTCCCGATTAAATTGAGCCACACTTTGCTGATAGGCTGGATTCCTGTACACAACCTCGGTTTTTGATTGGCTAGAGAACATATTTACAAGCATCTGATATTTAGATTACAGTAGAGGAGGAACTAGCTGAAGTGTTGACAACTTCGGTACATTTAAAAATACAGTCTTCAGAAAAAGGTTACCAATAACATAAATGACATTTCCTAAGTTCTAGGTTTGTTTTTGGTGTGTGAGAGTGATCTAGCGAATCGATGACAGAGCCATCTAAATTCTTTGGAGGTTTACAGGCTGAAGTCCGTTGGCATAGATGGTGGTAGAGAAGGCGCGCAGTTTAAATAGCCGGGGAACCGCTGGTATAATAATAATTATTGTTGTTATTATTATTATCTTCATACACTTCATACACACTAAACACATCACACTACCATCCACCACAAAAACACATAATACAGATGACGTCCCACCACACACCGTTGGCGTAAGCAAGGATATTCAGCCGTAAAACTAGACCTAACTACGGTAAGGGCTGACTAACGAATTTACTAATAGGACAAGAATAATAATAGCAATAATAATGTTACTTTTCCCCTGTGGGTGGGCCCGGTAGAATACACTCACGGTATCTCTAGCCTGTCGTAAAAGGAGACTAAAAGGGGCCCCAATGGCTTTCATTTTTGTAGCATGTTTGAGCCTGACATTGCCTCCAGTTATTTGTGTCAGGTGTCAGGCTACTCGCTCATATTTCTTATGGTTGCCCAGTTATACTTCCCCTTGAGTCAATAGAAACTAAATAAATTGCATTCCTTCAGACTATTGACAAATGAAACGGACCAATTAAAGGATGATGTACATGAAATACAGGCATTAGTGTAAGTAACCACCAAACACACACTTTCCTTGAAATACAGTATACTGGTGATTCAAATTTTACACACAATGTATGTACAATGAATAGGAAAAGTCCTCTCAGTTTTAATTACTGCGTTCATGGGGTGAAAGTTCCTCCTGGGGATCATTGGAAGTACGTAGGTCTTAATATAAGGAAAGATCTTAATTGGGGTAATCACATAAATATGATTGTAAATAAAGAGCACAGATCTCTGCACATGGTTATGAGGGTATTCAGGTGTTGTAGTAAGGATGTAAAGGAGAGGGCATGTAAGTCTCTTGCAAGACCCCAACTAGAGTATAGTTCCAGTGTATGGGACCTTTTTTTTTTCTTTTTTGCTAGGGGCTTTACGTCTAGACCGGGGCCGCTATCTCATCGTCAGATAGCTCCTCAATTCTAATCACGTAGGCTGAGTGGACCTCGAACCAGCCCTCAGGTCCAGGTAAAAATCCCTGACCTGGCTGGGAATCGAACCCGGAACCTCCGGGTAAGAGGCAGGCACGCTACCCCTACACCACGGGGCCGGCGTTGGCCCCCAAAGGGTTGTGCATATGACACGTTGAAGTTAAATTAGTTAAAATTATAGATATGGTTTACATGCATCATACAGCGTGGGGCACGAAATGTCACCCCATATAAGTTTGTTCGTACTGGGGTATCACCTTTTAAATTGTACGAGTAGATTCTTCAGTTCATGGAAATTACGATAGATATCATTGCAAGCTCGTAATAGTCACAGTGCCTATATATGCACTGTGAGGCTAAGTCGAGACCAGCCGTCATGTTTTAGTCAAGCATTAGGACTGTATTATTACCGTTGCTTACGCTGTTACACGAGGCTGGGAAATGAGCAATGAGAGGTAGGGTCACTGAATTTAGTTTTCAGTTCTCCCGCTAGGATCGCCTTTCTTAATTATAAGTTTTGAATATTTCCTTATGTTCAGTATGGATCTTGTAACAAGTGCATGTGTAAATTCGCTAATGTATAGCTAATTATGATACTTGAGGAGAAACCACGTGTTCTGAATGTGGCTTATGATCCATTGTTGTTGTAACGTAAATAATCATGAATATCATGCCATGTTTGAAACATTTCAAGGGCATTTATGGTTTCATTGGAGCTGTTCCTGTCACCGATTTCTTCTCGACTTACTTTCTCCAAACTTCTTAGTCCAGCAATAGTGTCTGTCGAGAATATTCATTTATCAATCAATCAATCAATCAATCAATCAATCAATCAATCAATCAATCAATCAATCAATCAATCAATCAATCAATCAATCAATCAATCAATCAATCAATCAATCAATCAATCAATCAATCAATCAATCAATCAATCAATCAATCAATCAATCAATCAATCAATCACTACTGATCTGCATTTACGGCAGTCGCCCAGGTGGCAGATTCCCTATCTGTTGTTCTCCTAGCCTTTTCTTAAATGAGCGCAAAGAAATTGGAAAATTATTGAACATTTCCCTTGGTAAGTTATTCCAATCCCTAACTCCCCTTCTTATAAACGAATATTTGCCCCAATTTGTCCTCTTGAATTCCAACTTTATCTTCATATTGTGATCTTTCCTACTTTTAAAGACACCACTCAAACTTATTCGTCTACTGATGTCCTCCCACGCCATCTCTCCTCTGACAGCTCGGAACATACCATTTAATCGAGCAGCTCGTCTCCTTTCTCCCAAATCTTCCCAGCCCAAAATTTGCAACATTTTTGTAACGCTACTCTTTTGTCGGAAATCACCCAGAACAAATCGAGCTGCTTTTATTTGGATTTTTTCCAGTTCTTGAACCAAGTAATCATGGTGAGGGTCCCATACACTGGAACCATATTCTAGCTGGGGTCTTACCAGGGACTTATATGCCCTCTCCTTTACATCCTTACTACAACCCCTAAATACCCTTATAACCATGTGCAGAGATCTGTACCCTTTATTAACAATCTTATTTATGTGATTACCCCAATGGAGATCTTTCCTTATATTAAGACCTAGTTACTTACAATGATCCCCAAAAGGAACTTTCACCCCATCTACGCAGTAATTAAAACTGAGAGGACATTTCCTATTTGTGAAACTCACAACCTGACTTTTAACCCCGTTTATCATCATACCATTGTCCACCGTCCATCTCACGACACTATCGAGGTCACCCTGTAGCCGCTCACAATCTTGTAACTTATTTATTACTCTGTACAGAATAACATCATCTGCAAACAGCCTTATCTCTGATTCCACTTCTTTACACATATCATTGATATATATGAAAACATAAAGGTCCAATATTACTGACTTGAGGAATTCCCCTCTTAATTATTACAGGGTCAGATAAAGCCTCGCCTACTCTAATTCTCAGAGTTCTATTTTCTAGAAATATAGCCACCCATTCAGTCACTCTTTTTTCTAGTCCAATTGCACTCATTTTTGCCAGTAGTCTTCCATGATCTACCAACATTCATCTTTTCCAAATTTGTAGGGTAAACTACTTTCTTAGGTAATTTACGCACAGGTTTCACTACCAATCGTTTTAGCAAGTGATACAGCCTTTTCACATGTTCTTCAGTTGCCATTTAATTTAAAATTCCTGCTGAATTATTGTGATCTTACAGTTTTTAATATATGGCTAGCGTCAAAGGTCAAAAATATAGGCCTGATCTGATGTAATTGGTGCTGAATTTTATGTACAAGGTCTGCATCCTTTCCACATGGCAACATACACTTGACAATATTGTCTGTCACAATTCGAACGACTTGGAATCCATAGTCTTTAAAACATGTAAGGCCTCGCGTGTTAATTTGGCTAGTTGTTCTGTCAGGCTGTGTGTAAAATAATATGACGCAGGAATTCTGTAATGTTTGGAAATATCTTTGAACGGAATGCAGAGCAATTTATTAGCAAGCTTGTCTTCAATACCGACAGCATCTCTCTCTACGTGAGTCATTCCAAGAAGCATATCTAAATTCCTGCCATAGACCAGCTTTGATTTTATTGCCATCTCATCTATGATGAGAGAACCTACCTTTTTCGTTATCTTGCTGTAAGGATTTCTTTTCTGCATACAAACGTGCTCGTACCTAAGGAGTAATTCCTGCCTCTCCTCTGAAAATGAAATGAAATGGCGTATGGCTTTTAGTGCCGGGAGTGTCCGAGGACTCCTCTGTAATGGCCAATGTAAGTTTTCAAAGTTTTTGGTCTGTAGGTACCAAATATTAAGAGATCTTAGGAACCTGTAGCCTGTGGATGACCTGTTTGATAGTAATATATATGCAGACCTTTATAGTATAGTTTCAAACATACTTTAGTGCAGTATCGTTTAAGTTTAATAGAACACTGTGTACGTGTGGTTTTATATAATGGTTCACTGATAATTACAGGTGGAGGGTCATTTCCTTCACTGGCTGTAGATGTGGTTGATTCCAAATGAAGTACAATTTTTTAATGGTTTAGTTTCATTTCCCACTTCTGTAGCCTTCCTCTTATGTGATTTTCCTGTATGTGGTCTTCGTGTATGTGATTGTGTTTGTTTGTGTTCGGAAAAATCTTGAAATACAGATAGAATGACTTTCGGAAGTAGGATTTTTTAGAGCTGTGCTTACACTGTAATCTGAGTACCTTAAATTGTCTACTGCAAACAGTGAAATGTACATTAGGTTTCCACAGAGGTCCCAGTCTATTTCCTTGACAAGACATTGCCAAACACCATGTAGTTTTTAAGTTGCTCGTCTTTCGGAAATCAGTGAAATGAAATACCACATTCTTTCGAGGTCTTTGATTTACGGTAAGGAAAACTACAGTACACCATGTTTTATAAGAACTATCCGATCTTCGGATTACGTAAATACGGTCATTAATTTCAGTCACTAAAGTATAATCACCCGCACTAGCACAAGAAATCTCATAAAGTACAAAAAGCTGTGAGCTTGCATCCGGGAGATAGTAGGTTCGAATCCCACTATCGGCAGCCCTGAAAATGGTTTTCCGTGGTTTCCCATTTTCACACCAGGCAAATGCTGGGGCTGTACCTTAATTAAGGCCACGGCCGCTTCCTTCCAACTCCTAGGCCTTTCCTATCCCATCGTCGCCATAAGACCTATCTGTGTCAGTGCGACGTAAAACCCCTAGCAAAAAAAAAAAAAAAGTAGAAAAATACATCTTGACACTCTCGTGAATGTTTGAATGAGTACTTCGCCCGCGCAATTTTATGATTATGACTAAGAAGCGCGCACCTAGCGGCAAAACGATGCGTTTCACGTGCCCGAGTGGGAACCAGTTTCACGATCAGCGAGGCCTTGTATTTCCCAGCCTTGTATAATAACTAAACAAGGATTATTACACTACTGTGAGTGACCATTGGTACTGGGATATTTCCCATTTGCCGTGTATTTGTGAATAATAATAAAAATAATAAAGTACTCAATCAGGTGATAAATGACGGAGAGTGACGATTGTTTCAATAAACAATAGTTCTATGTTTTAGATGTTATTTATTTTGCTTATAGGTGATGTGTATGTATATCACTATTTGTTATATTCAGAGCCTCACTACCTGTCATAAAACTTCTCAAAATTTAGATTTATAAGCTTTATACAGCAAGACACAATTATTTAAGAGGTTAGAAATCCTCAGCTGGTAGATATTCCTATAATCTATATATATACAGTAAGAGTTTTGTCTGTACATTGCACAGAATTGAAAAAGAATTGTATTTCTGTATCGGTCATGTCCAAGCAACAAGAAAATGTACTTTTTACTTTTCCGTAATTTCTGTCTGTCTGTCTGTCTGTCTGTCTGTCTGTCTGTCTGTCTGTCTGTCTGTCTGTCTGTCTGTCTGTCTGTCTGTCTGTCTGTCTGTCTGTCTGTCTGTCTGTCTGTCTGTCTATCTGCCAATCACGAAAAAACGGCTGAAGAGAATTTAATGAAAATCGGTAAGTGGGTGAATCAGCCACTACAGTCCAGGCTGTAAAGCATTTTATTCACGCTGAGTGAAGTGGTAGTTTAGTGGAAGGCCTAAAATTTAATTCTCAAATATTTATGTTATTAGTGGTCCTGTCGATAAACACTACATAACTAAAGTTATATAGAATTAAATTTCCGATCATTTATGTCTTTTTCATTTTTACAGTACCGGCTATGATAACAGAGATATTAATGAATTTGTATTTTTGCTGCTAAGTCCATATCAACGCAGAGCCACTATAAAATGGGTGAACAGAATTTAATAATAATCGGTATATAGAGTCGGGGAATAAGAAACTACAGTCTAAGCTATAACAATTTTATTCACCCTGAATGAAATGATGGTTTAGGGGAAGCTGCCTAAAATTTAGTTTTTAGGTTTCTATGTTATTGGTCCTATCGAAAGGTACTACGTGACAAAAGTGACAGAGAATACAATTTCCGATCATTAACCGAACCGACTATGATAAGAGTGGTATTTCAGAGTCGGAAGAGAACCAAATGTGAAGGCCATCGAAAGCTCATAAAATTGATCAACAGTAACATTACATTGGCCATTTTTGTTGTGATATTCTTTGTCTCTTATGGCACCACTCATCTCCGATAGATGGGTTTACTGCTGCGTAGCGAGTATAACAGCCTGCCTGAATATTGGCAGGAAATAACTGAGGAGGTAGATAACTTTCATCTTTAGCATGCCATTCCTCTGGTTCATATATTTTCTGATACTGCTGGTACGTAACACACTGGTTCACCATGGTATTTCAGCTATTCGATCCCTACCCTAACGCGCTGTTTTGAATAAGCAGCGTCCGCAATTAACGGCATAACAGTAAAGAAGTGTTCACGGCTGTCTGCGGCCTGGTCATTCATTTCATATGACAACATTGCTTTTAATCGTGACATTCCTATTGGCGTCATTGTAATGACCTATGTCGATTTCAGTTGGTAGAAATACTAAGACAGTCTTTCTGACGGTGTAAAAAGGCGGGTGGAGAGTGTCTGCCATTATAATGAAAACTCTCCAACTTCATCGCAATTGATGGTAGGAAAGAGGGCCTACCATTACAGTGAAAATTCCCTAACCCAGTCTTCACATAAGAAAAGACGTTTGGTGACTTCCCTGTCACGTTTCTAGGATATTTAAGAGCTATGCAATTTAATACAATCTTACTCATATCGTGTACATTGCCTAACCTAGAATTCTGTATACAATGTAGAATTCCGTAGCGAAGCACGGGTATATCAGGTAGTAATATTCATATTATAATACACAGTGAATAGAAGAATATACTCTTCTTTCTTTCTTTCTTTCTTTCTGAATCTGTTTACCGTCCACGGTTGGATTTTCCCTCGAACTCAGCGAGGGATCCCACCTCTACCACTTCAAGTGGAGTGTCCTGGAGCGTGAGACTGTGAGACTTTGGGTAGGGGAATACAACTGGGGAAGAAGACCAGTACCTCTTCCAGGCAGCCTCACCGGCTATGCTGAACAGGGGCCTTGTAGAGGGACGGGGATATTGGAACGGATAGACAAGGAAAACTAAGGAAGTGGCCGTAGCCTTAAGTTATGTACCATCCCGGAATTTACCTGGAGAAGAAGTGGGAAACCACTTCGGGGATGGTTGAGGTGGGAATCGAACACCCTCTACTCAGTTGACCTCCCAAGGCTGAGTGAAGCCCGATCCAGCCCTCGTGGCAGAGCCGGGAATCGAAATCGTGCCTCACGGGATGGCAACTACTGTAATAACACTAACCACCACACAACAGAGGCGGACTTAGTATAATACTCAGTGCCTTGAATAATGTAAGCATGACTGTAAAGTTAGCCTACATTACTTTTTTTTTAACATTACCATATTCCTCGTTACATTATTTTTCATATCCGAATATACAAAGCAATATCGTCAAACTATGCCCTTGCTGCCGTGATGTAGTGTTTACAGTACACTATGTCTTCTGGTATGGGCTACACCAATTTGTTACTTTCATTGGTCTGTCTCAGTCTCATCCTTGGCTTTGACAACATGTAAGTGACCGAGGCATGAGCGATGCTAGTAATACCATTCCTTATGCAGCCAGTCCCTGTTATGAATGGTGTGAAAATATCGCTCATAGGGTCGGTTGGTGGATGCATTTCAGTGGGCTTGGCAGACTGATGTGCAATAGCAACTTCTGGCTCGGTGAGGAAAGCAACGGGAAACTACATCATTTCTCATTTTCCTAGTATGCCTCTGCAGTGACGCCTGGGCTATCTATGATAGCTAGAGACGAGAATTATATGCACTGAAACAGTTAAAATAGGCAGGCATATAGGCTCTTAAATTTGCCAAAAAAAGGCATTTAAATAGGCACTAATGTGTAAAATAGGCATGAATTTTTTTATTTTTATTCTGCCCGAAGGCAGGTCCGAACCTCCGCAGAGGTGCTCCTGAGCCGGAGTTTACGTGCGGTAGGGTGGCCAGTTGCTTTCCGCTCCTCCATTCCCTTGCCCTCCACCAACAGCGCGTGGCAACCCATCCAACTCCTGACCACGCCCAATGTTGCTTAACTTCGGAGATCTCACGGGATCCGGTGTTTCAACACAGCTACGGCCGTTGGACACAGGCATGAAAAAATATAATTTAATAACTCACTCAATTACTATAAAAGGAATTTACAAGCAACGTTTCAATTTTTTCCGGTAACAATCTTGTTCCTCTCTCATGCATAATGTTTTCGTACTGAGATAAAGATCTCCCAACATCACCTGAAGTGATTGGACAAAACTTCAATGAAGTCGCTTCATCTGGTTTTATTTCGCTGACAGCGGCTGCCTTCCCAGAGGTTCGGCCAAAACTTCCCCTGACTTCTTCCACAATCCTAAATGACTCCACTAGGGGCATGCCACTCTTCTCCAAGTTGGTGATTGCTCCCGGTAGCTTGTTGAAATTTGAAGATAACTTCGGTTTATGCAGGGGCATATTAGCTCCCAACACTGCAGTGCACAGGTGTGAAGAAAATGGTTGTTGGTCGCTGCCCAAAATGGACTGGTAGAAAGGCTGCGTTGATACAGATTTTTGTACTCGTATGAGATGCATCTCAGTATTTCTAAGTTAATCTATGTGGTATTTCTCTCACATTTGATCTGAAAAATAATAAAATTGACATAAATTACATTGCCCCTATATCTTAAATTTCTACAGTTGGGCTTATTGGCAATAATGCTTAGTATATATCATGCATTTGTCTCATAAAAAATACTGTTAGAGATGATGTTTCTAGAAGTACAAAACTTTAAAGTAGGAACAAGGGAGTTAGTCATTTTCATGGAAATATGTCCTCAAGGATTTTCAGTTATAATTTGACAGTATCCTGTCGAGTTCATGGGGTGAAAAACATAATAAAAACGACGTGAAACGATATTGGAGTAGCCTAGAGGAGAGATTCGACCTTTATGCTTGCCAATGACCCACAAAGCTGACACCTAGCAGTATTCTTACTTATATAGAAGAATGAAAACGGAGAAACTATAAATCTCAGATTTGTGAACATTTTATTTTTTATTCGACGGATTTGGTCAGCCGGGTCAGCTGTCATGAAGACTATTTTTTGTTGCCTGCAATAGATCCTGCATCGTGTATGCCCACGAGGCCGCCACCCTCGTTGAAAATTGAAAACCGCGTAATTTGAAATTGTCGTGACATGCACCCATAACCTTATTTTTGTCACAATTTAGCAAAACTCTAGAGGGGATGCTAGAGGCTTGCTGACCTTGGAGCTTACGCCCCTCAGACTCCTTGCTTCCCCCCCACAAAACACAACGGCTACTAACCGGACCTCACCAATCCAGACCAAAGGTATTTTCGCTGGCCTGGTCTTGTAAAGATAGTCTTCGTAACCTTGTAAAACACGCTGTGGCATCATCTCAGCCGGGCTACATTTGATCTGCAACCTGTGTTTCGCGAAGGCTTAGCGGAAGTGTAATAGAATTCACGATTTTTAAAGGGAGCTTTAAAATTGCATTTCAGTTGTAAATCTCTGTTTTCAGAGGAAATGAATCACAGTTCAAATTACCAATTTAATTTTCATCTATTCTATGACAGGAGACCACCGCCGTTCTAACTCCTCGTTCAGTAATTTAATGATTATTTACATTTTAGCAATATAAATTATTGAAAGTTCACGACTAATACAGCATTGCAACAAAACAACTTGCCACAATACATAAATTAATAGGCCTATATATGCTACAATGAAATGCGATCATATTCGTAGTTCTCAATCAGAAAAAAGATAAAAGGAACAAACAAACTTACTTCCTTACAGCAAGCTTGACAGATTCCCTATGATCCACTGCTTCAGTCAGTAAAACTTCGACGATTTTTCTTCGGGCATTGCCGCAAACACACTTCTTATACTTCTTCCACTTCACACAATAATTCACAACACGTTCTGAACATAAAGCGTACGCGTACAACAGTTCTCATCGAAAGGGAAGTACAGGGCATATGGGTTGTGCAACAGTTCGACGTTGACTGGTTTTCTCATATGTCTTAGGAGGTTGCAGGGGCTGAAGGCTTCGATGTCAAATTGTTCCTTGTGTCTCCTGATAGAAATTTCCCTTGAACTATTTCTGGTGACTTCTGAGTATTCCCATTTTTGTTCGTGGGATAAACAGATATTGAAAAAAAAGAAGATAATTCCTTCGAGTACACTAGTTACAATATAATGTACTGGAAGAAAATCGGCTTTTTAAAAATACAGTCAAAAGGCATCAAATAGGCAATTACACTCCAAATAGGCACAAACCCCTGAAATGTGCATTTATAGGCACAATAAAACCAACAAAATATAGCTAAAAAGACCCTAAAACGGATTCATATCTCAAAAGCCTACGTTTCTGAACACAGGAATAAAATAGGCAAATTCCCGTCTCTAATGATAGCTTTTGGTGGAGCTGGGGAGGATCAAACCAGCCTTCGGGCTGAATATCCAACATACACACATACATCATCAAACTATAACTACGGATATATATGGAAATTTACCTTCCATGTGTGACATCGGTACGTATATAATATTAACATAGGCTTACGTAGGATACAGAAAATAATCATCATATATCATTCTACTTATGTCCGGCTCCATGGCTAAATGGTTAGCGAGCTGGCCTGGTCTAGAGGGTCCCGGGTTCGATTCCCGGCCGGATCGGGGATTTTAACCTTAATTGGTTAATTCGAATGACTCGGGGGTTGGGTGTGTGTGGCGTATTCAGCATTAGAAATCATCCTAGGTAGGGCCCTCATCTTCACAGACTTGCAGGTCGCCTAATAGGCCGTTTACAAGAATAAGACCCGCACCAGGCCTCCCCGGAGGCCATACGCCATTATTATTATTCTACTAATGGTACTAAAATAAATAATAACGAAAACCTGCTATACTTTAGTGGTGAAAACAAGCAATTGACGTGGTCTCTAGGTAGTTAAATACTGTGCATAAGCATTTGGCATTGTGTGTAGTAGCTATGTGTTGTTTTAATTCTAAATTCCCCCTTTCGTCTCTGTTAATGACAGGTACGGTTTGATCCCCGCGACGAGCAGTCAAATATTGGTATCACTGTACAGGATAGTTTGAGAAAATACTACTTTTTTCGTGATGAAAACAAGCAATTGTCCTTGTTCCTGGGAACTAATTTTCAGGACTCGGTTACCGACCACTCGCGCTTTGATCTCCGTGATGTGCGATTAATTTTGTGCCCCGGTTTGGTTAGTACTGACATCCGTCGAATTTTAAACATTCTGTTTGTTGCTATCGGCCTTACTATTACTTTGTTATTATTGTTTTCATTACAAGGTATGGGAAAACCCTATTTGATGTTAGGTGGCAATTGTAATTTGGTCCTTTAAAGGATTAATAGCCATGAAAATTGAATTCCTAGAATAAATCCATCATGATAGCTCATACTGTGACACTGAGACAAATAATTGGAAGAGGACTTTCTACAACGTTTGTTGAGTAGGGACCTACAGGTTTTAGGTAAAACACATATTTTCGGGGATATTTGGAATGATGTAAAAAATATAATAATCTTGAAAATCTCCGTTATTTTTTCCTTGCACGCTAAAATCGCACGAAACGTGAAAGATCGGACATTGTACGCACCGTGCAAGCTACACCAGCACTCCGCCCTGGAACTGATTGCGGGCGGGGTATTTGCGAGACAGCATTGGAAGTCACACTGGTGTTACCGTTGCGAGGAATGAATTGTTAAAAAAAAAGAGGAAAAGTAATAATAATCGTTGTGTTGTGGGTGGTTCTAACACGTATAAAAATACACGTGATGTGTTTTTTCCGAAACGAAGCACAGAAAGAGAAAGAAGAAAACTATGGATTCAAGCCGTAAACTGCAAGAAGTAAATATTTATACGAATAATATGTGGTTCTTTATAAATATATCACTTAATTTCTCAGGTGTTTCAGTTCTTGAGATTGGTAACTCAGTTTGATTAATCATATTATTTTAATCGTTTCTAGCCTTGATAAATCATTTTGGGAGCCTACCACAAACTCCACAATATGCAGCACTTCGTTGAAAACAGAAAGTCTGGTCATCGTCTAAGCCTCGCCTATTTGCTGACCATTTTTCCGGAGAGTTACAGAAAAATAAGTTTTTCACCCCAACAGTCATTAGGTCGATTCCAGAGACTCGTCAAAAGAATTAAATGTAACAGTTCGGCTGACGAATTTCGTTCAGATGATGGCAAAGTATATTCAAGCACAAAACAGACGATGTCTATATAAATGAAAGTGAACTAACTTTTAGCTGTGACATGAATGGGAGTGATGCGTGTACGGATGCAGATCAGTATTGATTGATTAGATGACTCATTAATGTGTACATGCTATTTGTTTTGTATTTCTTTGGTAAGCTTTGTCGAGAGGCAGCCTTGAATTCAAGAAACTGGGGCAAATATTCATTTATAGGAAGGGGAGTTAGGGATTGGAATAACTTACCAAGGGAGACGTTCAATAAATTTCCAATTTCTTTGACATCATTTAGGAAAAGGCTAGGAAAGCAACAGATAGGGAATCTGCCACCTGGGCGACTGCCCTAAATGCAGATCAGTATTGATTGATTAGAAGCGAACATACATGTGAACGCTGAAGCTGAGGAACTGAGTGTGAGGTAAATGAAAGTCAGGGGTTTCACAGATATTCCTCTATGAAGGATGATGCAGAGTTACATAATTTGACGTCTGTAACACGTGAGGTAATTCATTTACAGTACTGCTTAATCTCCTACCGGAATCGACAGCTTATGGGTTTTCTAAAGAAAGCCGATTACTGATTTTCCTTATGAAAATTAAAACAGGCCTCTCAGAGTTCTGTTCGGCATGCATAGTACTACTGTCTCCCGAATATTTACGAGATCACTAATGACACTGGCGACAAGAACAAAAAAATTCGTGCGCTGGCCAAGTAAAGAAAGTGTAAAATAAACAATGCCAGCAGTGTCCAAGAATAGGTACCCGAACTGCAAGAACAATAATTGACTGCACTGAAGTTAAAGTGGAGCAGCGAGCGTTCCTGTACTGTAAAAGTGCTTACACGGTGAAGTTTCTAATCGCTGTCGCTCCGAGTGGAATGATCACCTTTAAGTGTTAAGTGATATGGGGGAAGTTCAAGTGACTCATTCATTACAAATGAGAGCGGACTGCTGAACTTGCTGGAGCCCGGAAACGAAGTGATGACAAAGGTTTTCCGGGAATACAGATAAGTCTGTCTGATCGTGGCGCCGTTGTTGTGACCACCTTTCCTGCGCGAGAGAAAGGTACAATAGCAATTGACGAAAGTAAAAGAACATATTAAGTAGCAAGCGTAAGAATCCACGTGGAAACATGTATTCAGAGAGTAAAAATATCCTACAGAAATTACCGACTGAACTTCCTCAGTATATCGATGACAAAATTCACATGTGCTGTGTTTTAGCCAATCTACAGCCACCTATAATTCAATGACATTATGTTCAAACATTATTACAACCTATAAATGCATATTGTTGTTACTTAAGAATATTTTATTTATTTAGCGTACGGCTAGAGATACAGCGTCTATTGTTGTAAGATCTACAGTACACTATATACCAGGGGTGGCCACTAACCTTACTTTTGGGAGCCGCAAATTTAGGAGCAAATTTAGGAGATAAAATTGGGAGCATGTTTAGAAAATGGTTTATAAAATTAAGACACGTTTTTCATTTTATAACAAATGAAGGAACCTTTATTTTCTACATTACACAGAACAATATTGTTCAGGTACACATCAAAATGAGATTTTACTTTTGAGAAGTGCATTTCCGAGTGTTCATTTCTGCTGTTAGTTTTTGAAATCTGGCTGATAATTGATAAGCGTAGTTCGCACAGGTTCACTTAAGTGCCCATCACTTAGTTCAGATCGATATTTAGATTTAATGAATTTAAGCGTTGAGTACAGTGATTCACACACATATGTATCCCCAAAAATTAAGGTAAGTCTCTTAGCACACTCTTTTGTTAGTGGGTATTTTTCTTCTGGAGCATTCTTCCAAAATTCTATGGTAGAATTGCCACTTCGTTTGAGTCCTTTCACTCCTTCGTCCTCGTGCAGTTCTAGTAGCTCCAACTCTATAGCTGCTGTATCCTTTGTTATTGGTGATGAAACAGGACAGCCATCGTCCACAACATCAACACCAAAAGGATTTTCCAGGAATGAAAATGAAGGTCTAAGTAATCTCAAATCATTAAATAACGTTAAGCCGCACACCGCTGCTACTGACTGCCGCCGGCCGCGAGGTGTTGTTAGTTTGCATTAATTATATAAATTAATTTTACTCTAAGCTTGATGTCAAGAGCCGCATGCGTCTTGTGAGCCTCGTTGTGGCCAGCCCTGCTATATACGTATGTCCAAATTGTTTATACAGTCTATAGCCTCTGGAGTCACAAAGACAAAGGCACTAGCACTGCCATTGTATTTTCTAGTCCTGCAATTTTTGATGATGTGCTTTACTGTCTGTTGTGTAGCGCCACAGTCACACTCAGGCGTTGGGATTCTGTTTCTCTTGTAGTGGAAGGCTACTTAGAATAAATTACGGCTCACACAGTTTGGGTAAGTAATACGAAAAGTAGAAATCTTAAACTTTACAGAGACATGTCTGAACAAACCTTTCATCCTTTTCAATTACAACGCACAGCTGTTGAGCCTGACTGTATATACAGGATGAAGCGTAATTCGCGCACTCGGGCGTCGCAGCGCTACTCCTCACATGCCAGCATTAAAAAAATGTCTCTTACAAATGTTCGTCTTGCGAGTATATCCGGTAGAAAACGGACGTTGAAGAGTAGCAATCTGGCAACACTGTAACCATATATAGGGTAACAGACGCTGTCAGCACGATTTCGTCGTGCTGTACAGTTGGTGCAGTGGGTAGAGTTCTTGGTTGGCATGCAGGTGGTCGATAGTTCGATCCTGGGTTTACCCTCCAGGTTCGGTTTTTCCCTCGGACTTAGCGAGGGATCCCACCTCTACCGCCTCAAGGGCAGTGTCCTGGAGCTTCAGACTCTTGGTCGGGGGATACAACTGGGGAGTATGACCAGTACCTCGCCCAGGCGGCCTCACCTGCTATGCTGAACAGGGGCCTTGTGGAGGGATGGGAAGATTGGAAGGGATAGGCAAGGAGGAGGGAAGGAAGCGGCCGTGGCATTCGCCTGGAGGAGAAGTGGGAAACCACGGAAAACCACTTCGAGGATGGCTGAGGTGGGAATCGAACCCACCTCTACTCAGTTGACCTCCCGAGGCTGAGTGGACCCCGTTCCAGCCCTCGTACCACTTTTCAAATTTCGTGGCAGAGCCGGGAATCGAACCCGGGCCTCCGGGGGAGGCAGCTAATCACGCTAACCACTACACCACAGAGGCGGACCCGGATATATGTACTCGCAAGACGAAAATTTGTAAGAGACATTTTTTTATTGCTGGCATGTGAGGAGTCGCGCTGCGACGCCCGAGTGCGCGAATTACGCTTCAGCCTGTATACAAATGACATAGATTCAGACTTGTTAAATACTGTACATAAGCATTTGGTATTGTGCGTAGTAGCTATGAGTTGCTTTTAATGCTAAATTCCCCCTTTCATCTCTTTGAAGATAATTTACTTCCATAACAGTGTTATTGTCCATTATTCTTACACGAGGAAGGACACTTTACTTCTAAGACAGCCACAGGGATTTCGTCTTTGGTCACAACTCTATCGAGACTTCCGAACAGCCGAACAATTAGTCCACAACGTTTAACTTTCAATCCAAATGACTGCTGGTAGGCTCTGATGGCAGTTGCTTCCGTACCTAAGCTGTACTTTGTATTTTCCAAAACAGCTCATTTGAGTGACGTTTCTTCAAAAAGCGACGTAGCTAAGGTTTCAAATTCAAGTTTTCTGGTTTTAATTCTGCGAACCTTGCTGCTTGCCGATATTCTTAGGCGTTTTCCAAGAAACTACTCAGAGCTCTCTGCCTGTCGCACCGTATTAACTGCAATTTCTATCATTCTTCTATAATTGACAGCAATTCGATCATTAAAAAATTAAAGATTCCTTTCCGTTCAGAGGAAATATGTTCAGTTCTCTTACATCAACATTTTTTTTTTTTTGCTATTTGCTTTACGTTGCACTGACACAGATAGGTCTTATGGCGACGATGGGAGAGGAAAGGCCTAGGAGTTGGAAGGAAGCAGCCGTGGCCTTAATTATGGTACAGCCCCGGCATTTGCCTGGTGTGAAAATGGGAAACCACGGAAAACCATCTTCAAGGCTGCCGACAGTGGGACTCGAACCCACTATCTTCCGATTACTGGATACTGGCCGCACTTAAGCGACTGCAGCTATTGGGCTCGGTACATCAACATTTGGGAAACCTAATGTTCGAGTATGCTCGTAACAAGAAACTGACATTCTTCACTTCGTGTAACTTCTTTCTTGAAAAGAGTTCTTCAATTGGCATGCCCGTTGAATATTTATCCTGGCTTTTCGACGTACCAGGCTTACCCCATTTTTGAAACTGGTCGGATTGTGAACCAATGCGTTCATTGTTGATGTAGTAAATGACGGTTGCGATATGCTTACAAGCTCCTCCAAACCCTGCAGGACACTGACCACATTTTGGCATTGATCAATCGAAATAGAAGAGAAGTACGAAAACATGTTTTAGGATTCTAAAATAATTAAGTCTGTAAGTATGATACTACACAATTCATTAGTTAGTAAGACGAATTGTATCCTTTCCGCCAACTATAATTGGTATAATATATCTTACCTCTATGTCCGACTCATTGGCTGAGGCCTTCAGTTCAGAGGAGGGCCCGAGTTCGATTCCCGGCCGGGTCGGGAATTTTAATCGTGTTTGATTACTTCTTCTGGCTCGGAGACTGGGTGTTTGTGTTTGCTCCGCCATTTTCCTCTTCATATTCAGACAACACACTACACTACCAACCACCACCATATAAAGCTGGCACCAGGAAGGGCATCCAGCCGTAAAACAGGGCCAAACCCACATGTGCTACACAGTTCGCACCCGCGAAGAGTGGTAGAAGAAGCAGAATTATCCTTGCCTATATAAATACTTTGTATGGCGGGAGAGTAACAGACGTTTGACGAATAACTTCTACTGAAATCGAACTTGTGTATTCTCTCTTAACCTCTATTACGTGGTTCACATGCCCACACAAAGATTTTCCCCCTTATCACACAAACGTTTTTATAAATTACCGATATTTATCGGTTGAAAGCCACACTCAATGACGATATCGCAAATTTCGCTGTCATCTCAAGTCTGAATCCTTTCCCGTAGGTCTCCCGTGAATAGTTCATAAAAGCTGCTACAATAAAGCGCCACTAGTAGTACTTATACGGTGCCTATATTCTAAACAACTTTCGTTTTGTACAGGTTTTCGGTACGGCTGGTATTAACGGAGAAATTCGACATTTACTGCTTCGGCCAACTTAAAATTAGCACTGACCGAGTTGGCCGTGCGGTTAGGGTCGTGCAGCTGTGAGCTTACATTCTGGAGATAGTGGGTTCGAACCCCACTTCGGTAGCCCTGAAGATGGTTTTTAGTGGTTTCCCATATTCACATAACCCCCGTGCATAATAACAATTATTTTCGGTACTGTTTAACTTCAGACAGGTAGCCTGAAATTGCATAAAGAGTAATCTTAACCCTGTGCGGAATATATACGTTTAGAGTAGGCTAAATCAGCTGATGAAATATTTGGCTTGAAAGATAGCGGAGCCAATCAGAATGAAGCACTCTTCACTGTAGTTACTAATTCTGTAAAGATTAGTAACAATGACAGACAAAGGAAGGTTGACTGTTGCACGTAAGGCGAGGTTGTGCTACTGTTCACGATATTTTTATTTGCTTTACTTTGCACCGACACAGACAGGTCTTATGGCGACGATGGGACAGAAAAGGCCTAGGAGTGTGAAGGAAATGGCCTTGGCTTTAATTAAGGGACAACCCCAGTATTTGCCTGGTGTAAACATGGGAAACCACGGTAAACCCTCTTCAGGGCTGCCGACGATGGGGTTCGAACCCACTATCTCCCGGATGCAAGCTCACAGCTGCGCGCCCCTAACCGCACGGCCAACTCGCCCGGTGTGTTCACGAAAACAAATGGCGTTTGTTACACAAACCCGGATACATTTTCATTACCATTTTGGTACCCAGTGGGTCCATTGTCAGCACAAAATACGCAGATGATATCGTGCCGATCAGAATGAAGCACTCGTTGGCCACATTGTCTATACAGATTCACTGCAGTTATTAATGTTCTAAGATAGAAACAATGGCAGGCAAAGGAAGGTTGACTGTTGCAGGTAAGATGAGGTAGGCCAGGTGATGTTATTGTTCGCACTACAGGAAATTTGAAGCCGTGGAAGTGGCTTAGACTCGAACTCCGAGCAAGTCAACAACAGGAGCCAGTGTTAAGAGGCGAATATCGCTTGTATTTGTGCCGGGAATTATTCAGTCCGATCTTGACTTGTTTCCTCACAGAAGTGCATAATGTAATGTCGAGCAGATGTCCTGAAATTCATGAAGGCGGTCGCACCATTACGGACATTATCCTAAGAGACTTTTTCCTGTGGACGTTTCCTCAGAGAAAATGTGTGCCATAGGAAATTGAAAATGCGCAACTCACGGCCATCACCGTGGAGTTATGCCATACGATTTCTGAAGACTTTTATCGGAAGGACAGTCATCGTGGAGTTATAGCTGGCGATTTTCGAAGATTTGTGCCGGAGAGTCCTCACCAATGTAAGGGTGCGTCTTCAAGAAGGGAGATCTTTCAATGCTGTTGCGATTTTTTCAATTCCGTACCATTTTTTTACAAAACAAATACGTAATTCATAAAACAGCTAGGGTGACAATTCGTGCCCCACCACGTAGATTTCAAATTGATTAGCTTGCCTTTAGAGGGAATTAAACGAATCAATGCATGTTTCTCATGTATTACTACATTATGTTGACTTTGGTCGTCACTGGTTGTCAAGTGAACTTACGTAACGCTTATTTTGAGAATGCTCTAACACCCTCTGTCGAGCTGAACTCTTGAATTCGATTTGTATTATCTAAAGCTACATACATACATACATACATACATACATCATCATTATAGACTGTTATGCCTTTCAGCGTTCAGTCTGCAAGCCTCTGAGAATTTACTAAATCTCGCCACAATCCTCGATTTGCAACTAGTGTTGTAGCCTCATTTAGTTCTATACCTCTTATCTTTAAATCGTTAGAAACAGAGTCTAACCATCGTCGTTTTGGTCTCCCTCTACTTCTCTTACCCTCCATAACAGAGTCCATTATTCTCCTAGGTAACCTATCCTCCTCCATTCGCCTCACATGACCCCACCACCGAAGCCGGTATATGCGTACAGTTTCATCCATCGAGTTCATTCATAAATTAGCCTTTATCTCCTCATTCCGAGTTCCCTCCTGCCATTGTTCCCACCTGTTTGTACCAGCAATCATTCTTGCTACCTTCATGTCTGTTACTTCTAACTTATGAATAAGATATCCTGAGTCCACCCAGCTTTCGCTCCCATAAAGCAAAGTTGGTCTGAAAACAGACCGATGTAAAGATAGTTTCGTCTGGGAGCTGACTTCCTTCTTACAGAATACTGCTCATCGCAACTGCGAGCTCACTGCATTAGCTTTACTACACCTTGATTCAATCTCACTTACTATATTACCATCCTGGGAGAACACACAACCTAAATACTTGAAATTATCGACCTGTTCTAGCTTTGTATCGCCAATCTGACATTCAATTCTGTTGAATTTCTTACCTACTGACATCAATTTAGTCTTCGAGAGGCTAATTTTCATACCATACTCAAGTTCCAAGATGTTAGACTGCAGGCTTTCGGCACAGTCTGCCATTAAGACCAAGTCGTCAGCATAGGCCAGACTGCTTACTACATTTCCACCTAACTGAATCCCTCCCTGCCATTTTATACCTTTCAGCATATGATCCATGTAAACTACAAACAGCAAAGATGAAAGATTACAGCCTTGTTTAACTCCTGTAAGTACCCTGAACCAAGAACTCATTCTACCATCAATTTTCACTGAAGCCCAATTGTCAACATAAATGCCTTTGATTGATTTTAATAATCTACCTTTAATTCCATAGTCCCCCAGTATAGCGAACATTTTTTCCCTCGGTACCCTGTCATATGCTTTCTCTAGATCTACGAAACATAAACACAACTGCCTATTCCTCTCGTAGCATTTTTCAATTACCTGGCGCATACTGAAAATCTGATCCTGACAGCCTCTCTGTGGTCTGAAACCACACTGGTTTTCATCCAAATTCCTCTCAACGACTGATCGCACCCTCCCTTCCAAGATGCCTGTGAATACTTTGCCTGGTATACTAATCAATGAGATACCTCGATAGTTGTTGCAATCCTTCCTGTTCTCTTGCTTATAGATAGGTGCAATTACTGCTTTTGTCCAATCTGAAGGTACCTTACCAACACTCCACGCTAATTTTACTACTCTATGAAGCCATTTCATCCCTGCCTTCCCACTGTACTTCATCATTTCAGGTCTAATTTCATCTATTCCTGCTGCCTTATGACAATGGAGTTTATTTACTATCCTTTCCACTTCCTCAAGCATAATTTCACCAACATCCTTTTCCTCCTCCCCATGAGCTTGGCTGTTTGCAACACCACTATGATGATTTCCTTTTACATTGAGAAGTTGTTCAAAATATTCCCTCCACCTCTCCAGTGATTCCCTGGGATCTATTATGAGTTCACCTGAATTACTCAAAACACTGTTCATTTCCTTTTTCCCTCCCTTCCTAAGATTCTTTATTACTGTCCAGAAAGGTTTCCCTGCTGCTTGACCTAGCCTTTCCAGGTTATTACCAAAATCTTCCCATGACTTCTTTTTGGATTCAACAACAATTTGTTTCGCTCTGTTTCTTTCATCTACGTACAAATCCCTGTCTGCCTCGGCCCTTGTTTGGAGCCATTTCTATTAAGCCTTCTTTTTACGTGTACAAGCTGCTCTCACTTTATCATTCCACCAAGATGTTCGCCTTTTCCCATCTTTACACACAGTTGTTCCTAGGCATTCCCTTGCTGTTTCATGCCACCCATTAACTTTCTATATCCTGAATCTGCTTACTGTCTACTGTTCGAAACTTCTCACTAATCATATCCATGTACTTCTGTCTAATTTCCTCGTCCTGAAGATTTTCTACCCTTATTCGTTTGCAGACAGATTTCACTTTCTCTATCCTAGGCCTAGAGATACTTAGTTCACTACAGATCAGGTCGTGGTCTGTATCATCGAAAAATCCGCGGAAAACTCGTACATTCCTAACAGATTTCCTGAATTCAAAGTCTGTTGAGATATAGTCTATTATGGATCTGGTACCCCTAGCCTCCCATGTGTAGCGGTGAATGTATTGAAGAATGTATTCGTAACAGCTAAACCCATACTAGCACAGAAGTCCAGCAAACACTTCCCATTCCCATTAGCTTCCATATCTTCCCCACATTTACCAATCACCCTTTCGTATCCTTCAGTTCTATTCCCAACTCTCGCATTGAAATCGCCCATTAGTACTATTCAATCCTTGCTGTTGACCCTGACCACGGTGTCACTCAATGCTTCATAAAACTTGTCAACTTCATCCTCATCTGCACCCTCACATGGTGAATACACGGACACAATTCTTGTCCTAATTCCTCCCACTGACAAATCTACCCACTTCATTCGCTCATTTACGTGCCCAACCGAAACTATGTTGCATGCAATGGTATTCCTGATAAAGAGCCCTACCCCAGACTCTGCCCTTCCCTTTCTAACACCCGTCAAGTAACTTTATAATCTCTTATCTCTTCCTCGTTATCTACCCTTACCCGAATATCACTTACTCCTAGAACATCCAGATGCATCCTCTTTGCTGACTCAGCCAGTTCTACCTTCTTTCTTCCATAAGCCCCATTAATATTGATAGCTCCCCATCGAATTCCATTTCGTTCGCCAAGTTGTTTCCAAGGAGTCCCTCGCCTGTCAAATGGGAGTGGGACTTCGTTACTCCCATAGGTCCGAGGTTTGCTTAAAAGTGTTCTGAGCTCGGTAAATTCATGAAGCAGGATGCTTCCCTACTTGCACATAGTCCAAGTGAGGATCTCTCCTCTAACGGGTTATGGACCACCGGTGAATTGTGTAGTCCTAGCCGCCTGAGCACAAGGAGGGCCACGACGCAGAATATGTCCGAGATGCCCACTCCCATTCCATAGCAACTGGTATCCCGACTCTCACGACCACTTATTAGGCCACTCAGCCGTTGCCCATGGTTCACGAACTAGGACGTGACTACAGTAACCCACAAACATGAACCATTTATCTAAAGCTATTTGTGGAAAAATATAAGGAAATCATTCTCACAATTGAGAATACCACTCCACATCGACGTCGGAAAATAACAATGTTGGTACCATTGAAAGCGTTGCACTACGTCTAGTTCGCATGGGCAATATTAGCTACTAAGGTAAAACCTTGTCAACAGTAGAATCTCAAAACTTTTCCTTTAACTATTGCCTAGAGCATCTATCTCCGAATATAAAGATGATCTAAGACATAGCACTTATATTTGACACAGCGATTGAGCCACAACCCCACCCTTACCGACAACACACCTACGCATAAAACGCACACGTCGGAGATTCGACGCGTGGACCTCGACTAGGAAAGGGCAAACACAGCCCTGAACTGGAAACGGTGCTCATATCAAAATCATAACAGGAAAAACACAAAGCTATTAGCAATAAAATCTCAAGAAAATTTAAATGAGAGTTTATTATAATAATAAAAATCAAGAGGTAACAAGAAATGAAGCCAGCAATTAAATAAAATATATAAATGATACGTACGTACATGTACACAGCCCATCCAATTGAAGTCATGACTCTAATGCGTGAGCACGAACTTATCAAATACCAACCTCAAATTATTCATAACACGGGCTCGCCGTTATATTCTCAATCTCACAGCATAATCTGGTAATGCAAATACAATACTTACAGCTTATTTCGGTCATTCTTTCCGCGAGATTGATAAAATTCATTATGAACCCGTCTATTTAACTTCCACATCCACAACAATTACAGCACAGATCAAAGATTCCACGCAGCATGGAGGGCAAAAGTACAGAGAAAAAAATGCGAGAGATCGCGACATAACAATAGACAAACGTCTCTGGACCACAGAAGTGAAGTTTAAACTCAAGGAGCATCACAGGCAAGCACATGGCCTGAATAAGAAAAGAAAATGGCGGCCTCCTAGGCAAACAACGGCCGCGATAAAACTAAGGCAAAACAAATATTATTGTGCCGAAAACAAACACGAGGCACAGAAACAAGGTTAAAATATAAAATAAGCAGATCGATATGTCATCCCTTCTTCCCATTCACTCACAAGCACATTCCCAAACATTCAGACATCGCTGGAACGGCAAAAGTCTGAGCATTAGCTCTCATAAATAAGTCGAACTCAATCACTAGTAGTATGACTCACACGGTCACAAACCAGGGTCTCCCGTATGACAGAGCAGCGTCCATAGCGCGCACAATTACCAACAGGATAATACAGACTCAGTAGTCACACTTTTAAACCATCATCTCACGCGTTGCGTACAAGACGAATGGATCTCCGCGTCGACACGCAGGGTGTGCATTCATTGACGGCTAGACACAATACCATGAAGTGCACGAAAATAATCAATCAGAGACCCAGTTATTAATACATCGCAATCACATCAACCATAGACACACGGCTCATTCATGCGGTAGAGCACAAGGATGCATATCAACCGGCCATCATTACTAAAAGGCGAAGGGCACAACTTATGCATAGCAATAATATAAATACAAGATTTACCGTACCTACCATATCAATACTCAAGACATCAAGAAAGGTAGTACGGATCAAGTTCAAATCTGATAAAGATACATTTGTGGCAAAAAACGCCACTCCAGTATGCATGGGGTCCATGTTTACATTTCACACACGTAACAATGCAAGGAAGAGCTGCAAAGAGATAAAACTACCCTATCGCCGAAAAAATGATCTCCCGTGCTCACGTCCGAGGGAGCTGCCCTCTCTGATATAAACATGGAAACACTTAAGTGAATTGAGGCGAGGCCGATACAAGTTCTTTGTAATACGGGAAACAACATCTCAATGAACATGCTATATTAGCATGGTTCAATATCACACTGCCCCTTTTTAAAATGGGTCTTCTCTTGTTGATTAGACAAGGAGACAATTTTTAAAGCGGAGTTCTGAATCCTTAAATCTAAAGTGCAATGCATTGTAATGCAGTCCGTGTCAACCAGAGGCTCTGTATTTTTCATAAACAGTACCACGCTGAGTTAATCAGTCCATTTTAGGCAGTTCATGTAATACTTCCACGAGTCGCGTCAGATGAACCGGGGAAGATTGTAATTACACATAACATCTTCGCGTCTCCAATGGATCCGCAGCTCATTTCCTCTCATCTTTAACTAATGGCATCAATATTTCCTCTCCATTTTCCATTTTTATTCTTTTCCTTCAACGTTATTCTACCTGAACGAAAAAGGACTTTAGAACATTGACAATTTCACAACAAGCATAATAAACAGGTGTCAGCACTCATATGTAATGGAATTGAAAATATGTAAATTTACGTGGTCCTTGGATGGTACCGTTTCAGTAGGGAGACATGAGCCTTGGATAATCTCTTACTCGTCAGATCTTCCAGTTCGACTGTTACTGGTCCCAGGAACCTTACTATTCTCTTAGGGCTGGACCATTTATGACATATTTTGGCGGCGATTTGATTGGCTGTCGAGCTTACGGGGAACATTTTCACAACAACCAGGTCTCCAACTTCCAGGTCGACCTTTTTCCTTCCCTGGTTGAATCTTTTTGCCACCCGGTCCCGGGCTCTGACCAAGGGCGCAAGGGCTTCCTTCCATTTCTCCTCAATATTTCTGTTTCTCGACGGCTCAGGCAGGTACCCAATATCCCACTGCAGCTGGAGCCGGTCAACAAGGTTTCTACCTAAAAATAGATCTGCCGGGTGTAGGCGATAGGACTCGTGCATAGCGCTGTTGAAGGCTAAAACGAAAAAAATCCTATTTATCGTCCCAGCTGCGCTGATCAGCGCTGCAGAATGCAGTTAGGCAGGCTTTAGGTTACGGTGGAATCTTTCAACGTGAGAAGGTTTGGGGTAGTGGGGGCTCAGGAAAACATGCTTCACTCCCCACCCAAAACGCAGATGATGAAATTTACGGCAGCTGAATGTAGACGCATTTTCAGTAACTATTACCTTCGGGAGCCCATAAACTCCAAAAATATGCCGATATAGAAAGTGGACGGAGCTGTTCGAGTTAATCTTACGAACTGGGAACAACCATGCGAATTTAGAGAAGGTATCTACGACGGACGGGATTCCCACGTTGCCATTCTTATATTTAGTAAGATGACCGAAATAATCATTAAACAACTTTTCTCCTGGGCATGACGCAACGTCAGCGGAATGGAGTCCAGTTTGTGAGGATTGCGCTGGTTTACATCGTTGACAAACGTCGCAACTTTTCACATACTCTAACACTTCCCTTTTGAGGTTACGCTAAAAGAAATCACGGGAGATGCAATGTTTTATATTGACCAGATGAGCACCCAGCCAAGAATCATGATAATAATGTAGCATCACGGATCTTAATTTGAGAGGAACGTACATTTTGTCTTTGCCGTTTTTACGGTTACGACGAACCAACAACCCTCGTTTAATACTAAATGACTCGTCACGAAGACTCCCATCAGCGATTCCTTTCACCAGTTCCTGAGACTCTCGCTGTCATCTTTTTGGTGCTCACAAATTTCCGTGAAGGACCAGGGATAAATTTGCAAAATATGGACACAATTAACATTTTCAGTTAGGTGACTGTCTTTCTCAGACTCGACCTCACTCTCCTTTACCCCGTCCAACATACGCGACAGACAGTCGGCCACAACATTCTCTTTTCCACGGACATGCACGACTGTAAATCTATAGGCTGATAGTCGGAGGATCCATCTAGCAGTCCGGCCAAGTCGCTTCACGTTGGCGCTCATCCACGATAGGGCTTGATTGTCCGTATAGACGAAGAAATGACGGTGCTCCAAGTACGAACGGAATTTCTCAACACCTAAAACTACGGCCAGGCATTCCTTCTCATAAATCGAATACCGTAATTCAGCTCCATGCAACAGCTTGCTGAAATAGGTAATAGGGACTAACTTCCCGTCCTCATCGGACTGGTTAAGTACAGCAGAAACGGCAAGTTCGCTGGAGTCACACTGCAGGACAAAATCTCGGGAAAAATTTGGACTGTAGAGGACAGGGGCTTCACAAAGGGCATTTTTCAGTTGATCGAAAGCATGGGTTTGAGCTTCACCCCAGACAAAACGGGAATTTTTCCTTTTCAGAAGGTTCAAGGGGGCCAAAATTTGGGAAAAGTCTTTGATGAAACGGCTGTAAAAACCAACCATACCCAGGAATCTTCTCACACCGCGGACATTCTTAGGCCGAGGAAACTATTTGATACATTTAATTCTGTCGGGGATCACTGCGATTCCGGAATCGGATATGATATGACCAAGAGAATTTAGGCGCTTGGAGCAAAGAGACACCTTTTTAGGATTTATTGTGAAACCATTGAATTCAAATAGGCCGAAAGGAGTGGCGAAGGCAGTACAGGGGCGACTTTTGGGATCCAAAGGGATTTGGTACTACGCTGAGTTGAAGTCAAAAAATGTGAAGAATTTAGCGCCATGAAAATCTTGAAAAGCACTTTCAATGGTGGGTAAGGGAAAACTGTCGAAGACTATGTTCTTATTGACCTTACGATAATCAATTACAAACCTGAATCTACCGTCCTTTTTGGGGACGAGAAAGGCGGTACACATTCTCTCATACCAGACAACTTAGGGGGCGAGCAACCGAATGGAGGTGACCTGACAGGGGTATCACCTTTTAGTTCAATGGAATAGGAGAAGATTTTAGCACAACCCAAAGCAGCCGTTAAAACATTAGAAAATTCTTCCAATAAACCGCTCAACATCATGTTTTGGTTGTCAGTAAGATCATATGAGGCGTTAGGAAGTTGGGATTTCGAAAGAGCGCATACAGTAGCACGTTGGAAAGGGGCTTCAAAAGGGTAACACGCCTGATTTGTATCCAAAGGCAAAGGTACGAGTGATAAAATCAATAGATAGACCAGTAGCCAGCATAAAATCGGTTCCTAAAATCACCGGGACAGACAGATCGGGCACAACATTAAACGTCCAATCCCATGAAAGATTGTGAATTTTGATGTGACATCTTATTCGACCCACGGGACATACCTGACGGCCATCGGCAGACATGAACTTTCCCAAGCTCTCACAGGCTTGGAGATATTCTAAATCCATAGAAGACACAAGGGATTGGTTCATGAAGGTGACACATGAACCGGTGTCTAATAAGGCATATAGTACCCGCGATCCAACCAAAATTTTGGCCCAGGGTGTAGACGAGGGAAGGCCCCAGATCCTTTTATTAACACCAACATCAGGCGCCAACGACGGACCATCACGCCGGCGCGCCTTTAGTTTCCCTGCTGAAGGTTGCACCGAGGACACACGCGCTGAGTGACACCTGTTAGACCACACTGGGAGCATTTCAGGGGAGACTTAGACCAACAGTTCTTCGAAACGTGCCCTAATTTCCCACAATTCCAGCACTTCCTTACAGCAGCGTCGCTAATAACGGGCGAGTTAGGAGATTGGATGACATTAACGGAACGCTGAGGCGGAGACACAACATTAGCCCTGCGATCGGGACTACCAACTGGGCGAGATGGGGAAGGGGTTGCACCAAAGGAGACCGATTTAACGGGCATACGACAGGCAACGTCGGGAAATGAACATGACTGAACGTTATTTTGGATTAGATTGAACCATTTTAACGCTGGCCCCTCCAGCATCCCGGGGATAACAGGAACGAACAGGTCAAGGGGTAGCGAGCTACATTCAGCGATGTCTTCCACCCGTTCAAGAAATTCTATGACACTAGAGCTGTTCCCTTCACCAGAAAAATTTAACTTCCATTTCCTCACCACGTCAAGGACAGGGTTAACATTAGCGCAACGGTCACTAGCGGGTCTCGAACTGGGGGAAATGGGCTCCACACGGTTTACGTTGAGGGCACGATCAGTACATGCAATAGCATTCCTACCTTCTGGGCACCTATCACTCTCACTACCAGACACAAGTGACGCATTAGCTTCAACAATACCATCCCTCTTATCTCTTTCAAGGTTGAGGACTTCCGCTGTAAAAATTTCAGTTTCATTACTCATCTCTACGGCCTTCTGATTTTCCAAACCCTAGGCTACTTTCAGCGATAACAAACACGACACGCATATGCAAATGGCCACAACAAAACACATGAATTATAATTAACACACAGGACAACATACTGGCATCAAAGGCTAACACTAGGGAAAATAAGGCCTCACTTAATATATTCACACAGAACACCATCTCCAGTTCTACCTCATCCGATCCTTTCTCAGAGGAGGCATCCCAATCGAGCACGAATCTGCTACCATTTTGAGTCACACCCCCACCCTTACCGACAACACACCTACGCATAAAACGCACACGACGGAGATTCGAGGCGTGGACCTCGACTAGGAAAGGCCAGTCCTGAACTGGAAACGGTGCTCATATCAAAATCATAACAGTAAAAACACAAAGCTACTAGCAATAAAATCCCAAGAAAATTTAAATGAGGGTTTATTATAATAATAAAAATCAATAGGAAACAAAAAATGCAGCCAGCAATTAAATAAAATATATAAATGATACGTACGTACATGTACACAGCCCATCCAATTGAAGTCATGACGGTAATGCGTGAGCACAAACTTATTAAATACCAACCTCAAATTATTCATAACACGGGCTCGCCGTTATATTCTCAATCTCACAGCATAATCTGGTAATGCAAATACAATACTTACAGCTTTTTTCGGTCATTCTTTCCGCGAGATTGATAAAATTCATTATGAACCCGTCTATTTAACTTCCACATCCACAACAATTACAGCACAGATCAAAGATTCCACGCAGCATGGAGGGCAAAAGTACAGAGAAAAAATAATGCGAGAGATCGCGACATAACAATAGACAAACATCTCTGGACCACGGAAGTGAAGTTTAAACTCAAGAAGCATCACAGGCAAGCACGTGGCCTGAATAAGAAAAGAAAATGGCGGCCTCTTAGGCAAACAACGGCCGCGATAAAACGAAGGCAAAACAAATATTATCGTGCCGAAAACAAATACGAGGCACAGAAACAAGGTTAAAATATAAAATAAGCAGATCGATATGTCATCCTTTCTCCCCATTCATTCACAAGCACACTGCCAAACATTCGGACATCACCGGAACGGCAAAAAGTCTGAGCATTAGCTCTCATAAATAAGTCGAACTCAATCACTAGTAGTATGACTCACACGGTCACAAACCAGGGTCTCCCGTATGACAGAGCAGCGTCCATAGCGCGCACAATTACCAACAGGATAATACAGACTCAGTAGTCACACTTTTAAACCATCATCTCACGCGCTGCGTACAAGACGAATGGATCTCCGCGTCGACACGCAGGGTGTGCATTCATTGACGGCTAGACACAATACCATGAAGTGCACGAAAATAATCAATCAGAGACCCAGTTATTAATACATCGCAATCACATCAACCACAGACACACGGCCCGTTCATGCAGTAGAGCACAAGGATGCATATCAACCGGCCATCATTACTAAAAGGCGAAGGGCAAAACTTATGCATAGCAATAATATAAATACAAGATTTACCGTACCTGCCATATCGATACTCAAGACATCAAGAAAGGTAGTACGGATCAAGTTCAAATCTGATAAAGATACATTTGTGGCAAAAAAACGCCACTCCAATATGCATGGGGTCCATGTTTACATTTCACACACGTAACAATGCAAGGAAGAGCTGCAAAGAGATAAAACTACTCTCTCGCCGAAAGAATGATCTCCCGTGCTCACGACCGAGGGAGCTGCCCTCTCTGATATAAACATGGAAACACTTAAGTGAATTGAGGCGAGGCCGATACAAGTTCTTTGTAATACGGGAAAAAACATCTCAATGAACATGCTATATTAGCATGGTTCACGATCACCGTCAGAGTTCACAGATTGATCAATGAAGTCTTTTATCTCGCCTCTCTGGGGGTGGAGAGTGTAGAATACTTTTTCAATATACAGGGGCTCTCCTTTTTGGAGAGAGAGTTGGTGACCAAACGGCCTTGGTGAGTCAGGCATTCCTTCCACTTGCTTGTGCCAGGTTCCTTACTTTAATCTTTCCTATCCGAATACCCTAGGTCAATACTTGTTCCTTTCCGACCTCCCGATGGTGTTAGATTTGTAAGACGCAAGGAGTCTTTGATTTTCATGCTCTTCGTGGCTCTTCCGTGTCTTTTGCCGATACCTTCATTCTCCGAAGGGCCAGGCATCTTGTATTTTCCTAATGGTTGTGTTAAGAGAGGAGTATTGCCCAGCTGCACTTCCTCTATGGTTCATGGTGTGGGTTACTGTAGTCATGTCTTAGTTCGTGAACCATGGGAAATGGCTGAGTGACCTGGTAAGTGGTCCTGAGAGTCGTGATACCACTTGCTACGGAATGGGAGTGGGCATCTCGGACATATTCTGAGTCATGGCCCTCCATGTGCTCAGGCGGCTAGGACTATACAATGCACCGATGGTCCCTAACCCGCTAGAAGGAGAGATCCTCACTTGGACTATGTGTAAGTAGGGTAGCATCTTGCTTCATGAATTTACCGAGTTTAGAACATTTTAAGCAAGCCTCGGACATATGGGAGCAACGGAGTCCCGCTCCCATTTGACAGACGGGGGACTCCTTGGAAACAACTTGGCGAACGAAATGGAATTCGATGGGTAGTTATCAATATTAATGGCGATTATGGAAGAAAGAAAGTAGAACTGTCTGAGTCAGCAAAGAGGATTGCTAGGAGTAAGTGATATTCGGGTAAGGGAAGATAACGAGGAAAAGATAGGCGATTATAAAGTGTGCTTGAGGGGTGTTAAAAAGGGAAGGGATTTTCATCAGGTATACTGTTGCACGCAACAAAGCTTCTCTTAGGCAAGAAAATGAGCGAATGATGTGGATAGATTTGTCAGTTGGAGGAATTAGGACGACAATTGTCTCAGTGTGTTCACCATGGAGGTAAATAATCTCCATTGTCATAAAGTAGCAGGAATAGATGAAATTCGACCTGAAATGGTGAAATATAGTGGGAAGGCAGGGATGAAATTGCTACATAGAGTAATACGATTAGAATGAAGTGTTGATAAGATACCTCCAGATTAGACAAATGCAGTAATTGCACCTATCTATAAGCAAGGGAACAGGAAGGATTACAACAACTATCGAGGTATCTCATTGATTAGGATACCAGGTAAAGTATTCACTGGCATCTTGGAAGGGAGGGTGCGATCAGTCGTTGAGAGGAAGTTGGATGAAAACCAGTGTGATTTCAGACCACAGAGGGGCTGTCAGGATTTTTAAGTATGCGCTAGGTAATTGAAAAATGCTAGGAGAGGAATAGGCAGTTGTGTTTATGTTTCGTAGATCTAGAGAAAGCAAATTACAGGGGACGGAGGAAAAAGTTTTTCACAATACTGGGGAACTATAGAATCAAAGGTAGATTATTAAAATCAGTCAAAGGCATTTATGTTGACAATTGGGCTTCAGTGAGAATTAATAGTGAGAACTGGTTCAGGGTACTTACAAGGGTTAAAGAAGGCTATAATCGTTCAGCTTTGCTGTTTGTAGTTTACATGGATCATCTGCTGAAAGGTATAAAATGGCAGCGAGGGATTCAGTAGGTGGAAATTTAGTAAGAAGTCTGGCCTATGCTGACGACTTGGTCTTAATGGCAGATTGTGCCGAAAGCCTGCAGTGTAATATCTTGGAACTTGAAAATAGGTGCAATGAATATGGTATGGAAATTAGCCTTTCGGAGACTGAATTGATATCAATAGGTAGGGAATCCAAGAGAACTGAATGTCAGATTGGTGATACAAAGCTGGAACAGGTAGATAAAATCACGTTTTCAGGATGCATGTTCTCCCAAGATGGTAATATTATAAGCGAGATTGAATCAAGGTACAGTAAAGCTAATGCAGTGAGCTCGCAGTTGCGATCAGCAGTATTTTGTAAGAAGGAAGTCAGCTCCCGGAAGAAACTGTCTTTACATCGGTATGTTTTCAGACCAACTTTGCTTTACGGGAGCGAAAACCGGGTGTACTCAGGATATCTTATTAATAAGTTAGAAGTAACAGATGTGAAAGTAGCGAGGATGATTGCTGGTACAAACGGGTGGGAACAATGGCAGGAGATATTCGGAATGAGTACATAAATGCTAAGTTAGGAATGAACTCGATGGATGAAGCTGTGCGCATAAAGCTGCTTCGGGGGTGGGGTCGTATTAGGCGGATGCCGTGGGATAGGTTACCTAGGAGAATAATTAACTCTTTCATGGAGGGTAAGAGAAGTAGAGGGAGACTAAGACGGCGATGGTTAGACTCAAGTTTCTGACGATTTAAAGATGAGAGGTACAGTACTAAACAAGGCCACAGCACTAGTTGCAAATAGAGGATTTTGGCGACGTATAGTAAATTCACAGAGGCTTGCAGACTGAACACTGAAAGGCATAACGGTCTTTTTTTTTGCTATTTGTTTTACGTCGCACCGACACAGATAGGTCTTTTGGCGACGATGGGATAGGAAAGGCCTAGGAAGTGGAAGGAAGAGGTCGTGGCCTTAATTAAGGTACAGCCCCGGCATTTGCCTGGTGTGAAAATGGGATACCACGGAAAACTATCTTCAGGGCTGCGCACAGTGGGGCTCGAACCCACAGTCTCCCGATTACTGGATACTGGCCACACTTTAAGCGACTGCCGCTATCGAGCTCGGCCATAACGGTCTATAATGATGTATGTATGTATGTATGTATGTATGTATGTATGTATGCATGTATGTATGTATGTATGTATGTATGTATGTATGTATGTATGTATGTATGTATGTACTTCCTCTAACAATCTCCCTCACCACTACTTTTAACTTGTATCCTGAGCAGCGAATTAAGAATGAGTCTCTGCACTTATCTTAAAGAGTTCACTATATTTATCTTCAACCAATGGAAACCAAACTTCTGCATTGTGATAAACCGTTCAGGACGATCATGTTATTTGTGTAACCAGGTGATACAGTATAAAAATATTGTAAATGTTCAACTTTTAAAATCTTAAATAATAATAATAATAATAATAATAATAATAATAATAATAATAATAATAATAATAATAATAATAATAATAATAATAATATTTGTCCAACCCTTGTCCCGTTTCTCTACAGAATCGGGTATGAGGTGAGATGAATCTCTCGTAGCAGTTTTTTATGACCGGATGCCGTTTCTGACGTCTACCTCATTAGAGGAGTTTATGAAATGAAATTAAATGAAATGAATGACGTGACATACAATAGTAGGAAAGGAGACGGTGAAACCCGGTGTCAGCACGTAGCCTACTCCTTTCGAATAACACCAAGGGGTTTGCTCAAGGCTTAACGTCCCCACACGACGGACGAATCACCATCAATCATATGCACTCACTCCATATGAGCACTGCGGAGAGGTTTGGAATTTAATCCGGGATTTTATCACGCAATATAGTGATTAGAAATTGTATACCACGACCTGCCCTATCCTGCCGGCCAGCATTCTGACGGAGAAAATTTTTTTCGACTAACCGGACTCGACCTGGCTAACCTCGGTGTCAGACCGTTTAGACTTCAACGCCTTAACAATCATGGCCAACAGGCGGGCTAATAATGATATTCATTGTGCTTGTGATACAATATGCATCCTTCAAAAGAGGTTACACATTTGATCGTCGTAAATGGTTTACCACATCGAAGGAGTTCGCTTTTGATTTGAACTGTGTGTAATTTATGAGCAGTGTTATGATGCATTCCTCGCTCCTTGTTTATATGGCAAGTTAAATGTCCAGAAGAATCGAAAGAGTCAGATATTCGAATATGTTCAACTTCTAAATCTTTGATGATAATAATAATAATAATAATAATAATAATAATAATAATAATGTCCGCCTCTGTGGTGTAGTGGTTAGCGTGATTAGCTGCCACCCACGGAGGCCCGGGTTCGATTCCCGGCTCTGCCACGAAATTTGAAAAGTGGTATGAGGGCTGGAACGGGGTCCACTCAGCCTCGGGAGGTCAACTGAGTAGAGGTGGGTTCGATTCCCACCGCAGCCATCCGGGAAGTGGTTTTCCGTGGTTTCCCACTTCTCCTCCAGGCAAATGCCGGGATGGTACCTAACATAAGGCCACGGCCGCTTCCTTCCCTCTTCCTTGTCTATCCCTTCCAATCTTCCCATCCCTCCACAAGGCCCCTGTTCAGCATAGCAGGTGAGGCCGCCTGGGCGAGGTACTGGTCATACTCCCCAGTTGTATCCCCCGCCCAAGAGTCTGAAGCTCCAGGACACTGCCCTTGAGGCGGTAGAGGTGGGATCCCTCGCTGTGTCCGAGGGAAAAGCCGACCCTGGAGGGTAAACAGATGAATAATAATAATAATAATAATAATAATAATAATAATAATAATAATAATAATAATAATAATAATAATAATAATAATCGATAACAATAACAACATAAAGATCAAAATGTATTTTGAGAACCGTCGGTTATGGATCCTAAGTTAAAATTTACGATCGGTAGAAAAGTATTAAGGAAATGAATCTATGTCATGCGACACGAGAAAAGGAAAGGCTTGTTCTCTCTTGTCATAAAGTGCTGTAAGCAGCAGTAAATCTCTTGTGGAGATGCGGAGAGTTCGTAGCCCAGAGCTCATTATGAGTGGACAGTAGGGCGACGTCCAGTCTGTCGACAGTAGTCAGCCATAAAGCACACAAGCGTCATTTGCAAGTGAAATGAAGTGCGCCTCATGAAGATGTGTCTTTACTGTCACTATGTACATGAGTTACCGATTATGAGACTAAAAGAAATTTTAAAAAATGTTGCAAAAGTTCATGTCAGAATTTTGAAGTGAAATTCCGCGGTCCTGGCCTTGGGGTAATAGAAAGTCTGTTATAACTCTGGTATATAATTTTTAACTGCTATATATCTCTGTGGTGTAGTGGTTAGCGTGATTAGCTTCCACCCCCGTAGGCCCGGGTTCGATTCCCGGCTCTGCCACAAAATTTGAAAAGTGGTACGGTATTTGGAACGGGATCCACTCAGCCTCGGGAGGTGAAATGAGTAGACGGGGTTAGATTCCCACCTCAGGCTTCCAGGAAGTGATTTTCCGTGGTTTCCCACTTCTCCTCCAGGCAAATGACGGGACGGTATCTAACTTAAGGCCACGGCCGCTTCCTTTCCTCTTCCTTCCCATTCCCCACAAGGCCTCTGTTCAGCATGGCAGGTGAGGCCGCCTGGGCGAGGTACTGATTTTCCTTCCCAGTTGTATCCCTCGACCCAAAGTCTGAAGCTCCAGTACACTGGTCTTGAGGCGGTAGAGGTGGGATCCCTCGCTGACCCTGAAGGTAAAAAGGAAAGAAAGAAAGAAAGAAAGAAAGAAAGAAAGAAAGAACTGCTAACTGTCCAGTTTGCGACTCGAATAAATTGAACAAAATGTGAACAAAGGATGAAGAAAGCTAGAAACCACAAGATTAGTATGTTTCAGCTGGTTAACTCGGAATTAATCCATTAATTGATAGGATAGAGGGGCAACGGGGGATATTTCATCAATTCCAAAATATAGCAGTAGCGTGTCAGCCTCTTTCCTAGAGGCTTTGTGTTCGGGATTTTGGTCCCTGTCGAACCATTCTAAAGAGCCAAGCAGTAGGCTAAGTATATCAAGACGCTGCCCATGCGATATTCCAGTGTCTGACAGCCATATAATTGGGCAGCTGCTGTTTTGGCAGTATGAGGCTCTGTAGGTGCCAAAATATCTTTTAAATCAATTTACTTTCCCTTTCAGTGGGAGCGGTCGTAATCATCCACGGTATCCCTGCGTGTCGTAAGCGGTGATTGAAGGGGACCCAGGGCCTCTCAACATTGGTGCCCACAGGGACCCTAGCTGAGACATTGTTTCCACTTACCTATGCCCGTTTCCTCATTTTAAACTTCCCTGTCCGATCTCCCTTGGCCAACTCTTGTTGTCTTTCTACTCCGATGGTATTAGGTTTGCTAGTCCTGTGCAGTATTTCATGTCCATGCCCTTTCTTTGGCGATACCATCATTCTTCGAAGGATCGAAAGTCTTTCTTTTACTCTTCTCATTCGTGTGAAGGAAGGATGATTGCCCAGTTTAAAACAATAATCACCAAGTAAAATCACTCATTCTGTCCAGCTACTTGGCTGAATGAGCAGATAAGGAAGACGTTTTTTCCAGAGGGTCTGAGGTTCAATTCCTGGCCTAAATGGTGATTTTAACCCCGTCTGCTCAGGGCTGGTGTCTGCTTATGTTAACACATCTTACACCACATACCACGCTTCCACAGACACACGTAATACCCGAATATATTCCTCCATATAGGGTTGGTGTCAGAAGGGCATCCGGCCGAAACGTGGCCCCAGTTCATAGTTCATGCCCACAATCCCACCAGTACGTGGGAAAAGTGGCGGAAAAAGGAGAAAAATTGCTCGTTGGATATAAATAAAACATAAAATTTATTGTGTTGATACCTGGCAAGAAACTGAAACTGTAACATTAAAAGAGAAGTAAGTGCGGCCAGTATCCAGTAATCGGGAGATGGTGAGTTTGAGCCCCATTGTTGGCAGCCCTGAAGATGGTTTTCCGTTGTTTCCCATTTTCACATCAGGCAAATGCTGGGGCTGTACCTTAATTAAGGCCACGGCCGCTTCCTTCCACTTCCTAGGCCTTTCTTATCCCATAGCCGCCAGAAGACCTATCGTGTCGGTGCGACGTAAAGCAAATAGCAAAAGAGAAGTAAGTCACACAACAATGGCATGAAAGCACATGTACAGTAATTTTATGTTGAGAAGGTTTACAGCTTTACTGAGCAAGCAGCTGCGCGGTATTGGTTACGTAGTTATCAGCTTGCATTCGGGAGATAATGGGTTCTAACCACACTGCCGCCCGGCTCCATGGCTAAATATTTAGCGTGCTTGCCTTTGGTCACAGGGGTCCCGGGTTCGATTCCCTGCAGGGTCGGGAATTTTAACAATCATTGGTTTGTTCCGCTGGCACGGGGGCTGGGTATATATGTTGTCTTCATCATCATTTCATCCTCATCACGACGCGCAGGTCGCCTTCGGGAGTCAAATCAAAAGACCTGCTCCTGGCAAGCCGAACATGTCCTCGGACACTCCCGGCTCCAAAGGTCGTACGCCATTTCATTTACTCCACTGTTGGTAGCCCTGAAGATGGTTTTCCGTGGTTTCCTATTTTCACACCCTGCAAATGCTGGGGCTGCATGCTTCCTTCCCACTCCTAGCCATTTCCGTTGCTATCGTCGCTGTAAAACCTCTCTGTGTTGTTGCGACGTAAAACAAATTGTAAATAAATACAGCTATCGACTGTCAAGGTAGCATTTATCGTCAAGTTCAGGAAATTAATTCTAAAATTTGAGGTAAAATAACTTGTCAACATATATTCCAGTTATTTTCAGGACATTAAGATGTCGGGCTGAGTGGTTCAGACGGTTGAGGTGCTGGCCTTCTGACCCCAACTTGGCAGGTTCGATCCTGGCTCAGTCCGGTGGTATTTGAAGATGCTCAAGTACGTCAGTCTTCCGTCAGTAGATTTACTGTCACGTATAAAATCTCCTGTGGGACTTAATTCCGGCACCACGGCGTCTCCGAAAGCCGTGAAAGGAGTTAGTGGGACGTGAAGCAAGTAACATTATCAATCAATCAATCAATACTGATCTGCATTTAGGGCAGTCGCCCAGGTGGCAGATTCCCTATCTGTTGCTTTCCTAGCCTTTTCCGAAATGATTTCAAAGAAATTGGAAATTTATTGAACATCTCCCTTGGTAAGTTATTCCAATCCCTAACTCCCCTTCCTATAAATGAATATTTGCCCCAGTTTGTCCTCTTGAATTCCAACTTTATCTTCATATAGTGATCTTTCCTACTTTTATAAACGCCATTCAAACTTATTCGTCTACTAATGTCATTCCACGCCATCTCTCCGCTGACAGCTCGGAACATACCACTTAGTCTATCAGATCTTCTTCTTTCTCTCAATTCTTCCCAACCCAAACATTGCAACATTTTTGTAACGCTACTCTTTTGTCGGAAATCACCCAGAACAAATCGAGCTGCTTTTCTTTGGATTTTTTCCAGTTCTTGAATCAGGTAATCCTGGTGAGGGTCCCATACACTGGAACCATACTCTAGTTGGGGTCTTACCAGAGACTTATATGCACTCTCCTTTACATCCTTACTACAACTCCTAAACACCCCTCATAACCATGTGTAGAGATCTGTACCCTTTATTTACAATCCCATTTATGTGATTACCCCAGTGAAGATCTTTCCTTATATTAACACCTAGATACTTACAATGATCCCCAAAAGGAACTTTCTCCCCATCAATGCAGTAATTAAAACTGAGAGGACTTTTCCTATTTGTGAAACTCACAACCTGACTTTTAGCCCCGTTTATCAACATACCATTGCCTGCTGTCCATCTCACAACATTTTCGAGGTCACGTTGCAGTTGCTCACAATCTTGTAACTTATTTATCACTCTATAGAGAATAACATCATCCGCAAAAAGCCTTACCTCCGATTCCACTCCTTTACTCATATCATTTATATATATAAGAAAACATAAAGGTCCGATAACACTGCCCTGAGGAACTCCCCTCTCAACTATTACAGGGTCAGACAAAGCTTCACCTACTCTAACTCTCTGAGACCTATTTTCTAGAAATATAGCAACCCATTCAGTCACTCTTTTGTCTAGTCCAATTGCACTCATTTTTGCCAGTAGTCTCCCATGATCCACCCTATCAAATGCTTTAGACAGGTCAATCGCGATACAGTCCATTTGACCTCCTTATCACAATAAGAATTGAGTTACTGTTGTGTGTAGATTATAAGTATTCTTAATTGTCGAAATGATTTCAAATATTGATCGTTGGTGAACTCTACTGTTTTGTTCCTCGGTTTCAATTCGTTCCCTTACTCTTCCGTGTTGTCATGTCCAGATTGAGTGGTAAACTGGTTTCCCAGGCTGTCGCGATTCACACGCAATCTCTTCAAACTACAGGGCTAAATGCAACCTATCGTAATAAAGAAAAATCTTTAAGAAGTAGGCAGAATGTACAGTATATCACTCCGTTGGAGCCCCATGATAGTAACATAAGGTACAAATAACAGATGATATGAAGACGTGTATTTCACCCCAAAGTGGCTGTTTAAATTGCGTATCAAATCTTCGACTTTACAGAAAAGCTTAGAAAAATCGATTATTCGATTTTACATAATTAGTCCCCCTGTGGGTGTGAGCGATGTGTTTGTCATAACGGGTGACTTAAAGGGGAAGTCCAGGGTTTCTCAATTTAAAAGCGTTGGTAGGCGAGCATGGAGCCCACTATAGAGTCTAGCATTTCTTTCAAGCCCTTGACAGTATAAGAACTGCATTCCTAGGAAGTATTTCATGCAGTATTCACGTACTTCATGAACTTTCCTTTCTTTTGCTGATACCATCATTGTTTAGAATGTCGGCCCTCTTCAATTTTTCTTCTGATAAATTATGACCGAGCATGGTTATTTCACCTCAATGAATTCAAATGGTATGAAAATTCTATCAACTATTACCTATTTTCGCTTTCTATGTAGACGTTACTGTTTTCATAGAATCAATTTTTATGTAATTCATAGGAAGAGAAATCTCTCTTGAAACATTTAGAGAGAATAATAAATTCTCCGTTAAGATGCATAATTTAGAGCTAATATTTTCTCTGCTTAGGTGATAGGAGCCAATATCAATCAATCAATCAATCAATCAATCAATCAATCAATCAATCAATCAATCAATCAATCAATCAATCAATCAATCAATCAATCAATCAATCAATCAATCAATCAATCAATCAATCAATCAATCAATCAATCAATCAATCAATCAATCAATCAATCAATCAATCAATCAATCAATCAATCAATCAATCAATCAATCAATCACTCAATCAATCAATCAATCAATCAATCAATCAATCAATCAATCAACCAACCAATCAATCAATCAATCAATTAATCAATCAATCAATCAATACTGATCTGCATTTAGGGCAGTCGCCCAGTTGGCGGATTCCCTATATGTTGCTTTCCTAGCCTTTTCCTAAATGATTTCAAAGAAATTGGAGCAATTTCGCTGTAAAATGTTCGTCCTGCGTCTGCTCACCCTTCTACTGTCTATTATGATAACACGTTAAAATTTTATTAAATTCCGTGTTTAACACTGGAATCCCAGATGAAATTCATTTTTATGATTACAAGAAGAGAAGAATGCGAGGGTCTGGGTATTTAGAAGAGCTTCTACTTCCGAATTTTGTTTAAATGGTTTAAAAGAAACATGTTCAAGAGTTTTGATGATAAAGCGATCCGATAGCGAGGTATGAGATTGGAGAACGAAGAATAATTAGGTCTGATTTCATTCCAAATCGGCAAAAAGACAAGCGAATTGGGGTGAAGGGACGAGAGTAAGAAGAAACGGAAGTTTCATTTTCTACTAGCCTTCATCCACGGCTCCGCCTGCGTCGACCAGATTTTGCGAATCCAAGCGATCGCGTCCCTTGAATTACAAAAAACATCACTGGAATAGAACAGAAAAGTGGACCAGTTTTAGCGATTGCAACGAAATACAGTACATTTGAATAAACCCTGCGTAAACGTTGACTGTGAGAGAGATGAAACCGTCTGGGAGGTAATAGTTTCAATGCTGAATAATATTCAATACAGCTAGCTATTTTTTTGTTTGCGTTTTTTTTTTTACATTAATACAAAAATCTTCATTATAGACTCTTATACCTTTCGGCGTTCAGTCTGTAAGTCTCTATTGATTTACTAATCGCTGCCACAATCGTCTATTTTTAACTAGTTCTATGGCCACTTTTAATTCTATATCGCTTATATTTAAATCGTTAGAAATTGACTCTAACCATCGTCGTCGGTGGTCGATATTTTAGATATGGGGTCCCAAGGACTCTTTTGTAGAGCATTTGTACTCTAAACGTTCTACGCTGATATATTGTTCATGTACTGCCATTTTCTTCAAGTTCTTTCGTATAAACCGGCTTCCTTCCATTAAAATTCAGTGTTAGATACCTAACAACCTTTGTCAGGAGATTCTCTAGGCAACAGCGAAACCAGCATAAGAAGAAGTCCAGCGGTTTAGGTACTGCTCACCCCAGCCTCACGACTGCATTTTCCGTACCTAGAACCAGGATTCTACTGGTGAAAAGCATACGAACTGTCATTTTGGGTGACCTTTTAAAGATAAATATATCAACCTCAGGATTGTTTCGTAGAATATTTTATGCTTTTAATTCGTATGCACAAACTTTGTTCATACCTGTGGACCCAACAAAAGCCCAGGAACTGTATCGCGGGTCGATATTTTCTTCGAGTTGTTTCGCAGAAATCGTTACTCCTCGGTTTCCTTTCATCGCAGTTCAATATTTTGTACAGAGAACCTTCCTCTCGAAATCCTGTAGGTAAAACCGCATACAGATCCGTCCAGTGGTTTTCGAGTTATAACCGGACACTGAAGACAGACAGACAGACAGACAGACAGACAGACAGACAGACAGACAGACAGACAGACAGACAGACAGACAGACAGACAGACAGACAGACAGACAGACAGACAGACAGACAGACAGACGTTGAGTGTGTTATATCTAGTGACTTCTTCCTATTTTATTTTTTATAATTTTCTTTGCGTCGCGCCGACACAGATAAGTCTTATGACGACGATAGGATAGATCTACGAGTGGGAAGGAAGCGTCCGTGGACTTAATTAGAGGTACGGCTCAAGCATTTGCCTAGTCTGAAAATGGAAAACCATGGACTGTGTGGTTTGGACCCACTATCCTCCGAATGCAAGGTCACAGCTACGTGACCCTAACCGCATGGCCAATTCGCTCGGCTTTTTTTTCTTTTTTGCCCTTTGAGTTATTCGAGCTCCTTGATCTATCATACTAGAGCATTACAGGAATAATTATACTATGAACAGATTTAAAATATATTTGATAATGTTGACAAAATATCGATGTTAAGTTAACAAACCTGAAAACGCTGCTCATCGTCTAGCACTGAAGCAGGCAACCTGCTTAGTAAATGTGTATTGTTGTCTGCCTATATCATCCTTGCAGAGAGCTTTGATTGTAAGAAAGCGAGCGAGCAAGCAAGCAAGCGAACAAGGAGGAAAGAAAGAAAGAAAGAAACGTAGAAGCAAACATTCAAGCAAAAAAGCAAAGAAAGTCCAATTATAGAATTTGCTTTTACATCGCATCGGCACAAATATGTCTTATAGAGACGATGGAATAGGAAAGGCTTAGGAGTGGAAGGGAAGCGACCGTGGTCTCAATTAAGGTACAGCCCAAGCATTTGGCTGGTGTGAAAATGGGAAACCACAGAATACCACCTTCAGGGCTGCCGACAGTGGGGTTCGAACCCACTATATCACTGATGCAAGCTCACAGCTGCGCGCCCCTGACCTTACGGCCAACTCGGCCGGTGAAGAGCCCAACTATAAATAACGTTGCTCTGTATATTATTTTTGCGGATGTTCTTGTTTTGAATATCATTTTGTAATATTGTTGGGGTGCTGAAAGGAAATATGTTATCATTTTTTTGCCATGACGTTACATTTCCTGGAAAGAATGACATCAAAGTCCAAATTGATATGGTAATTCATAATTTTTCTTACAAATTTGTTACAAACTGTCGGTAATTGAAGAGAAGTAAGTCACTGATATACTTCATTTATTCTATGTACAGAAACAAAACATTGCCTTACTGCGATATTCCGAAAATAATAAAATAATATTATTGGAAAAAGTGACGTGGTAAAAATGAATGGATTGCATTTTTTAATTCTACGTAGATATACGTTTAGGAACAGTTATTCATTGTTAGAAGTCGACACAGAGCAGTGTAATCTATGAACCTGGACGTAGGCTACTTGACGAGTAGGTAGTTTTCTTTCTTTTTGGTAGTTGCTTTACGTAGCACAGACACAGATAGGTCTTATGGCGACGATGGGAAAGGGAAGGGCTAGGAGTGGGAAGGAAGCGGCCGTGGCCTTAATTAAGGTACAGCCCCAGCATTTGCCTGGTGTGAAAATGGGAAACCACGGAAAACCATCTTCAGGGCTGCCGATAGTGGGGTTCGAACCCACTATCTCCCGAATAGTGCATATTGGCCGCACTTAAACGACTGCAGCTATCGAGCTCAATTAAGTAGTTTTCCGTATCTGTTGAACAACCCTGAAAACACTTCGATAATGTCAGAAGTGCTCCCTAATAGTATATTTCATCTTCTTCTACTTCATTGAATGCATAAGCATCGATGTTCTGATTTGACTCTATGCTATAAACGAAAGCATGCGATACATTTTCCATACTCCTTTGAATTCTGAAATATTCGGCATTTTTATTACAGTATTATAAAATGGACTTGAAGCAGACGAAGAAAAGATATGGGGGGGATGTAGAATGTTACACTGGAGGCAGAGCAAATCATTAAGTGCGTATGCTTCAGAGTAATGGCGTCCTGCAGTCCGCGCGGTTCCTTTGGGCTGGCTCAACTCCAATATCCGATAATTGATAAGCGAGACGACAAAGCAGATTGTCTCTCGTGGTTTACTGGGGTGAACTGGGTAAATAGTGAGGCATCTCGGTGTGACAGACGCATGTGTTGTTTGATGTCATTATTCTATAAGGACATAATCATAAAATATAATGACTACTTTGACCAACTGTGATCGAATTCTCTAGTAAGGTAGGATTCAGTAAAGGTAGCAAGAACTCTCACTGTGTAAATTTATACAACTCTACATTCACGTAGTCCGCCTCTGTGGTGTAGTGGTTAGTGTGATTAGCTGCCACCCCCGGAGGTCCGGGTTCGATTCCCGGCTCTGCCACGAAATTTGAAAAGTGGTACGAGGACTGGAACGGGGTCCACTCAGCCTCGAGGAGGTCAACTGAGTAGAGGGGCGTTCGATTCCCTCCTCATCCATCCTGGAAGTGGTTTTACCGTGGTTTCCCACTTCTCCTCCAGGCAAATGGCGGGATGGTACCTAACTTAAAGCCACGGTCGCTTCCTTCCCTGTTCCTTGTCTATCCCCTCACAAGGCCCCTGTACAGCATAGCAGGTGAGGCCTCCTGAGCGAGGTACTGGTCCACCTCCCCAGTTGTATCCCCGACCGAAAGTCTCAAGCTTTAGGACACTGGCCTTGAGGCGGTAGAGGTGGGATCCCTCGCCGAGTCCGAGGGAAAAGCCAACCGTGAAGGGTAAACGGACTACGGTACGATACATTCACGTATAATATACTGGTGTGGAATACTTGAGGGGCCGGCCCCGTGGTGTAGGGGTAGCGCGCTTGCCTCTTACCCGGAGGCCCCGGGTTCAATTCCCGGCCAGATCAAGGATTTTTACCTGGACCTGATGGCTGGTTCGAGGTCCACTCAGCCTACGTGATTAGAAATTAGGAGGTATCTGACGGTGAGATAGCGGCCCCAGTCTAGAAAGCCAAGAGTAACGGCCGAAAGGACTCGTCGTGCTGACCACACGACACCTCGTAATCTGCAGGCCTTCGAGCTGAGCAGCGGTCACTTGGTAGGCCAAGGTCCTTCAAGTGCTGTAGTACCATGGGGTTTGGTTTGGTTTGGAATACTTGAGGACTTCACAAGTTATCTACTGTAGTGCCTTATGGGAAGTGTATATCTGTGAGAACTGCTTCCAGTGGTCCATTGTAAATTATTCTCGATATATCTTCCCTTTGTCCACTTCAATCCTGTTTGACAACAGTAGACTAGCTCCGTATATTCCAACAGTGACACAAGGTTATTGATATCAAAGCGACAGCCGACACATTGATATTGATATTCTGCGGTTTGCCGAACGTGGTGAAATTACATACGCCTGTGTAGAGGTTTCCTACACCAAACAGATTTGGTAATGAAGTAACAAAAGCTCCTGAATTAATCTAGAGCTCGGGTTTTGTTTATTTCGACCATTTAGGACCATTTAGCGAATTACTACAAACTTAAGTAAGTAATTGTACAAATTGAAGTGCATAAATGTAAAATAGATCAAATGCATAGTTTCTCATCTATATATAAAATAACATGTCCTGACTGACTGATTCATCATCGCCTAGTCAAAACTACTGGATATAATCAAATGAAATTTTGAGGATACATTTATAGTACAATGTAGGTGCTCGCTAAGGGAGGATTTTTTGGATAATTCGTCGCTAAGGGGGTGAAAAGAGGGTGAAATATTAAACTGAGTTTATCTATATCTCAAAACTTTACAGATGTAAAAATTTGTATTTAGTGTAGAATCTCTCTTAAAAATAAGGAAACACGTATTTTTTGTTTTGAAAAATCCAATTAATGGGTGGGGGGGGGGGTGAATTTTTAAAATGAGTGTATCTATGTCTCAAAACTTTTAAAGTTTACAGATGTAAAAATTGGTGTTTAGAATCCCCTTTAAAAATAAAGATTCACATATTTTTTGTTTTCGGAAAATCTCAATAGGAGGGGTGAAAATGCTGAAAAATTGGTAGAATGCCTTAAATAAGGATACTTATATCTCAGAAACAGAAGACCTGTAAATTGGTATTTGGGATCTCCATTGAAAATGAAGAGACACGTATTTTTTGTTTTTCGAAAATCCAATTAATGGGGGTTAAACAGGGGTGACAAATTGGGGTGAATTTTTAGAAAGATCTATATCTACTGTATATTTCAGAAACGTAAAATGTTACAGACGTAAAAATTGGTATTTGGAATCTCCTGTAAAAGTAAAGAAACATAGGCGATTTGTTCCTGGAAACTCCACTTAAGGGGAACTAAAAACGGGGTGGAATTTTAAAATGAGCATTTCTACAATATATCTCAAAAACTTAACATTTTACCGAAGTGAAAAATAGTATTTTATCTCTATTAAAAATAAAGAAACATGTATTTTTTGTTTTATAAAAATGCACTTGGGTGGAGGTGTAAAAGTGACTGAATATGGGGCTGAATTCTTTTAATTAGGATACTGATATCTCAAAAGTTGAAGATGTTACAGACGTGAAATTTGGTATTTGGAATCTCCTTTAAAAATAAAGGAATGCGTATTTTTTGTTTTCGGAAATCCACCTAAAGCGGGGGGTATTGAAAAATTAGTTGAATTATTTGTATGAGGATACTATTATCTCAAAAACGAAAGATTTTTCAGACGTGAAAATTGGTATTAGGAACCTGCTTTAAAATTAAAGAAACACCTATTTTCAGAAAATAAATGAAGGGGGAGGCGAAGGAATTGAAAAATTAATTGAATTAATTTTATGAGGATACATCTAATAAAATCTAAAGTGGTTACAGACGTGAAAAATTGGTATTTGGAACTTCTTTAAAAACAAAGAAGAAAGCGTTTTTGGAGGGAAATCATCTTGGGGGCGGGGGTGGAAAGGTGTTGAATTCCTTTTATGAGGACACATATCTAAAAGAACTGAAGATGTTAGAGTCGTGATAATTGGTATTTAGAAGATCCTTTACTATTAAAGAAACAAGTATTTTTTCCAGAAAAATTCACTTAAGGGGGGAATATGAAGGGAAGCTAAATAAAGTAATTTCTTTTTATGGGGTACTTATATCTCAGAACTGTAGGTAACAGACGTGAAAATTGGTATTTGAAATTTCCTTTAAACATAAGCACGCCTTCTTTTTTTTTGGGGGGGGGGGGTCTGGTAAATCAACTTAACGGCGGTGGGGTGAAAAAGGTGTTGAGACCAATTGATTTTACTGTTCATAATGTACTTATTCTGATCATAAACTGATCATTTTAAATCTTTCCCGAGTTCTTTTTCAAGAGCCATCTTTTCCTTTGGAGAACATAAAGTTAGATTACGGTAAATTCTCTTGGCATACAAATAAAAATTTAAACACATTTGAAGTAAACGATTGGAATGATATTGACCGTGCAATTGTTCACCTCTATAACAAGGTCAATAATGCACAGAAGTATATCATTCCTGTCGCCAGAAATCTCGCCTACTTGCCTACGCGCGACGATGGTGCTGGTCACATTGTCAGCAATGACAATGGCAGCAGATGTAATTTACCGCCAATTAGCAGTCTGCATCTAGCTGTGGGGTCCAAAACATCAATAATAATAATAATAATAATAATAATAATAATAATAATAATAATAATAATAATAATAATAATAATAATAATAATTATAATGTTCTGGACCGTCGTCAAAATGTGCGGACCGCGCTGGAAACGTGTCCTGGCCGGGTAATGACTACGATTGCAGTCCGGCCGCGGGTTCAGTACCGCCAAGGCACCCAAGATGACACCACGCCGGATCTCCTCAAGGATTTGATCCATATGAAAAATGCTTACAGGAAAAGATGGCAAAGATTTAGGGACCCAACTGACCAGTTAGAATACCTGGAACTAGCCCGGGAAGTACGAAATCGATTGCTGAAATGAAAGATTGAAAATGGGAGGAGCTTTGCTGTAATCTCTCAGAAAACGAGTCAGATCACTAATTTTGGCGGATTGTCTCAGAAAACGAGTCAGATCGCGATCTTGGGCGGATTACATATAAAACGTTAAGCATTCAATTATAAATTTCATTATAATACCGTAGCGAAGCACGGTTATCTCACTAGTAACCTATATAGACAGCAAAACTTTCTTCAAGGAGACAGACTGTTTTATTTTTTCGTTTATATTCCCTGGGCTTCAGTCTCCCAATATGTCGGCTGTCGGCATCAGTGGAATGACAGGGTTACGTGCTGTTAATTGTGTGGCCGGTGGTCAAATGTATTACTGAATATGTTTCAGTGCTCTAATCTGATGAATTTATGTAGGAGCACTTACACGTAGATGCGATAACACGAAACTGATAACATCTACATTACACAGGACATGAAGTATTAAATCTACAGAATTCTCTCACCATTTTTCACACACACCCAGCCTCGGCGTTTAGTGGGCTGTATTAGCTCTCAGCACGGATGCCTCCTGTCTCCAGGAATTGGGCCAACACTCCTTCCTAATGATATTATTTTTAAGTTTCACCAACTAGTTTTATGTTTATCGGAGACACCGAGGTGCTGGAATTTTGTTTCTCTGGAGGTACTGTACGTGCCAGTAAATGTAGTGACACGAGACTGGCGATTCTGACCACCTTAAAATATCAGCGGAATAAGCTGGTATCGAACCCACCAAGTGTGGCTCAGAAGGCCAGCGCTTCTACCATCTAAGCCACTCGTCCCGGAGGAGGCTGAGTGGACATTCGTGCCATGCATCTCGTTAGGAAAAAGAAAACTCGTTTCTAAATTTCGCTATTAACTGACAGGGTATAGCACCACTTCAACGTCTCGGCTAGGCCACTCGCCGATCTAAATAAACAAAATTGTAAGGGTTTAATGTCTGTCGGTTGAACTGTACGTCCGTTTGCTGTCCATGATGTTCAGTTGAACAGATTGACTCACAAATAGTTGGATGAAATTAATTGAAATTAAGTATGGTTATGGTTATGGTTAGGGCTGACAGACTGGATTCACAGGTCGGTCTATGCTCACTTTTATTTAAGGGATGTCCAGGTAACTCCACGAAAGTCCATGGTTAGAAATCTGCGCCGTAATATTCCTATCCGTCCGCCTCTGTGGTGTAGTGGTTAGCGTGATTAGCTGCCACCCCCGGAGGTCCGGGTTCGATTCCCGGCTCTGCCACGAAATTTGAAAAGTGGTACGAGGGCTGGACACGGGTCCACTTAGCCTCGGGAGGTCAACTGAGTAGAGGTAGGTTCGATTCCCACCTCAGCCATCCTGGAAGTGGTTTTCCGTGGTTTCCCACTTCTCCTCCAGGAAAATGCCGGGATGGTACCTAATTTAAGGCCACGGCCGCTTCCTTCCCTATTCCTTGCCTATCCCTTCCAATCTTCCCATCCCCCTACAAGGCCCCTGTTCACCATAGCAGGTGAGGCCGCCTGGGCGAGATACTGGTCATACTCCCCAGTTGTATCCCCCGACCAAGAGTCTGAAGCCCCAGGACACTGCCCTTGAGGCGGTAGAGGTGGGATCCCTCGCTAAGTCCGAGGGAAAAACCGAACCTGGAGGGTAAACAGATGATGATGATGATGATGAATATTCCTATCCACAGAAGTTCGATTTTCATTTCAGAGAAAGATACAATAAGAACGCATTTTTCCAATATACCAAATTTTGTCCGAATTAATTAAATATAAGCGAATTAATGAGCAAAAGTCACCCAAAACCTGTATCGGAGTCCAGTACGCTCTGACAGTCTCTCCTCCTTAATCGTGCGCTGTCCACCTCCTCTGCCCTTCATGTGAGTGGAGTTAGCGATCGATTGGCTTAAACCGTCTCTGCGAAAGGTAATTTTATTAACTAATCAATTATACCTAACCAAATTTTTGGCTTCAGTATTATTTTCCTTTTCTTTCCTTCTTTTTTTAAATAAGTTGCTTTACGTCGCAGCGGCATATATATATCTTATATCGACGATGGGAAAGGAAAGGGCTAGGAGTAGGAAGGAAGTGGTCGTAGCCTTAATCAATGCCTGGTGTGAACATGCGAAATCACGGAAAACCATCTTCAGGGCTGCCGACAGTGCGGGTTCGTACCCACAATCTCCCAAATACTGGATACTGGCTGCATTAATCTTTCTTTCTTTCTTTCTTTCTTTCTTTCTTTCTTTCTTTCTTTCTTTCTTTCTTTCTTCTTCTTTGTATTTTCACTTATCTTTGAAATAAGCTGCCTTAAATCGATTTGTGGTATTCATGTTTTTTCGTATGACATCTTGTATGTGACTTGGTCTAGTGTTGAAATTAATGGTAATACATTATTTCATATACTACAGGGAAGACTAGTGATATTGTTCACAAAAAGGCTCGGGATAGTGGTAAACTGATGACAGTGATAGGCAGAGGGGCCACATTGGACAATTAAACCCGCCATGAATTATCACCAATTACAATTCTTAACACGGCTGTAGTCTAGAATCTAGAGACTCTATCGGAACAATTTAAACACTCCCCGGTTCACCTTCACATGTTGTTCTTTGGGTAATTTATAGAGCCATGACGAGCCCCGTGTAGTGATGGGACATTCGATTCATTTTACTAAATCGATTCATTTGATCCCGTTCACGTTACTGAATCGATACAGTGATCCGATTCACGGCACATTAGTCACCGCTCCTACTGCATCTGTGTAGTATGTACTGGTAAGCCAGCAGCAACAGCATTCAGTGCTTGCTGCTGCCATCTGGTCTTCATACTATGAACTCCTTTCTTAGAAAAAAATGCTAGTCACTCTAATACATCGAAGGTTTCCGGCGATGCAGGATGGGAAAGGTCCTGGATTAGGAAGGTAGCAGCCATGGCCTTAATTAAGGTACAGTCCCAGGATTTCCTGGTGTAAAAATGGGGAAACTACGGAAAACCATCTTAACGGCTGCCGACGGTGGGATTCGAACCCACCATCCCCCGAATGCAAGCGCATAGCTACGCGATACTAACCGCACGTCCAACTTGCTCAGTCATTTTTGAAAATATGTATTTTTCTATCAGCTGAGGATTTTTTAAATCGTCATATTTTGTATAGGCTAGCCGAGATGTACAGTAGCCCGCTGATTTTCTGATTCAACATGCTGTTGGTTAAGTTATTGCGTCTGTCCACATATGATTGAAGTCTTGTGCAACGATGTGACATATGGACTGAGAGAATACTGAGCCGTTCTTCCCAATATAAAACAGGTACTTTTGAGTGGTCATGAGCATGACTCATAGTCATAGGGCAGGCTACGAGGCTAGAGTCGAGTTTAATTGTCAAATGTCAACTTATAATACTAAGACTCATTAAACTAATAAATAGTATAACCTAATAGCCTACCTACTTACTAGCTTCTGTACTTCAGAATTATGTTTTGACTACCTTTTTAACACTGCAAATAAATCCATCTATTATTTAAACCTCCCTGTAAGAACGGGACAGTGAATGCAAGTCGATATTATTTTCTAATGAGCTGAGCTCGAGAGTCCATTATAGCAAACGATTCTTTCAGTGTACCATGGCTCTGTATGTATTTCTTCAGTTGAAGTTCAGCTCCCCGACAATGTCCAGTGTACCGATAATAAACCGTGTGTGTGTGTCTCACTGATGCGCGACTGCGTACGATTCTTTCGGTGTGCCATGGCTCACTGTATGTCTCGCTGCAGCGGAAGCTCGGCTCTCCGCCAGTGTCCAGTGTGCCGATAAGGAGCCGTGTGTATCTTGTGTCTCATTGAGCCGTGGCTCGTTCACGATTCTTTCGATGTGCCATGATTCACTGTCTCGCTGCAGCGGAAGCTCGGCTCCCCGTCAACGTCCAGTGAGTGCGCCACTCAGCACCGTCCGCTGGGAGTAAGTTGAATCGTGTGCCGTGAGCTCGCCGTTCCTGTGAATCGATTCACTCGGACACTGCTTCGAATCATGCATTCAGTAGCCAACACTAGCCGCGTGGTGTAGTGTAGCATGTCCTGCCCAGGGCAGTCGGGTTCGATTTTCGGTGAGATCAACTGAGGAGCTTTCTAATACGAGAAGGTGCGGACGAGGTCGTAAAAGCTATGTTCGTGTGCTTAGGAGCGCGCGGCTGTGAGCTTGCATCCGGGAGATAGTGGGTTCGAACCGCACTGTCAGCAGCCCTGAAAATGGTTTTCCGTGGTTTCCTGTTTTCACACCAGGCAAATGCTGGGGCTGTACCTTAATTATGGCCACGACCGCTTCCTTCCCACTCCTAGCCCTTTCCTCTCCCATCGTCGCCATAAGACCTATTTGTGTCGGTGCGACGTAAAACAAATACCAAAAAATAAAGCTAGGCAATACGGCTGAGGATGTCGTTACGCTGAACATGTGTCACTCCGGTATATGGAGGCCATCTGGGTGGGTAACAGTGGTCTTGACAAATCAAGGCCCTTAATAAGAAATGCGCCGCGGGTTTTGTTTGTTTGTTGTGAAAAATGGGGTACGCTGTCACTTTTGTAAGGGCCGCAATATATTTAGGGTTTCGTAGACTCACTTATTAGAAATAATATACAACTGACCACAATGGTAGCTAACCATCAACTGAGCGCGCGAGTCAACACAGCGCCATCTTATAACAGAGTATGCGTGTGACGTCACGTTTTGCCTTACTTTGAGGCGCTATTTCTTGAGAACGACGTTTGAGATTTGCAACATGTGTCCTCCTCTTTTATCTATCAACTGAGACATCAAACACTCGGTGATATACGCGTTCTGCCCAAACACTAAAAGCGTCTTAACCCTTTATAGGGCAGAAGTCCGGGGTTAGTTCAAAAATTCTGAAACTTTGTAAACTGCCTCTCTGCCGAGCTTGAAACACGATTCAATAAAAAAAAATCAGAAAAAGTGTAGGTAGGGTTAATGGGGTGGTAAATTATTATACCACTGCCCATTAGGTCAACCGACAACACAGGATGGGCAGTGGTATGATAATTTACCACCACACATATATTTTGTTACATCCAAGATAACGTGTGCTAACGCATAAAGTAGATCAGATTTGATCATAAAATGATCAAAATTAAAAATTCCGAACTCTGACAATATCAATATGACAAAATGCGTAACCTAAAATACAGCGAAATAAAATATAGCAGTAATTCTAATGTCTTACTGACTCTCATGGAAACGTCTAAAGCAACCTTTATATAGAGCCGTATCACATGTTTTGCAAATCAGATTGCTACGCTTTTGCCTTTTCTTTGTGCTGCAATATGCACATCTGCGGTAAGTCCCAATCTCATGTTCTGCGCGTCCTGCCTTGGAGAAAATCCCTTAGTAGACGAGGCAGCTGCCGCTTCTGAAGAAGCATTGAAGTTCCTAACTTGCTGCACGAGTAAAATGTCCTCAGCCCCTGAATTACCCTCTAAGTCCGACTGGAAAGCAATTTCGTCAGTGACTGATAATAGTTGCTCGATTTCCAGCTCCGTCAAGCATTTTCCCACCATCTACAAAAATATTTTATTATTATTATTATTATTATTATTATTATTATCGTCATCTTTTCCCTGTTACCGATAATTTACAGGATGGTATATAAAAAAGCAAGCCGGACCCGTGGGGTAGGTGTAGCATGCCGGCCTCTTACTCGGAGGCCCCGGGTTCGAATCCCGACCAGGTCAGGGATTTTTACCTGGACCTGTGGGTTGGTTCGAGGTCCACTCAGCCTACGTTTTAGAATTGAGGTACTATCTGACGGTGAGATAGCGGCCCCGGTCTAGAAAACCGTAACGGCCGAGAGGATTCGTCGTGCTGACCACACTACACCTCGTAATCTGCAGGCCTTCGGGATGAGCAGCTGTTGGTTAGAAGGCCAAGGGCTGTAGTGTCATGGGGTTTTGTTTTTTGGTATAAAAAAGCAACCCCACACTTACAATCTATACGTGTCTCCATCCCCGATTGAAGTTATGTGATAAATACGGCAGCTGTAACAATATAACATGTTAGGCAAATGTAATTACTAATATGTAATACTGCTAACGTAATGTTTGAAGCTCTTGTAATAATATTTTACACCGCCCCAGTTTGTATTTCTCATAAATGTTTCACAAAACGGCTATACAAAGTAGCCTACAGCCTGCCCTTGGTTAGAAATTTCATGCATGTTTTCAGATATCTCATTATTCTCTCAAAGTTAAAAACAATAGAACTGTAACAATTAAAATAAAAATCTTTAAGGTTCCACCTTGTTCAATACAAATACACTGTTGTTAGATGACTTTTTACAACATATATTTTATTGCAGTACTAGTTTCGGCGCTCTATTAAGGCACCATCATCAGCTGCACAATAAGTAGAGAAACTTGAAGATAAAACAATACAAAACAACATACTGATATACTTAACTCCTTAATGTCTATCTAATGGTAAGTTTAAAACTCTAAGTTACAAGCAGGATAACCCTTGTGAGTCGAAATTGTAAAATCTCATGAGTTGTCCTTAAGATTCTGTGATGGCTATAATTTTTACATTCGTAAAATCAAGTTCAACAACATTTAATTTCACGATTTTAGGAATGTTGTTGAACTTGATTTTACGAATGTAAAAATTATTGCCATCACAGAATCTTGAGGACAACTCACGAGATTTTACAATTTCGACTCACAAGGGTTATCTTGCTTGTAACTTAGAGTTTTAAACTTACCATTAGATAGACATTAAGGAGTTAAGTATATCAGTATGTTGTTTTGTATTGTTATATCTTCAAGTTTCTCTACTTATTGTGTAGCTGATGATGGTGCCTTAATAGAGCGCCGAAACTAGTACTGCAATAAAATATATGTTGTAATAAGTCATCTAACAACAGTGTATTTGTATTGAACAAGGTGGAACCTTAAAGATTTTTATTTTAATTGTGATCTCAGTTCAATACGGGCAAATAAGATGAAGTTCCTCACGTTCAAAAATAGAACTGTATGAAAACGTAATTCTGAAACTAAAATATATCAGTATTCTTTATAAACATGCCTGAGACTTCTGCAATAAGTAGATGACTTCGTAATTCGGTATCAACTTCACACAAACATGAGCAGCCTCATTGTGTTTCCACCACACGGGCAGTGCTATACTATTTTACCACCTGTGGTGTTTTCTTTTTGTTCTGTTCAATTATGAAGAAAAAGCATACAAAATAGTGTGTATGTATTGGTCCCAATTTTTACTCCAAATATACAGTGGTAGAAATGAACAATACTGCAATTACTTTAGGAGATAATGGTGGTGGTAAATTATTATACCACTGTCCTATATAGGGTTAACACTGTTCTTTCCGTGTACGCGTTGTCAAGGAACGTAAGTCTACGTTTAAACCATGCAGTGATATCTATATTCGTTCACTGAATAAACCTTAAGCTCGGACTTAACAACAAATTTACGAACGAAGATCGCGTTCGATTGCTTGTTAATAATAATAATAATGGTGATGTTACACATTTCATTGACTTGCCTTGCAACCAGCTGCGAAAGCAAGTTCTTTAGATACTCACCATATGTACCTTGTACTGCCGGATCGAATTCCAGCAAAAGTCAATTGGCATTCAAAACCGATCAAATGCTACTTAAATATGTTCGTAGATTTAAGATACTGACATTTTGAATAATAGTTTTTCAGCGCAATGTTCTACCACTCTCGTCCCATTACGAATGATAATAGTTGAAAGAGTTTTAAGCACGCATTATTATTATTATTATTATTATTATTATTATTATTATTATTATTATTATTATTACTATTATTATTATTAACTCCCATGGCTTTAGAAAACTCTATAGAGTCGAATGTCATTCTTTAACTTATCGCTACATCTTTCGTAATACTGATCGACTGTGATGGACTCCATATTATTAAGCTCGAAGACTTGCATCCTCCCACCTGTTCCTCACAGCTTGCTCACAGAAGAAAGTTCTATAAGGAAAACACTCCTGTCTCTTTGAAGGCAAAGGGGTCATTTGTAAGAGAATGATTTTATTACCTGTGAAGAGACGTGATAGCCGTGAGATATCTTCACTGATTTATCACCTAGGCAGCCACAGTTCAAATCCCGGGCAATACATGTGGGATTATTGAAATGAACTGTAATGCCCCTGCGGTTCAGACTTCATATAAAAACTGGAGATCTCGTAGCCATTATCGCGTACGGAGCTGCTATGTAAAACAACTTACTTGCTTTTACTGAGTGAAGGGTGTAAACGCCAAGAACTTTACCTTTGGTGGAAAGGGAAAGAATGTATATTTTCAATTTGCTTTACGTCGCACAGACACAGATATGCTGCCAACAGTAGGGTTGGAAGCCACTATCTCCCAGATGCAAGCTCACAACTGCGTGGCCCTAACGGCACGGCCAACTCGCCCGGTGAAAAGTATCCAAATATGCATTGCAATTCATACTAGTTGAAAACGGATGGATTGTGTCAAAGGCACTACCGGATGGTTTATGGCGTAGTATATGACTATCTCACAGAAACGAATTAGATCAATTTAGACGCAACAGTAATATTTACTGATCAGTCAGCAGGCTCCAGCTCTAGACGCGCGGTCGAAATAATGGGCTGCACGCCCCGCTGCGTTGGCGCCTCCAATAACATACGTTTGCTCACACATTGTAAGATGGTAGTTACTACACGTCTCACTTATTTTCGATCTTCTGCGTTCCGTAGACCTATAGATTATCTAAGAGGCAAGTGAGTGATTCCTTGCACTTGAGCCATCTTCCTTCCGGCTTGCCTTCCTCCTGAACTTTCGCCATTCACTTTTCGTTGGAGAGTGACATTTTCCAAGTTGCCTCCCTTTCGCCCAATTATGTGTCCGAAGAACCATAAAATCTTCTGATCCACCATAATGGAGAGACTTCTCTGCATTCGGAGCTCGTAGACTACGGAATCATTCGCCATTTTCTCCATCCACGAAATCCTAAGAATTCGTCTTCAGCACAACATTTCACTGTGTTTCCTCTTGCCTTTATTATTCAAGTTTCACAGCCACAGAATGATATGAGAAACATCAAGACGTTTCTTTATGTTCCGTGTCATTCGGTCTATCACGCCTATCTTATGGAGTTTACCATCTCCGTACAGGCCATGAAGGCCCTTGGAGGAGTGGAAGGTAAAGGCTTCCACCATTGTTAACCTCGGCACGTGATGGGGTAGAGTGGTTAGCTCTACGCCCGGCAGCCTTTGCCCCCAGGAATTAACCTGGTACTCATTTTGGTGTAGGCTGAGTGAACCTCAGGGCCATATGCACCTCCCGAAGTGGAAATCTCGTTTCTTAAATTTTACGACTTCCTGACGGGGATTCGAACCCACGTCCTTGCGGGCGAGCCGAGCACACCTTTACCGCCTCGGCCAGGCAGACCCCTCCATTACAGTGTACAACTTAATTTTCTTATCCCACGTTGCCCTTAAAAACCAAGGTCAAAGGATTTTTCCCACCATTTGATACTTCCTTTATACTTCTACATTCAGTCAGCTGATGGCATAAGGGAAGGAGGAATGTAAAGGCAGCCCTGAAGATGGTTTTCTGTGGTTTCCCATTTCCACACCAGGCATACGCTGGGTCTGTATCTTAATTAAGGCCACAGCCGCTTCCTACCCGCTCCTAGCACTTTCCTATCCCAATCCCTTAGTGTGTTTCCTAACGGCGCGTCGTAAAGTAAATTCTAAAAAGAAGAAGAAAGAATATACTCAATAGTTAACATTTCTGCGCTGAGTGGCTCAGGCGGTTAAGACGCTGGCCTTCTGACCCCAAGTTGGCAGGTTCGATCCTGGCTCAGTACGGTGGTATTTGAAGGTGCTCAAATACGTCAGCCTCGTGTCGGTATATTTAAAAGGGGCTGCCTGGCCGAGGCGGTAAAGGCGTGCTTGGTTCGCCCGGAAGGTCGTGGGTTCGAATCCACGTCAGGAAGACGTAAAATTTAAGAAACGAGATTTCCACTTCCGGAGGTGCATATGGCCCTGAGATTCACTCAGCCTACACCAAAAATGAGTACCAGGTTAATTCCCGGGGGCAAAGGCGGCCGGGCGTAGAGCTAACCACTCCACCCCATCATGTGCCGAAGTTAACAATGATGGAAGCCTTTACCTTCCCCTCCTCCAAGGGCCTTCATGTCCTGTACGGAGGTGAAACCAAACGTTAACATTTTTATTTACTACAGAATGAGTAGCTGCGCAGTTTAGGTAAAGCAGTTGTCAGCTTGCATTCAGAAGACAGTCGGTTCGAACCTCACTGTCAGCAGCCCTGAAGTTGGTTTTCCGTGGTTTCCCATTTCCACACCAGGCAAATTCTGAGACTACACATTAATTAAGATCATGGCCGCTTCTTTCCATTCCTAGCCATTTCCTATCCCATCCTCGCTATGTCTTATCTGTGTCGGTGCTACGTAATGCAAATTGGAAGGAAAAAAGTTTACTTTGAATACAGTTCAATATTAACATAAATAATATATTTTTAAATAAATGAATAGTCCGCCTCTGTGGTGTAGTGTTTAGTGTGATTAGCTGCCACCCCCGGAGGCCCGGGTTCGATTCCCGGCTCTGCCACGAAATTTGAGAAGTGGTACGAGGGCTGGAACGGGGTCCACTCAGCCTCGGGAGGTCAACTGAGTAGAGGTGGGTTCGATTCCCACCTCAGCCATCCTGGAAGTGGTTTTCCGTGGTTTCCCACTTCTCCTCCAGACAAATGCCGGGATGGTACCTAACTTAAGGCCACGGCCGCTTCCTTCCCTCTTCCTTGTCTATCCCTTCCAATCTTCCCATCCCCCACCAAGGCCCCTGTTCAGTATAGCAGGTGAGGCCGCCTGGGCGAGGTACTGATCATTCTCCCCAGTTGTACCCCCGATCCGATGTCTGAAGCTCCAGGACACTGCCCTTAGGCGGCAGAGGTGGGATCCCTCGCTAAGTCCGAGGGAAAAGCCAACCCAGGACAATAAAGAGATTAGGCCTAAGAAAGAAAGAAAGAAAGAAAGAAAGAAATGAATAAATAAATACATTGATACGTAAAATATTGTAAATAAAATGCTGGTTTTTTAGATTACCTGAGGTGCTTCTGGAATCGCTGGAGCCACATTGACTCAGTTTGTGTTTTGGCTGCGAAATCCACGTGGTCCAACTTGGGAACAACTCGGCTTTGAGCCTTGGGTACGTACCTTTCCCGAGTGAAATCGTCAGCTAAGTCACTGGGCTAATCAAGCCTTAAAGGAAAGAAAGAAAGAAGGAAAGAAAGTTAAAAGAGGAAAGAGAAGTGAATACATAAACAAATATGTAAATTAATTCATTTCGAGGAAAACAGTCCTTAGCCAATCATAATACAGTTTAGTTGTCACATTTCACTGAAATGGAAATAATATTTCCTTGAAAATAACATAACCCACTAACAAAATGGTATATACAGGCTGGGGCTTGATTCAAATTAACGAAGGAACGAAACGTTCTTGTTAGATGGAACGTATTAGCCACGAGCATTACATCAGTTATTTACTTTTCAACCACTCATCCTCTCCTGTTTTTATACTCCGACATGGTATACCGGTGGTCTTCCTTTTCTTCATGAAGGGCATCTCAAACTTGTCCCACAGAGCATCGTTAAAATGATGTGTAGCCTACATCCTGTTTGAAAACGAATCCTTGATCATTCTCGTGAGGTTGTGGAAATAGGGCGTCACTTCCCTGTGGTTCTGGTTTCATGTAAGACTGTAGATTGTGCGACTTACGATAATGAGATTAATAGCGTCGTAAAACTAAGAGATAAGTAGCAGCTTACCCAGCTGGCTTGTTACTTTTCAACATACGCGTTAATCTGCAGATAAGCAGTCGATAAAGGTGGTTGTAGTAAGAACAATGATCTAATATTCGGAAAGGTGATTTATGTCATGCTAACGACCAGTCTCCGCTTCGCACGGGTGCATTTGTACAATCTTGAATTTATGATGATTGATTTTGTAACATTTCCTTGTAGATGAGATCAGTTGTTTTCCTCCTGGTAGCTCAGTGCTCAGGCTACCTGCCTCTTAACTCGCTCCTTTCCCTTCACGCGATGTTTTAACCTGCACTTTCACTAAAATGACGGTAACTCCTAAATCACACAAGAAACTACATGCTGTCAATAGTATGTTTACTTAAAAAGAATACTGAGGTGAAAAAATATTTCGGTAAGGATTAATCTCAAAATTGGTTTCTATTTTTACGGTACATTTTATACTACAGTACAAACCATAACATAAACGTACTTATTGAGGGCTTTACTTCACAGAGAGGTATATACTGCCACTGACTTTCGTGGTAGAACTTTTAATGTACGACGTTCATACCTGGGGACTATCATTGACGGGGTAGGCAGCGTAAGGCAAGGAAGTGTTCGGATAGCCAATTGTTTCTTTGACTTCCTTCCATAAAATCGCCACTGCTCGGCTCCATTTTGTTGTAGATTAATGTTTAATATATACATAGCTTCCGCAATACATTCTCTATACAATAATAGGCCTAACATTCACATAAAAATCCGTTCGGTGGTTCTCGATACTGCCGCGCACAAAAGCCTAATCAGTACTTGATTGTATATTAATTATGTTCATAGAGATTTACGTCCTCAGTAGGTTTATAAACAAATAAGTTCAAGTCATCGCACATTGTTCTACAATTGCCCACACACAGTATACATCATAACAGGCTCTGTCTTGTTCGCAGGTGAGACCATCCGCTGCTACGTGTGTAATTCCAACCAGGATGCTCGCTGTGCTGATCCTTTCCTCAACTTGAGCTCAGGCATCAAACCGGTCGTGTGCGGCACTTCCCCTGGAGACACGCAGAGCATTGCGAACTTTATCGCTCGTTTGGGGGAGCAGCCTGCTGCCCCCGAGCCGCCCCGCCAGCCCGCCGCTTGCCAGAAGATAGACATCAAGGGTGAGTCTCTCGGGCGCTGTCACCATATCGGCTTACCAACTAGTGACGTGATGAGGCGCTGATATTCCATCGATCTATGCGGGATTTGTAGCAGATATCACTTCCATGAATAGAATACAGATTGAATCGTTAAATCTTAAACTGTTCATGAAAGACAAAATAACATTTAAAAAGGATACAAAATTGTGGATATTTAGCATGTGGATATAAGGAAATTAATTATTTTAATAATGATATATACCATCGTCCGCCTCTGTGGTGTAGTGGTTAGCGTGATTAGCTGCCACCCCCAGAGGTCCGGGTTCGATTCCCGGCTCTGCCACGAAAATTTGAAAAGTGGTACGAGGGCTGGAACGGGGTCCACTCAGCCTCGGGAGGTCAACTGAGTAGAGGTGGGTTCGATTCCCACCTCGGCGATCCTCGAAGTGGTTTTCCGTGGTTTCCCACTTCTCCTCCAGGCGAATGCCGGGATGGTACCTAACTTAAGGCCACGGCCGCTTCCTTCCCTCTTCCTTGTCTATCCCTTCCAATCTTCCCATCCCTCCACAAGGCCCCTGTTCAGCATAGCAGGTGAGGCCGCCTGGGCGAGGTACTGGTCATTCTCCCCAGTTGTATCCCCCGACCAAGAGTCTGAAGCTCCAGGACACTGCCCTTGCGGCGGTAGAGGTGGGATCCCTCGCTGAGTCCGAGGGAAAAGCCGAACCTGGAGGGTAAACAGATGATGATGATGATGATGATGATGATATATACCATCACGTTTTGTGGTTACGAACCGCAGTATATGCAAGATTGTTCGGAACTAAGTTACGATTTTATTCAGCAGATGGAAGAAGGAGTCTGACTCTGTGGTGTAGTGGTTAGTGTGATTAGCTGCCACCCCGGAGGCCCGAGTTCGATTCCTGGCTCTGCCACGAAAATTTGAAAAGTGGTACGAGGGCTGCAACGGGGTCCACTCAGCCTCGGGAGGTCAACAAAGTAGAGGTGGGTTCGATTCCCTCCTCAGCCATCCTAGAAGTGGTTTTCCATGGTTTCCCACTTCTCCTCCAAGCAAATGCCGGGATGGTCCTAACTTAAGGCCACGGTCGCTTCCTTCCCTCTTCCTTGTCTATCCCTTCCTATCTTCCCATCCCCTACCAAGGCCCCTGTTCAGCATAGCAGGTGAGGCTGCCTGGGCGAGGTACTGGTCATCCTTCACAGTTGTACCCCGCTGAGTCCGAGGGAAAAACCAACCGTGGAAGGTAAACAGGTTAAGAAAGAAAGAAAGGAAGAAAGAGAGAAGGAATGTTTTATCGAATACTGCAAAAAACGTAAAAAAGGTATTTTTTGAGATATGTTAATTTCACACTAAACCTTTGAAGTCGTTCCGGTCCTTCCCGCATGCCGCGTAATGGTAAACAGGAGTGCTCTAGCCGACAAATACTTCGCACTCGTAGTAAAAAATCATCAGTTATTACGGGCGAATCAAACGTAAAAATCAATAAAATTCACCACATTGCAGCAGGTATTGGTGTCCGCCTTCGTAGCGAAACGGTTAGTGTTATTAGCTGCCGTACTCGGGGGCCCGGGTTCGATTCCCGGTACTGTCTGATATTTAAGAATGGCAGGAGGGCTGGTATGTGGTTGAAATGGTACATGCAGCTCACCTCCAATGGGGGTGTACCTGGAAAGAGCTGCACCACCTCAGAATGAGGACACGATATTTTTTAGCATGTGTTGGAAATTTTCGTTCTTTACTTCAAGAAGTATTAAATGTTATCTGTTGTATATTCTCTAAGGCTTTCCGAGTTCCTTCATTCTACGTAATACTTGGAAGAAGATCACATTTCTCCCTGTAAGAATTATCAGTCAAACAGTCCACTATCGCCTAGCAGCAATGACTCAATTGCTCCTCTTCTGACCTCTCCACAGAGACTTGTAAGCCTTTTTAACTTGTAGAAATGGCATTTCAGTTTACGTGAAACTCATTTCTGTTGACAGGGCTGAGTGACTCACACGGTTGAGAAGCTGGCCTTCTGACCCCAATTTGGCAGGTTCGTGCCTGGCTCAGTCCGGTGGAATTTGAAGGTACTCAGATACGTTAGCCTCGTGTCGATAGATTTACTGGCATGTAAAAAAATCTCCTGTTGTACTAAATTCTGGTACCTCAAACCGTAAAAGTAGTTAGTGGGACGTGCAGCCAATAACAATGGTATTATTATTATTATTATTATTATTATTATTATTATTATTATTATTATTATCATCATCTGTTTACTCTCCAGGGTCGGCTTTTCCCTCGGACACAGCGAGGGATCCCACCTCTACCGCCTCAAGGGCAGTGTCCTGGAGCTTCAGACTCTTGGTCGGGGATACAACTGGGGAGAATGACCAGTACCTCGCCCAGGCAGCCTCACCTGCTATACTGAACAGGGGCCTTGTGGAGGGATGGGAAGATTGGAAGGGATAGACAAGGAAGAGGGAAGGAAGCGGCCGTGGCCTTATGTTAGGTACCATCCCGGCATTCGCCTGGAGGAGAAGTAGGAAACCACGGAAAACCACTTCCAGGATGGCTGAGGTGGGAATCGAACCCACCTCTACTCAGTTGACCTCCCGAGGCTGAGTGGAGCCCGTTCCAGCCCTCATACCACTTTTCAAATTTCGTGGCAGAGCTGGGAATCGAACCCGGGCCTCCGGGGGTGGCAGCTAGTCACGCTAACCACTACACCACAGAGGCGGACATTATTATTATTATTATTATTATTATTATTATTATTAATAATAATAATAATAATAATAATAACAATAATAATAATACGAGTGAAACGCGCATTCCTTTGGCACTTGTGCCATTTGTGGATTAAAAGCCAACTTTTGATCATAATACTACTGGAAGGAATTTTCCGTGGTTTCCCATTTAATTTCCAATTGCTTTCGCCGTTGCGGTTTCGTCTTGGTGAACAACCCTCTTCACTTTGTTAGTATGAAGTATGTCTGCCAAGTTGAGTGTTTTTTTTTTTGGTTTTTGTTTTTGTGGGTATCTGTACTCGGTTTGTCATTAGCTTGGACAATAAACTGAGAAAGAAGTGGTATAGTCTGTGCAGTTCAGCTCTAGGTAATAGGTAGGTTAATAGGATTTCTGAAGGACGAGAAGGAGTTCATTTAGTATTCCTTGTCGTAGAGTGTCAGTAAGTAAATCATGCAAATGAAGGGATACTGGAATAAGTTGTTGAGAAGAGAATGACTTGACCATGAAGAGATATATCTTTTGTAATCTGTGACTTGTTCGGTTAGTTTTTGAAAGAATAGTAGAGGAAGGCAAGACGAGAATATGAAAAAACAGATTGCTGTAGATGTAGAATGTAGCAGTTAGGTACAGTAGTAATGAAGAATACAGCACAGGGTTAACTTAGAGATCGTCATTAAACCAATTTATGGACCGATAACTCAAATAGAGAAACATCATCATCATCATCATCATCATCATCATCATCACCATCATCATTATCATCATCATCATGTCCAGCTCCATGGCTGAGTAGTCAACGTTTTGATGTCTGGTTCTCGGCGCCCCAGGTTCAATTCGTATCGGGTCGAGAGATTTTAATCTGAAACTGTTTCTCTACGCTCGGGGACTATATATTTGTGCCGTCCACAATATCCCTGCAACTCGTATACCACACACAATGCTATACTCCATCACACTAACTCGCAGTTTTCAATTCACGGTAGATGTAGCCCATCCTCATCGGAGGGTCTGCCTTACAGGAGCTGCACCAGGATTGTGATAGCTAAAGGAAATTATTATATTATTATTATTATTATTATTATTATTATTACTACTACATATATGCGTTAAGCCCTCCAAGAAGCTCGCAGAACCGTTATATAGCATTTTTATTCTTCATTTTGACCTTCTTGTTCTTATTTTTCCTGAACTTCCTCATCCTTTTACTGTGGGCCTGTCATCTCTTTCGTGTCCTGGCATTCTTTAGTTTCAAGTTCCTTGCCGTTGGATTCTTGGACGCAAACTTATGAGTGTTAATATTCTGTCTGCGTGTAGTGCTTGTAGTGGGTTAATATCGACTTCTGTAAGATCGTTGCATGTGTCTATTAGCCAGCTTACTTTGGTTTGTCGTGTTCCAATGATAACGAAAAATGTTTTCTTAGTCAATCGTGAGTCTAGCAATGTAAAGAATGAATTTTTAACGCCGTCCCGGCTTTTGAATTTGAATTTATTGGTTAGAATTTGTCACTAAGGCTAATGAGCCCCTTTATGTAGCTTCTACATTTAAAAAATATACAGAACAATTATTACAGAAAGATGAGGAAGAAAAATTAAACTAAAGTCTGAAGTTTGAAAACTGAAGAACATACATACACTTAATCATTATAAACATAAATTACATAAAACTAATATACTGTGGTTGACCTTAAGCATTACAAATATTGAAATTGGTTAGCTTGGTTGCAAAAAGGAACTATGTTGATGATTAGCAAGGAGTTAATCTAATTATCGTATATGCTGCCAAAACACTTGAATCAATTTACAGGGGAATGAAATTACTTAGATTAAAACAAAACAAAATAACAAAAATGGCTTGGGAAAAATGAGGTGATTTGGCGAACATACTATCAAAATGAATTAGTATTAATTAATGCATTTTTAGTATTCATCCCGGAAGCAGGTCATTAAATACTTTTTGAGAGACGTAATGTTGGCAGAATTCATAAATCGGTGAAGATTGAAAGTATTAAAACGCCGCGATGCTCTGCAGAGGGGATATATATTGTATTTTACAGTACGATGTATGGGAATTATTTATCTGGAAGTTTATCTTACAAAGTAAGTGAAGGGAACGTTGGGTAATCCTATTGTTAAGATTTGAATGCTGAACGTAACTTGTGATATCTATATATATAAAAGCAAGTCGGGCTGGAGCGATGTATATATAAATATTTGAAAAAAGACGTGAATTAATGAGGCACTTCCAGAAATCTCAGATATTTGAAACTTGGTACGGGAGAAGCTGATGACCCCAGGATCACTAGAAAAATCGGAAATTCTCAAAATTCCCTGAAGGGGGCACTCTGGGGGGGCTCAAATTTTGGGCTCAGCATAAGAACGCAGTCGTATAATATATCCGAAACGACAACCTATAGGTTTCGTGGGCTTAAAAAGTTTCGGGAATTTCCTAATTTTTATCCCCCGTCCCCCCAAATCAAGATGGCGGCACAACCTGCCAGACGAGGTAGACAATTGAAATTTGGTGAAATTATAGCTTTTGGTCCCTAACCGACGGAAAAATTCCAAGATGTTCAAATTTTTCACTTTTTAGCCCCAAAGATATCGAAATATGGAGGCAATTTTAATGACTGTGCAGACATTCCTTTTGAGCTATTTTTTGGCTAAACGGTAAGTCGTATCACAAAACCGAAGGCACACTGTCGCTTCAATTCGGAGTAATCTACAACTTTGGTCCTGTGACGTTTTGTCGTATCTCTCTCCCTTATACGTTAAATCTGGCCGTATTTCCGGACTGTTCGTAAATTTGGTGATTTTTACAAGTATATTTCATTGTTTGACACACTTATAAGAATGATAGGATCATCACGTTGGGTGCGCACATTGGCACGATTAAGGGCCATATGTGTACCAAATTTCATGATTCTAGCTTATACAGTACATAAGTAGGCAAAACATGTAAAATGTTAAAAATGTATCCAAATTTCACCCTATTCAAAATTTGAACTCAATTTACCCCCTTAATGTGGGAGATACGAGGAAGTAGTGCAGAAACAAACATTTAGGGCGATAAATGAGGCGTCTGATGGCGCAAACCGTTTCTCAATATCATGCACCGTTTAGGAGATATGAATCTCGAAGTGGAAGTCTGCACTTTTCAACGTGCTCATGCTTATCCGTCATCTATATATATAAAAGCAAGTCGGGCTGGAGCGATATATATATAAATATTTAAAAATGAAAAAAGACGTGAATTAATGAGGCACTACGAGAAATATCAGAAATTTGAAACTTGTACGGGAGTAGCTGATGACCCCAAGATATGGCCAGAAAGTGCGTCTTATCGTACAATCCGTTTTTCGATTTGATGTACCGTTTAGCAGCAGTTATTCTGTAAATGATGGTTAACATCCTTATACTTCCGTATGACGACTATATTCTTTCATTGACGTCGATTTGTAGCAATCTAGAAAGGGTTTGTCTGCCATTGGTATTAAATACATTGCAAATCGATAGTGACTGTCAGAAGGAGGGCTTCTGCTATTGTTTTCAGTCCTCCCCACATCGACTTTGACAGGCAGTAAGAATGGGGTCGTTCTCCATCTCTTGTGCACTATTTTAATGCATAATTCCCTTCTCGTTTCGACTAGCAGAAGTCTAGGGAGCGTGCAATTTTTTTTCAAAACTAATTTACCCGATTCTGTTTGTCAGTAGGCAAGGGTGTCTTCCTTTATAAACAAATTGACCCATCTAAAATGTGACTGACGATATGCATAGTGGCCTGCTATTATAATGGAATCTCACCAACTCGGTGTGACTGGCAGGAAGCTGACTGGCATTAGAAAATGAGTCTGGCGGGAAGGAAGGTCCTTGCAAATATAAAAAAAGTTCCTCAACTGTAATTGGGGTCTGCCATTGTAATGAAACCTCCCCAAATCGATTTTGGCCGTGCACTAGGCAATGGGGTCTGCCGTTAAATGAAAATTACCTTCTTCGTTGTGAATTGCAGTAAACAAGTGGACTTGCCGTAATCATCGCAATTCCGCAAATCACACTTTCATTGGAAACAACGTCTGTGGATTTCACAATACTGATTCTCGGATAAAGCCAAGACAAACCCAATTTAAAAATCTTATTCACTTCATGTGCACTAATTTACTTCGATATCCGTATACAATGTAGAGTACCGTAGTGAAGAACGGGTACATTTGCTAGTCATACATATACACAAGGATTTGTTGGTATCCAGTTTACACAGCATAAATCATTACCTAAACGCCGTATGTACTTGAATACTTCTAACTGTACACGTCTGCTCGAAGGGATATCTAAACAGCGAAACGTAAGGCGGATAGATTTTTGTCTTCGATTTCCCTCCAGTAATGGGAGTTTCACATAATTATATCATTAATAACTAGAGACATTGCGTTCTCGTTATTTGTACACTGAGAAGAAAGCCTTCTGGTAAAGGATAATTTTATTAAAATATTGATGAGAAATATAATCTCCTGATCTTCTCCCAATTAATTGGAGGTGGCACTAAACGTGTAATAAGCCCAATTTTACGCCCAGATGCCATTTCTGACACCAAGCCCATGCGGAGGGATGAAATCACAGTAGCAGAAAGACTCATCCAAACTGGTAAGATCGCCCGCAGGGAAATCGAGCTCAGAGCTCTCAGAACCGATGGCTGGTACATTGATCATTCAGCCAGGCAGTCAGATAATAATAATAATAATAATAATAATAATAATAATAATAATAATAATAATAATAGTAGTAGAGCCTCCGTGGCTCAGACGGCAGGCAGCGCGTCGGCCCCTCACCGCGGGGTTCCGTGGTTAAAATCCCGGTCAAAATTCCTGGACAAAGCTGATGCGGGGCAGGTTTTTCTCCGCGTACTCCGGTTTTCCATACCATCTTTCATTCCAGCAACACTCTCCAGTATTATTTCATTTCACTGACTGGAAAACAGGTTATAGGTTTTTAATAATAATAATAATAATAATAATAATAATAATAATAATAATAATAATAATAATTGTTCCGGGGTATCTGTGGAACGCAGAGATGAAAGAAGGTACCGGGGAAAATGGGTCTAACTACAATGTCAAGAATAGAATTAAAAATTTTACAAAGGTTATATTTTTCATTATAAAAAACAAACTTAACAAATTTCCACAAGGGAAAAATAACAATCAGGGACAATGCCAAACTAGAAACCAGATTAGGAAAAATCCAAGATTCTGAACATTAACTATTTTGGGCTTCAAGCCTCTATTTTACAATGTCAGCGACGAAACTATCTTTACATCGGTCTGTTTTCAGACCAACTTTGCTTTACGGGAGCGAAAGCTGGGTGGACTCAGGATATCTTATTCATAAATTAGAAGTAACAGACATGAAAGTAGCAAGAATGATTGCTGGTACAAACAGGTGGGAACAATGGCAGGACGGTACTCGGAATGAGGAGATAAAGGCTAATTTAGAAATGAACTCGATGGATGAAGCTGTACGCATAAACCGGCTTCGGTGGTGGGGTCATGTGAGGCGAATGGAGGAGGATAGGTTACCTAGGAGAATAATGGACTCTGCCATGGAGGGTAAGAGAAGAAGAGGGAGACCAAGTCGACGATGGTTAGACTCGGTTTCTAACGATTTAAAGATAAGAGGTATAGAAATAAATGAGGCCACAACACTAGTTACACATCGAGGATTGTGGCGACGTTTAGTAAATTCACAGAGGCTTGCAGACTGAACGCTGAAAGGCATAACAGTCTATAATAATAATAATAATAATAATAATAATAATAATAATAATAATAATAATGGAGAAGTGATACTCCCACCTGGCGTGTCCCGGGTGGCGGATAGGGGGTCCTAACCGGCTTGCCGGCGGACTTGTGCGAAATAGCCCTCGCTGACCAAACACATATTAGAGGCGGCTGACAATGAACAGCCAGAAACCATCTTGAGGCAATCTCTAAGGCCCATTACCTTAGTTGTAACATCGAGATCGATAACTGGCGGTCTCCCCATTACCTTCAATCTTTTAGCATGATGAACATATCAGCTGACAAAGAAACTACCCCAGGCCCTAGTGATTGCACTAGGTTTTCTTGGTCATCGGATTCTGGGGGACCGAGAATATCATGCGGGAATGTATCGGAGCATCCCATATCCCTTCGTCCCAAACGCAGGCAGTTTCTTGTCACCATCAACATCAGTACACTTTTCAAAACTGGCAAATTGAAGCAATGAACAGACATGTTGGACAGACTAAATATACAAATTTTAGCTCCTCAAGAAACCAGATATACGGATGAAAATCACTTCGAGTCAGGCAACTACAGAATAAACAAAGGTAAACCAGAAATTCCGGTCCTTAACACACCACTGCATTTTGGCACGGGGTTTTCAGTAAGAAAGGATAGCATAAATTCAGTTATGAATTTCACACCTCCGTCTGAAATAATTTCAGTGCTAGCAATCAAATCACGAAACAAAACCTGTTCACTATTCAATGAATCAATGCTCATGGATATTCAAATAATTACAACCAAAAAGACCCAGGAAAGGTGGAAGAATTCTGGGAACTTCTAGAAAAAGCAGTAGCCCAAATTCCTGAACATCATGTCAAAATTTTTATGAGAGATTTCAAAGCACAAATAGGCAAAGAAAATAAGTACAAAGCCACCGTAGGACTCTACCGTGCCCATAAAAGAACCCATAAAAATGGAGAAAGATTAATCAACTTTTGTGAGACCTTTGATTTGAAACTAATGTCAATTCATTTTGTAGCACGCCCTAATGAAACAACCTAGAGGTCCCCGAACATTCAGTTAGGAGAATTTCAGATAGACGATGTGGCTATTACAAAGAGAAACCAGAAGAAGATCATGAATGTAAAAGTTAAGAAGGGTATCATCGAATATGATCTCTCTAGTCAAAGTGAAGTTCCAACCTAACAGACCCAAATGTAGATCACAGCGAAACACACGAAACAACCCAGATATCTGAAGCAAAACTCAAGCTGTTTCCTGGCCAATATCTCCGAGCAAAATGCTACTAGTTGGTCAGAACTTAAAGACGCACTTGTAAAAGCAGCTAAGTGCACTAACATGCCACCGAGGAAGCATAAACATCAGTGGTGGAACGATACCTGTGATAAGGAGTTAGAACTCGGCATGAAAGAATGGCAAGACTGGAATTCACAGAAAACCACAGAGAAGTGGCATGCCGTCATTAAAATCCAGAAGGAGACATTAAACATCATAAGATTCCAAAAACATCACTATGGGCAGATCAGACTGTCAGATATCGAGCAAGAGTTCAAGAAAAGCAATACGAGGAACTTTTACAGAACCTTTAAAGAAGAACTGACGAGTTATAGGGCACCCACTCTCTGTTTAAAACCATCGGATGTGACTTTAGAAACAAAACTATGAACTTGAGGCAGATCATTTCAAAGACTTTCTAAATTGCGAACCTCCTTCTGACCAATTCACTTCTGAAACATCAGAACCAAATCCATATTCAGAGTGTCCAAGAGTAGAAGAAGTTGAACAAATAATACACGAGCTAAATAACAACAAAGCTCCAGGGAAAATTGTATAATTTCTGAAATGTAGAAACTAGGTGGCAGAAATCTCGCTCAGAAAAGCCATAAAATTCTTACAGATATCTGGGCCAGTGAAACAATTCCTGAAGACTGGAAGTGGGCAATAAATAACCCATTAGATAAGAAAGGGGACAAAACTGATATAAATAACTACAGAGGTATTTCCCTACTAGCAGTCACCTACAGAATGCTTTCAAAACTCCTACTCAATAGGCTTGAAATGCAGTCAGATTATTTGATTGGAAAATATCAGGCAGGGTTCAGGAAAAGCAGGTCATGCGCAGAACAGATTTTTAATCTCAAGACCATCCTGCAAATTCGTTAAAGCAGGCAAACGGTAATGTAATATTTCATCTTACCGACCAATTTCTATTCTCTCCACACTATCCTTTATCTTTGAAAAAATTATACACCAGCGTCTCCTCGCATTCACTTTGCCGTATATCTCAACCAAGCAGCACGGTTTTCTACCAGGTGGCTCTTGTCTAACAAACCTGGCCACTCTGCATAGCTTTGCATCACACGCCATTGCAGCTAAATCACAGCTGGATATCTGCTACGTGAACATTTCGAAAGCTTTCGATTCTGTAGACCATACTATGTTGCTCCATAAACTCTCCGAACGATTTAATATACATGGCAGTCTTCTGACCCTCCTTGCTGGCTTCCTACATAACCGTTGGCAGAGAGTGATAATATCAGGCACTTCATCCTCATGGTTACCAGTCACCTCCGGTGTCCCACAAGGCAGTAGCAGTACTCTTGGCCCCTCGCTGTTTTCTTTGTTTATGGACGATCTGCCGTCCAAACTCAACGAAACAGCGAATACCCTACTCTTTGCTGACGACTGCAAGATATTTAGGGAGATCAGGAATCCAGCAGATGCAGCTCTGCTACAGTCCTCACTTAATACCCTCTCGAACTGGTGCCGTACTTGGAAACTTATCCCCAATTCACAAAAATACAGCCACATGACCATAACACTACGTAAATCTCCTCTACCGACATCATATTACCTACTCGACAAGCCCATCACAGTCGTTACGCAACAGCGTGACCTAGGTGTAATATTCGATACAAAATTACAATTTAAGACCCATATAGAAACATATACAACCTAGGCTATGAAATTACTAGGCATTCTCTATCGCTTCACATAAATTTCTGACCCCATTGCTCTTTGTCACTTCTTCCTCATGATCATTCAACCTCTCTTACACTACTGTTCTCGTATTTGGACAACAGCCTCCCCCTCCAATACTAAGCAGTTAGACAGAACAGTGTCCTTCTTTGCATCAATTGTAAGGAACAGAAACCCCAAGCTCAGAAATCTGTCTACGCAGCAGGTACGAGGTATTAATGGCAATTAATATGTCACCGCTGCACATCAGGCGACAGGTAGCTGACCCGAGTTTCTTTCACGGGATCTTAAATGGACATTACCACTCGGAACATCTTGTCTCACTCTTCTCTCTCCGTGTTCCTTCCCGCTCCACCAGAACCAAAGAACTTCTCCACATTCCCCATACTCAGCACTCAATACTTCAACGATCTTTCCTAATCCGCCTCCCCACTCTTTAACAATTCTTTTTTTGCTACTTGCTTTACGGCGCACCGACACAGATAGGTCTTATGGCGACGATGGGACAGGGAAGGGCTAGGAGTGGGAAGGAAGCGGCCGTGGCCTTAATTAAGGTACAGCCCCAGCATTTGCCTGGTGTGAAAATGGGAAACCACGGAAAACCCTTTTCAGGGCTGCCGACAGTGGGGTTCGAACCTACTATCTCCCGAATACTGGATACTGGCCGCACTTAAGCGACTGCAGCTATCGAGCTCGGTTTTAACAACAATATTAATAGGAGACAAGAGCTTTATATAGCATCAAATAAAAGTGTATTCGAGAGGTGTGTAAATAGTATCTTAAAGATAAGTTGATGTGAAGGGATTATACCGCCATCTTGACCCACGACGACTTGGCTATGAACATGGACATTTTCATGGTTTTCGATTTGGACAGTTGTTATTAGTAGGCTGTGTACCTGATCTTGTTATATTTTATTATGTTTGTTATATTTTATTATGAAAGTTTACGTTTGTTAAATAGTCTGTTGACAGTACAAGTGAAATTTGCTCAGTGTAGCTGTATCTTGTGTTTCGTGAATGAATGAATAAATAAATAAATAAATAAATAAATAAATAAATAAATAAATAAATAAATACTTTTGTGGACTTCAAAAAGGCATATCATTCTATAAATAGACCGAAACTTTTCCGTGTACTGGAAGAATTCAAAGTAGACAGGAAAACGTGAGAATTAATCATGTAAATCATGTAAACAATTCCCTTTGTAGGTGCTGCCTCAATGAGATTGAAACTCTTGCGCATGTTCTGGGATCTTGTCCTCATGGTGAACTTTTAAGGAATATGCGTCATCATATCATCCGCTCGTTAACTGCGACAACGCTGAAAGACCATGGTTTCCAGGTATTTGAAGAGGTTCATGACTTAGCGGACAACGGAAGTCACAAAAGGATCGACGTCATTGCTTTCAAGAATAAGAAGAGAGGTTACATCATCGACCCCACAATTCGCTTTGAAAGCCATAAGTCGTAGCCCTCAGATGTTAATCTCGAGAAGAGAAATATTTACTTACCCCCAGTTCCTTACTACAGGGAGAAATAACAGCTGGAGGAAATCGACATAGTAGGTCTGATGAATGGAGCTAGGGGAACAATTCCCGTTTTTGTTGCTAATTTCTGGAAACAGATGTCTCTGCCAGTTACAACGTTACGGGAGGTTGCCATCATAGCCTTCAGGGGTTCACCGATAATCTATATATATAAAATTGGATGTTGGTATGTTTGAAGCTAATAGACTCAAAAACTACTGGACCCATTTTGCTGAAATCTTCACAGTTTGTTCTTATTACATCTGAGAGGGATTATGAAGTAATTTGAACGAAATCTGATTGGTAGTTCGGCACTAAGGGGTGAAAAATAAAATAGGGGAAGATAAGCAAACCACAAGACAAATCCGATCAGCGGGTTGCCTACCCAACAGTATGTGAAGATTATGATGTGTTCCTTAAAACTTATTTCTGCTTTTATCAAATAGTGTGGGGGCAGGACACCCCTCCCAGCCCAAGGGGAGAGGTTGAAATGTAAAAGTAATCGAAAACGACCGATATTAGTGTCGTATATGCTGAGGTAAATAAATGTACAGAGGCAGGACAATGTCTGTCGGGTTTTGCTAGTTCTAAGAAATCATTGTAACAATTAGGTTACCTTCAACATTTCTCAAGTATATCTATTTCTCTTCTAAAAATAAATGTAAACGTATACTTTGTCGCAAGGCAACCCCTGCAAGAGAGGAAGAATTTCGTAAAATAAAATAAAAATAATAAAAAGAAAAACACCACTTCAAAGGTTAAATTCGTAGGGGAACTGTCTGAACCATTTGATGTTAAAACACGAGTCCGACAAGAAGAGGGGTTGTCCCCTTTATTGTTTAATCTTGTTTTGGAAAAAGTGATCATGACTTGGGAAAAAGAAGTTAAAGGAATAACCCTTGGCAGCTTACAAAAAGAAAATTACAGTGTTTGGGCTTAGCTGATGACTTAACAGTGGTGTTCAATAACAGACAGGAAGCGATTGCATCCATTGAAAAACTCCTTGAAATTGCATCTAGAACAGGACTCCAGCTGTCATATCACAAAACTCACTACATGGAAGGATCTCTTTAGTGCCTAGATGGACAACCAATAGGCCTATGGCAAAATATCCCAAGTGTCCAAATTCAAATACCTGGGAGAAGTCATCCAACCTTCAGGACTCTATCGTGAAGCAAACAAAGAAACTGTCTCTAAGCTACAAAGAGCACACAGATTCACTTGGAGCAGATATAATAAAAAAATTAAGGCATTAACACTGTAATCAAGAGTGAGGTACTACATGCATCTGAAACACTGATCATTGGGGGATGTGGAAAAGCAAGAAAGAAAAATCTTAAGGAACATTTTTAATTAGTCTGTTCAGGGGGGCATTTGGATGATAAGGAAATCTCATGACATGTACCAACGCTCAGAGGAAATCTCAGACATATTTAAGAAAAGACGATCGGAATTTTATGGATATATTTTCATAATGAGTTAATCAGAGATTGACCAAAATATTTCTGAACCTAGCCCTATCATATACATACATTACATACATTATCATTATAAACTGCTATGTCTTTCAGCGTTCAGTCTGCAAGCCTCTGTGAATTTACTAAACGTCGCTACAATCCTCGATTTGCAACTAGTGCTGTGGCCTCATTTAGTTCTATACCTCTTATCCTTAAATCGTCAGAAAGTGAGTCTAACCATCGTCGTCTTGGACTACCTCTACTTCTCTTACCCTCTATAACAGAGTCCATTTTTCTCCTAGGTAACCTATCTTCCTCCAATCGCCTCACATGACCCCACCACCGAAGCCGGTTTATGCGTACAGCTTCATCCATCGAGTTCATTCCTAAATTATCCTTTATCACCTCATTCCGAGTACCCTCCTGTCATTGTTCCCACCTGTTTGTACCAGCAATCATTCTTGCTACTTTCATGTCTGTTACTTCTAACTTATGAATAAGATATCCCTGAGTCCACCCAGCTTTCGCTCCCGTAAAGTAAAGTTGGTCTGAAAACAGACCGATGTAAAGGAGCTGACTTCCTTCTTACAGAATACTGTTGATCGCAACTGCGAGCTCACTGAATTAGCTTTACGACAACTTGATTCAATCTCACTTACAATATTACTATCCTGGGAGAACACACAACCTAAATAATTGATATTATCGACCTGTTCTAGCTTTGTATCGCCTATCTGACATTCAATTCTGTTGAATTTCTTACCTACTGACATCAATTTAGTCTTCGAGATGCTAATTTTCATACCATACTCATTGCACCTATTTTCAAGTTCCAAGATATTAGACTGCAGGCTTTCGGCACAATCTGCCATTAAGACCAAGTCGTCAGCATAGGCCAGGCAGCTTACTACATTTCCACCTAACTGAATCCCTCCCTGCCATTTTATACCTTTCAGCAGACGATCCATGTAAACTACGAACAGCAATGGTGAAAGATTACAGCCTTGTCTAACCCCTGTAAGTACCTTGAACCAAGAACTCATTCTACCATAAATTTTAACTGAAGCCCAATTGTCAACATAAATGACTTTGATTGATTTTAATAATCTACCTTTAATTCCATAGTCCACCAGTATAGCGAACATCTTTTCCCTCGGTACCCTGCCATATGCTTTCTCTAGATCTACGAAACATAAACACGGGTGCCTATTCCTCTCATAGCATATTTCAATTACCTGGCGCATACTGAAAATCTGACCCTGACAGCCTCTCTGTGGTCTGAAACCACACTGGTTTTCATCCAACTTCCTCTCAACGACTGATCGCACCCTCCCTTCCAAGATGCCAGTGAATACTTTGCCTGGTACACTAATCAATGAGATACCACGACAGTTGTTATAATCCTTCCTGTTCCCTTGCTTATAGACAGGTGCAATTACTGCTTTTGTCCAATCTGAAGGTACCTTACCAACACTCCACGCTAATTTTACTACTCTATGAAGCCATTTCATCCCTGCCTTCCCACTATACTTCACCATTTCAGGTCTAATTTCATCTAATCCTGCTGCTTTATGACAATGGAGTTTATTTAGCATCCTTTCCACTTCTTCAAGCGTAATATCATCAACATCATTTTCCTCCACCCCATGAGCTTGGCTGTTCGCAACACCACCAGGATGATTTCCTTTTACATGAAGAAGATGTTCAAAATATTCCCTCCACCTCTACAGCGATTCCCTGGGATCTATTATGAGTTCACCTGAATTACTCAAAACACTGTTCATTTCCTTTTTCCCTCCCTTCCTAAGTTTCTTTATTACTGTCCAGGAAGGTTTCCCTGCTGCCTGACTTAGCCTTTCCAGGTTATTACCAAAATCTTCCCACGACTTCTTTTTGGATTCAACAACTATTTGTTTCGCTCTGTTTCTTTCATTTTCGTACAAATCCCTGTCTGCCTCGGCCCTTGTTTGGAGCCATTTCTGATAAGCCTTCTTTTAACGTTTACAAGCTGCTCTCACTTCATCATTCCATAAAGATGTTCGTCTTTTCCCATCTTTACACACAGTTGTTCTTAGGCATTCCATTGCTGTTTCTACTACAGCATCCCTGTATGCCACCCATTCACTTTCTATATCCTGAACCTGCTTACTGTATACTGTTCGAAACTTCTCACTAATCATATCCATGTATTTCTGTCTAATTTCCTCGTCCTGGAGATTTTTTACCCTTATTCGTTTGCAAACAGATTTCACTATTAAGGCCACGGCCACTTCCTTCCCACTCCTAGCTCTTTCCTGTCCCATCGTCGCCATAAGACCTATCTGTGTCGGTGCGTCGTAAAGCAACTAGGAAAAAAATTAAACTAAGAAGAAGAAGAAGAAGAAGAAGGCTGGCGTTTCTTGGACATGTGTACAGAATGAACGCAAACAGACTTACCAAACAGATATTTGATTACTTCTGGTGAAGAAAGAGCACTACAGCATGGATTAAGGTAAGGAAGAAGGATTTGGAAAGGCTAAGCATCTCGGAAGTCCAGCTGTTAGAAAGGAAAACGTTTAGGAGCACAGTGAAGAATTTGGAAGGTGTTCAAGCTGCAGGAAGAACTAAGAATCCCGGAAGAGCCTGGACAGATGAACAACGGAAGCAGGCCAGCGAACGCATGAAGGAGTATTGGGCACAGAGAAAACTCCGCACGAAGAGAAAGAAATGAAGTTGTGGCGTGATCCTTAGTTGTAAAAATATAGTAATAATAAGAAAGAGCAGAGTGTGGGGTAGGACTGTTCATCAGGAATACTATTGCACGCAATATAATTTATGTTGGGCACGTAAATGACGAATGGTGTGGGTAGAGTTAGCCTTTGGACCAAATATGACGAGAATTGTCTCAGTGTATTCACCACTTGAGGGTGCATACGAGGATTCGGTTGAAAAGTTTCATGAAGCATTGAGTGATATCGTAATCAGGGTCAAGAACAAGGATAGGATAGCGCTAATGGGCGATTTTGGTGCAAGAGTTGGAAATAGAACTGAAGGATACGAAAAGGTGATGGGTAAATGTGGGGAATGGGAAGCGTTTACTGGACTTACCTGCTAGTATGGAATTAGCAGTTACGTGGGAGGGTAGGGGCACCAGATCCATTATGGACTAAATCAAAACCGACTTTGAATTTTAAAAATCTGTTAGGAATAGGTCTATGCGGGTATTCTGCGTATTCTCTGATGATACAGACCACTCTCTGACTGGTAGTGAACTAAGTATATCTAGGACTAGGATAGAGAAAGTGAAATCTGTCTGCAGACGAATAGGTGTTGAAAATCTCCAAAACGAGGAAATTAGATGTGCATGGATATAATTAGGGAAGAGTTCCAAACAATGGACAGTAATCAGGTTCAGGATAAAGAGAACGGGTGACATGCAGGGATGCGTAGTAGAAACAGCAAAAGAATGCCTGGGAACAACTATGCGTAAAAATGGGAAAAGCGAACATCTTGGTGGAATGAAGTGAGGGTGGCTTATAAACGTAAAAAGAAGGATTATCAGGAATGGCTCCAAACAAGGACTAACGCTGACAGGGCATTGTATCTAGATGAAAGAAACAGAGTGAAACAACAATTCGTTGAATCCAAGAAGAAGTCGTGGGAAGATTTTGGAAAGGGTAGGTCAAGCAGCAGGGAAATCTTTCTTGACAATAGTAAACAATCTTAGAAGGAAGAGGGGTTGGGGGGACAAGGAAATGAATGGTGTTTTAGGGAGATCAGGCGAACTTATAATAGAACCCAGGGAGTCACTGGACAGGTGGAAGGAATATTTTGAAAATATTTTCAACGTAAAAGTGTATCTTTTGGTGGCATGGTGAAGAATCGGGCTCATTGGGAGGAGAACAATAATGTTGGTAAAATTATGCTTGAGGAAGTGGACTTCGTTGTCATAAAACAGCAGGAATAGCTGAATGAGATCTTAAATGGTTAAATAGAGTGGGAAGGCAGGGATAAAATGGCTTCATAGAGTAACGAAATGAACATGGAATATTAGTAGGGTACTTTCTGATTGGACGAAAGCAGTAAATTGCACCTATCTATAAACAAGGAAACAGGAAGGATTGCAACCACTTTTGAGGTAATTCATTGATCAGTATAGTAGGCATGGTGTTTACTGGCATTCTGGAAGGGAGAGTGCGACCAGTTGTTGAGAGTAAGTTGGATGAAAACCGGAGTGGTTTCAGAGCGCAGAGGGGCTGTCAGGATCAGATCTTCAGTCTGTGCCAGGTAATTGAAAAATGCGACGAGAAGAGTAGATAGATTAGAAAGTTACGTTTCTTAGATCTAGAGAAGGCATACGACAGAGTATCGAGGGAAAATATTTTACACTTACTGGGGGATTGTGGGATTAATGGTAGATTAGTAACATCAATCAGGAAATAAAGAGAGTAAAGGGCTTACTACCGGGCGAGTTGGTCGTGAGGTTAGGAGCGCGCAGCTGTGAGCTCGCATCCGGGAGGCAGTGGGTTCGAACCCCACTGACAGCAGCCCTGAAGATGGTTTTCCGTGGTTTCCCATTTTCACACCAGGCAAATGCTGGGGCTGTACCTTAATTAAGGCCATGGCCGCTTCCTTCCAACTCCTAGGCCTTTCCTGCTCCATCGTCGCCATAAGACCTATCTGTGTCGGTGCGACGTAAAGCAACTAGCAAAAAAAAAAGGGCATACTGGCCAAACCAAGACCAAACATAAAGTAATAATGCCATATTGAGTTAGAGTGCATACTGGGCTACAAGCCCAGCACACACACAGAGATCACAAACACCCATTCACTGCCAGAATCATCAACCTTTCACTCAACATGTACACAGGACTTAAAATCCAATGCTCGCAGCACAGCAGCCTCCTTTCGACAAGAAACCCTAAGTAGAAAAGAAACCTGTCTGACAAACAAAGGGAAAATGAGAGAGAATTAATTGACTCAGCCAGTACCAAGACTTCGTTTATTATTATTTTTCCTTATTTGCACGCGTACAAGCTAGGGGTGGCAGATGGAGAAAGGGAAGCCACACATACACGGAAGAGAGGGAAGGGAAGGGGAAGGCACGGGAAGGGATACAACCAATACGGAAATATTAGCAACCAATAATATTGCTGAATACATACTCAGATGAATTCAAATTATGGCTGAGAGGCACATCAAGCGTCTGTTTAGTGTCTTTGAGGTACAGAAAATATTCAAGAGATGATGTATTGGGATATGATGTTTTGAAATGCTAACCAAAACTAAACCAAACCCCATGGCTCAAGAGCCCCGAAGGGCCATGGCGTACCAAGCGACCGCTGCTCAGTCCGAAGGCCTGCAGATTATGAGGTGTCGCGTGGTCAGCACGACGAATCCTCTCAGCCGTTATTTTGAAATAGCCTACTAACAGTCATGGAAAATATATACGTTACAGATCTTGAAATCATAAGCTACCGGAAGCACAGTATTACGTAGAATTCCTATCATGTCAGTTACATCAAATTCAAACCATGTAAAATAATTCTCGAAATCAAACCGAACCACTGATACAGTTCTACAACAGTTGAGCATTTACTGTTTGAGTGACCATAGAGAAGACTGACAGATTAAATATTTCCGGTAATGTTATGGCCGGTATTGATTGATTGATCTGCCTTTCTCCTACTCTGTTCTTGGATAAGAAGTGTGCAATTATTCGTCTCTTCATATTGCAACTGTACTCAAGTCTTCCACAAGTTTCAGTAAATATTCAAAATAAATAACTATAATATTAGTATGCAAAAATTGGGTCACGTACCTAAAACATATACTACTACTAAGATTGAATTCAGGGGAATATTCCAGTCAGTATTATCACGTTCCTACAATTGATTTCAGTGGAATTTTGTCGGGAATAATTCTTATCAAAATATCCTGTTACTATTCAGAACGAATTGAGAGGAATATTGTTGTTCTTAATATCATATGGGCCTACTCAAAAAGTCTGGTTTTTTGTAATTCCGTGGAATATTACTGTCAAGAATATCGTATACCCCGAGCTTGTAGTAAGTTAGTTCTTCTTTCTTTTTCTACCGCTTTTCCCACACCTATGGGGTCGCGGGTGCGAACTCTGTCGCATATGTGGATTTGGCCCTGTTTTAGTTTCAGATGCCCTTCCTGACACATCCCTATACGGAGGGAAGTAATCACTATTGCGTATTTCTGTGGTGGTTGGTAGTGTAGTGTGTTGTCTGAATATGAAGAAGAAAGTGTTAGGACAAACACAAACACCCAGTCCGCGGGCCAGAAGAATTAATCAAAGGCGAATAAAATCCCCGACCAGGCCGGGAATCGAACCCGGGACCCTCTAAACCGAAGGCCTCAACGTTAACCATTCAGCCAATGAGTAACTTACTATTATCAGTAAATTCAGTGGAACTTTTCCATCAGGATTATCCCGTAACGAGAGGTCCTAATACCATTACAGCTGAATTCAAGGGAGTTCTATCAGAATTATTTTCGTGACTGATGACTATCTTGCTTTTACAATGGAATTCAAGTGAATTTTATTGGATTAGCACGTGCCCAAAGACACTGACACTATTACGATTGATTCAGTAGAATTTTGTTGTCATGAATATTGCGCACTCAGATTTTTCGTTTTACAGCTTTCAATACTTTTCCAGGTTCTTTAAGGATTCCTTGTAGTATCGTTCTTATAAATCGTTAAACTTTCATCACAATGTTCTCAAAGGATAAGGATCTCAGTTAGCTATTCCTTCATCTCGAAGGTGAATTCTTATTCGTAAAATTCGACAAATACTGCAATTATCAAGCCATGTAGAAGTTCAAGAAGTTTCCAACCGGCATTTATTGTACTAGAATTAGAGAAAATTTATTTCTTTATACTGTATACAAATTGTGTATAAAAACGTCAATTTGATCGAATGAAAATTATAATGCAAGGATGGTTTAAAGATACTACTTAATAGAACTTAGAAACAAAGTAATGTGGAGTATATGTGTGCGAATTTAAATAACAAATAACAAATAATAATAATAATAATAATAATAATAATAATAATAATAATAATAATAATAATAATAATAATAATAATAATAATAATAATAATAATAATAATAATAATAATGTCCGCCTCTGTGGTGTGGTGGTCCGGGTTCGATTCCCGGCTCTGCCACGAAATTTGAAAAGTGGTACGAGGGCTGGAACGGGGTCCACTCAGCCTCGGGAGGTCAACTGAGTAGAGGTGGGTTCGATTCCCACCTCAGCCATCCTGGAAGTGATTTTCCGTGGTTTCCCACTTCTCCTCCAGGCAAATGCCGGGATGGTACCTAACTTAAGGCCACGGCCGTTTCCTTCCCTCTTCCTTGTCTATCCCTTCCAATCTTCCCCATCCCCGCAAGGCCCCTGTTCAGCATAGCAGGTGAGGCCACCTGGGCGAGGTACTGGTCATTCTCCCCAGTTGTATCCCCCGACCAAGAGTCTGAAGCTCCAGGACACTGCCCTTGAGGCGGTAGAGATGGGATCCCTCGCTGAGTCCGAGGGAAAAGCCGAACCTGGAGGGTAAACAGATGATGATGATGATGATGATGATAATAATAATAATAATAATAATAATAATAATAATAATAATAATAATGGCGTATTGCCTGCGGACAAGCCTGGTGCAGGTCTTTTGATATACGCCTGTAGGTGACCTGCGCGTCGTGATGAGGATGAAATGATTATGAAGACGGCACATACACCCAATCCTCGTGCCAGGGGAATTAACCAAAAAAATTCTCGGCCCCTGCCGAGAAACGAACCCGGGACCCCTGTGACCAAAGGCCAGCACGCTAAACATTTAGCCATGGAGCCGGAAATAATAATAATAATAATAATAATAATAATAATAATAATAATAATAATAAATACAAGTCTTCAGAGTTGACACTACTTGGGATGGATTACGTATAACCGAGTAAGTGGCTGTGCGGTATGGGTCACGTACCTATCTGCTTGAATTAGCCGTGAAGGTAGTTTTCGTGGTTTCCCATTTTCACACCAGCCACCTCGTCAGCCGTACATTTTGGGTTTCGCAACCGGGTACACTACCTCTCGTCGCAAGTGAATTCCACTCCAGCCCTTAGATCAGCATGAAAAGTCTTTCATCATCTTATTTCGGAAATTGTTTACCGTTTCGGGACCAGGCACATCTCAATTCACGAGCAATTCTTAGCCTATTACAATAATTTTGCACCGAGCTCGATAGCTGCAGTCGCTTAAGTGCGGCCAGTATCCAGTATTCGGGAGATAGTAGGTTCGAACCCCACTGTCGGCAGCCCTGAAAATGGTTTTCCGTGGTTTCCCATTTTCACACCAGGCAAATGCTGGGGCTGTACCTTAATTAAGGCCACGGCCACTTCCTTCCCACTCCTAGCCCTTTCCTGTCCCATCGTCGCCGTAAGACCTATCTGTGTCGGTGCGACGTAAAACAACTAGCAGAGAAGAATAATTTTTGCGTGCAATTTGCCTAAAACCTTCCGATTACCCTCACTTCGGGTAAGTTCAAAGTAATTTTATCTATTCTCGATAAATTCAATCAAGTTTTTTCAACCATTTTTAGCATAACGATACGTTAGCACATCACACCAGAATATCATTTACAAGACAGGTTATACTGAACAACAAAAAATTACTTTCGGTGGATACCTCGGTATCCAATACGCGTCCTAATACAACTGAAACATGTTGATTTAAAATATGCAAACTATTTGTCTCTATCACTCACCGTTCTTGAGATATAGGGCATGAACATTTACATATGTTTAACATTATATCAAGGAAACCAACTCGCAGGCAGATGTTTCACTAGAGCACTAATTGCTGCATGAAGTACTAATGAACATAGCTTTAGCTAAGATTGGTGCATTACCGGGCGAATTGGCCGTGCGGTTAGGAGAGCGCAGCTGTTAGCTCACATCCGGGAGATTGTGGGTTCGAATCCCACTGTCGGCAACCCTGAAGAGGGTTTTCCGTGGTTTCCTATTTTCACACCAGACAAATGCTGGGGCTGTACCTTAATTAAGGCCACGGGCGCTTCCTTCCCATTCCTAGGCCTTTTCTGTCCCATCGTCGCCATAAGACCTATCTGTGTCGGTACGACTTAAAGCAAATAGCAGCAAAAAGGATTAGTGCAAATGCAATCAATCAATCAATCAGTACTGATCTGCATTTAGGGCAGTCGCACAAGTGGCAGTACGTGAAGTTTGAGTAGTGTCTTTAAAAGTAGGAAAGATCACAATATGAAGATTAAGTTGGAATTCAAGAGTACAAATTGGGCCAAATATTCATTTACAGGAAGGGGAGTTAGGGATTGGAATAAATTTCCAATTTCTTTGAAATCATTTAAGAAAAGGCTAGGAAAACAACATAAGTTTCAATAGAGCACTAATTGCTGCTTTTAAAACAAGAGGCTACCGATACAACGAGTGTGCAACTATGTCGAGAGTGGCCTATCGAACCTCTAGAATTATCATTCTGTCAGGACATCAGTTGTCAAATTCTGTACAATTGATAGCCGTTGTTGTTATTGTTATTATTATTATTGTTATTGTTTCTCGCATCGTAGTCAACTGGCTCGTGTACTTAACGGGTGTAAAGTCTTCACCTTATCTCTTTCACCTCTACATTTGTGTGTTTACTTAACGGGAGCTAGGATCAGAGGGAATGCGACTGAGGAAACAGGGATAGTGCCAGGCTGGCGCAGTTAATGCAGCCACTAGGCTCCCAAGTGAGTGTCCCGGATTTTAATCCTGGCGGGTGGAGAAAAGCAGGGAATCCAGCAATGTCAGCCAAGAGAAAGCTTCAGTGTTTCATCGATCTCCTAGAAACGTGCAGAGATGTCGTTGAAAATAAATTAAGAAAGCGTTCAAGTAAGAGTTCAAGTAAGTACCACATCGACATTCGCCTGGAGTAGAAGTCGAATGTACAATTTCAATCCACTTCTGTCCTCAGTTCTTTCACATGAGTCTGTGGGTATACCTACTTCGTTCTAGCCCTACAATTCAATCTTACGTTTGTGCAAGCACCGGGATTTAAACCGAGGACAACCAGACTGGAAGCTACTCGTACTAGGCTAAACCGTCAGTCACAACAGCATGATCCATTGATAACAGATATTCCCATATCAAAATGAACAAATCCATCTCCATACAGATTATGACGGCCATTGGGAAAGTTAAAACCTTCCACCGCCCACAACCTCGACACTAATGCCCGGTTTCTGGAATTGTGAGATATCTTTCCGATAGCTATTACTTTGTTACAGCTGTCGACTCGATAAATCTTCGCTGCGTTGCACAGCTGAATAGCAGCTAACTTATTGAACTGTCAACTATTGGCTCGTTGATCAAGTTTCATAAATACACTCTAGGCCACCCCTCGTACTGATTTGTTTTCGTGCATTTTATGTGTTCCCTAGATTGTCAGGTGCATACGCACAAGCAATGCATCGCATTTGAGCTTTCTGTGTCTCCTCTTTGCCATGCAGCGACAAATTGGTATTCGACTAGTTCTTGCAGACGTGGGTGTCAGTTTCGTAGTGGTTATGAACTGTCAGAAGAATTTGACATTGTTTTGAAGATATCTAATGAAATGTGCATATCAGTAGCACATGTCACGCGCGATCCAGTTTGCACCGTATACCGTATCTCTTCCCTATTATTCCAAAATATGAACACTGTTTGACGACAGTATAACGATATATATCGGGTAATTAACATAATTATATAACCTGTTAGTTTCTTCTAATGTAATATCGTCAATTAAAACAATCCCACGATAAAAATATATGCTCACTGCCAATGCAAGCAGGCCTGCAGTAGGCCGACTACGATAAATGTGTAATTATCTGTTAAACTCAGTTACTGGTATCAGTGCTTTTATGGACACGAATGCAGTAACAGATACAAATAGGATATGACTCAGTACTACTGAGTCTTAAAGGGTATTTTAATTAATATTTGATCAACAGGGGACAATGGAAAATTATTTGTCACAGGACGCAAATTGTCGCCTTTAACCTCTACCAAACCTATCACAGTATATTTGTTTAGCTTCACTCTGTATTTGAAGTCATATTCACTATACTTCATTAGAATATTAGGCCGATGATGATTTAATCGTGATATTTCTAGAATGTTGACCATTTCTACAATTTCTTTGCCGGATGAAGATGAGAAAACCATAGAAAATGTTGACAAACACAATGTTAGTTGCTGATACTGAAGTACTGCGTACGCGCCCACCAAGTTAACAAATACATATCTGCTGCTCAGGGCACTCTAAGTTAGCAAGCGATTTATTGAACCGATAGATGTATCTTACGTTCGCGTTACGGCACAACACAAGCTAACCATTAGATTCCACTATAGGTTCGATATCTCACGTTCCAGAAACAGGGCATCAGTGGGATAGAGTGTTTAGCTCTGTGACCACCCACCTTCACCTCCACCCCATACACCGAAGAATTATCGTGGTTCTCACTTTTGGTATAGGCCGATGGAACTTCAGGGCCATGCGCCTCTTCTCTTTTCTAAATAGTTCGAATTCCAGACGGACAATCGAATCCATGTCCATCCGGATGAACCGAGCACGTTTTTACAGCCACGACTAGGTTGCCTATTGTTTCCTCATTATTATATATATTTAAGAGTTCAAGTAATAAGGAAAATTTTGCCTTGTCACTTCAGGGAAGTCTTCTATTTCTTAGAAAACTTTATATTGATGTTTTCTTGGACCAAATCATTGGCCCACTTCTTCAGAAATGAAGCTCGACGGACGACGTAATTCACTTCGTAGAAAGAAGAGTGAAGTCTCAGTGAAACGTTAGTTCTCCAGAATCAAATGAATACATCTTCAATATGCATTTCAGCGTTCAGTTTTCGCGTTCCTGTGAATGAATTAACTACCTCCAGAATTGAGTATTTGCGTGGAAAATATATTCTTTTCATCCAGCAGTTAGGCTGAAATGATTAAGTCTGTAGTAAATAGCCTATAGATTTCCAAACAGAAAAAGTGTAATTATTTAAAATTTGGCGCAATTTTACCAAGATTTAAGGCAATGGACGCGTTAAATAACGTTTCTTCATATAAACTTTGAATCCCTTTATGATCTCTTTAGAAGTTCAATTTTTAAAATCCCTTCTTAATGAGTCTCTACATCATAAAATAAAACTACTGACCAAAGTTCATATTTATAGCTTCTGCTTGGCAATGATTTCCAATACAAACTTTTGTACCCCCTTTAAGGGTTGATTTCAAAAATAATAAAAACTATTTAATTATTTACGTTTTGGAGTACTTTTACCAATATTTTCGGTAATAGACGCGTTAAATAATATTTCTCCACATATTTGAACCCTTTATGATCCCTTTAGGGTTTGATTGTGAAAAACTCCTTCTTAGTCAGTCTTTATAATATAAAATGAAACTATTGACCAAATTTATATTTATAGCATTAGCGGTTTTGGCACGGCGATGATAAATCAGTCAGTCAGTCAGTCAGTCAGTCAGTCAGTCAGTCAGTCAGTCAGTCAGTCAGTCAGGACATGTCCTATATAGATATTTTATAACAGAAATACATATAATGGGTTATTGTTTGATACATCAACAACTACTGTTACGCCATCATATAATATAGATATTACGTAAAAAGTAATTAATGTTAAGCCACTCTAGTCCATTGTATATTGGCAATGAAAACCTAGTGTATGCTCATGTTTAGAGCATTGCCCATTCTCCATTGCAATTTATTTGTCTTCAGACTTTTGAGGCACTGACCTTCTGAACCCAACTTGGCAGGTTCGATCCTGGCTCAGTTCGGTGGTATTTGAAGGTGCTCAAATACGTCCGCCTCGTGAAGGTAGATCTACTGGCACGTAAGAGAACTCCTGCGGGACTCAATTCCGGCACCTCGGCATCTCCGAAAACCGTAGAAGTAGTCAGTGGGACGTAAGGCAAATAACATTATTATTATTATTATTATTATTATTATTATTATTATTATTATTATTATTATTATTATTATGGTACATCTATGTAATATATGGGAAGCATGGCAGTGAAATTCACTTACCTAGCGCCAAGAGAATGTGAAATATTATTAACACTGTTGGGCAAAACGGACAAACGGTGATTAAAAGAAGTTCACCGACTGAGGATTTAACCCAGAGTCTTCGGACAGGAATTACTTACGTTATTCATTCGGCTAAACGTGCTAGCATCACCATTATTTGCAAAGCTCAGCCTAGCGTGGTATCCATAGTAAAATACATTGCTTAAATGTCATTTAAAAAATTCAAGTTCTCAATCAATCAATCAATCAATCAATCAATCAATCAATCATCTGTCTGCTAAGTCATCAACCCAAAGACTGGTTGGATCCTCAAATAGCACCACCAAATGTCATGCGGTTACGGGGAAACCGTAACAACCGATGGCGGCGCCAAGACGAGGCGTACTAGGCAAGATGAGGAGTGAGGTAGTTTGCTATTGCCTCCCTCACTGGGCCAGAAAGTGCCATTGCAGCACGACTGATCCTATGAGCAACGAAACAAACAAACCCCATGGCACTACAGCCCTTGAAGGGCCTTGGCCTACCAAGCGACCACTGCTCAGCCCGAAGGCCTGCAGATTACGAGGTGTCGTGTGGTCAGCACGACGAATCCTCTCGGCTGTTATTCTTGGCTTTCTAGACCGGGGCCGCTATCTTGTCGGGAATCGAACCCGGGTCCTCCGGATAAGAGGCAGGCACGCTACTCCTCCACCACGGGGCCGGCTCCTATGAGCAACACCTGTCATAATAATCAGATGCACTCGTCGTGCTCCGAATGTAATATTACTCAGCAGTACGTAGCTTCCATATTGTCACAGCCATGGGTGAGACTGGAACTTTGGTGCTCTGGGCTGTGCCAAGAGACAGATGCAAAAGAACTGTACTCATCAAGAAGTGACAGTAGGCGGCAATCAATCATATAAACTGAAATAGCCTAAAATTTAAGTCTTCTGGTGAAGTCTTCAGATCAAAAGCAATGTGTCCAGACTCATAGACTCATCAATCTTGTTCTACTACTACTTCCATACTTTCTTCCACCAGTGTTGGGATACACTTCATAGCTTTCCCTTCAACGTTTCTATACAAATAATGTTAACAAAATATTTTATGTCTTTCAATATGACTAATAGTGTTCTCAAAGTAGATACTATGTTATTAAAATAGACTGGTCAGAAACCAACAAGCTTGCATTTTAAGATCCCCATGTATGGTAAAATGCAAGGCCCAACTCCCTCTTCCCGCGACATATCACTCTCACCGAGTTCGTTATTTTGCTGTTGGCAGAGATTTTGAGGATCCAGCCAGCATCCGGGCTGAGTACTCAACATACAATCCCTTCTTTATTATTAGCAAAGTGCTCCACAGCTTCTGTTGTGTGTAGAAGGAAAGTAAATCCTTCTACAACTACTGCTATGCCATCATATAATATAGATATTACGTAAAAAGTAATTAATTTTAAGCCATTGTATACTGGCAATGAAAACATACATTATATGCTCATTTTTAGAGCATTTCCCATTCTCATTGCAATTTATTTGTCTTTATATCAAAAGCAATGTGTCCAGATATAGAACCTGGGACTCCGTCATATGGCGAGAAAACGTGTCAAAATAAATTCTGAAAAATGATTTCAGGAGAATTACTTATTGCAGGTAAGGAGGTAGATTGTGGTGTAGGGGTCGTGAAGTGAGACTGAACGAATAATTATATTCCCAGGGTGAATAACATAGAAATTGTGCAGTTTTAATTCAAAGATCAATTTAGCAAATCATGTTCCTGAAATGCAAGTTATCCCCTTACTTATGGGTACGAGAAATTCCAATCTTGGGCATCACACAATTTCAAAAAAAACGTGATTTTCTCCATTTTTCTGCGTTCATTCGGCCTCGTGTAAATTGATAAATTTTTTATATGAAATATATTTATTTCCATTTTTCCACATTCGATCACTTGGAACATAAATGACAAAATAGGACTCGAAATTAATTTCAAGATTTCTACTAATTTGCCTATCCTGCATTGCACTATCATGCTATCGATCCTTTATTCGAATATATTTCTGATTATTTCAAGATGAGTCTGTGTTAAGAATCTACGGAGATCTAAGTCCAGGATAAGACACACTTGTTGCTCATGGACTTGTAGGAGATTTATTGATTTTCACTCCCGTATGGTTACGTAATGGTCACGAGGATAAGCGTGTGGCATTATGCTGTACTGATGAGTTATGCAAACAAGAGAATACCGCCTCAAAGGGAGGTTTAGCAGCGTCATTGTTGTCCTGACAGGTGGAAAATTGCCTGTCTAGCTATATGCATGAGTGGCAGATTAAAATTGTTATGGCTTTATCCTGTGAAAACTAAATCCTCATCATTGCGATACGAACATGACAGCATGCATTTCACAAGCAAGTGCATGTGAAATATTTTACTCATAGGGTCAGTGGCGCTGTATAAAATTTACAGCCTCAAAAAAGTGGGGAAACTTCATCTTGCCTAAGTTATTACCTGCACTCATGGTAGGCTACTGTTTTTGACGATCTAACCAGAATCCAGGTAACCAACTGAAATTTTAAACCAATAACACATGTGACGTATAACGACTACGCACCTGTTCGCAAATGGGACAGCAAAATAATATCACATCTGGAACTCGAACATCACTATACAGTCTAACCTCGATATCTCGAACTTCCATTACTAGAATTTTCGATATATCGAATTGATCTCAATTTTCTGGCCGTTTGTCCAAATTTTCACATGCATTAATTTGTCTATTACTCGAAATTCAGTTACACGAATTTCTCGATTTCTCGAAGCAAACGTTTCTGTAGCAAAATAAATAAATAAATAAATAAATAAATAAATAAATAAATAAATAAATAAATAAATAAATAAATAAATAAATAAATATCTCCGTAACTCGAATTTTGTACACCATTAACTGAGCAATACAGCATTTGTAGTTTGTGAGGAACAGTTACCATGTAAATAAAGGATTACAGTGACGCTGGGAGCTAATATAACGGGAACTGAAAAACTAAAACTTTTAGTGATCGGAAAATCAAAGAAGCCTCGCTGTTCCTCGGATGTGAATTCATTACTGGTGACGTACGAAAGCAACACCGGAAGTCGTCGATGACAAACTCCATTTTCGAATCTTGGCTGCGTGGTGTTGATGAGAAGCTCCAATGTGAAGGGATGAAATTCTTCCTTTTTGAAGACAAGTCCCTGTTCATCCCAAGGTCCTCATTGAGGAGTTAAAGGTAGTGCTCGTGGTATTCTTGCCACCGAATTTAACATCCAAAAGAAGAAGAAGCTGCCATCTCCTGTACCGTCAGCAGAGCAGGCGTTAAGTGCAGTGGCTTTTCTTCGATCTTATATACAGTGCCAGTCAAATGTACATGAGAGTGTTTTCACTGCAATAAACCTCTTTGAAAAGTAAGTGGAAGAAAAGAAGGGTTAACAGTAAAAAAGTAATTTTAAAAAACAGGAGAGACCGATTCTTTCCAAAGGTATGTTTCTTGATTCACTATTGTATGCTCTGTATTGTCTTCTAAGAAGTTACTGAAATGAAATGTCGTATGGCTTTTAGTGCCGGGATATCCCAGGACGGGTTCGGCTCGCCAGGTGCAGGTCTTTCTATTTGACTCCCGTAGGCGACCTGCGCGTCGTGATGAGGATGAAATGATGATGAAGACAATACATACACCCGTGCCATTGGAATTAACTAATTAAGGTTAAAATCCCGTCCCGGCCGGGAATCGAACCCGGGACCCTCTGAACCGAAGACCAGTACGCTGACCGTTCAGCCAACGAGTCGGACTAAGAAGTTACTATAATAACGGTTATAATTAAATACTTTTAGATATAAGTTACTGTATTCAGTATAAGGCCGTAGATACGTATGATTCAATTATGTGCTTTACACGCTCAAATATGGTATTCTCTATATCTCGAAATTTCGATAACTCGAAATAAAATTTAGCTCCCGAGGTGATTCGAGATATCGAGATTCAACTGTATATCGAATGATTACATGAAGCAGAAATATCTATCATTGTCTATCTAACTTAAGAGGAACAATTTATTGAAAAGAAATGATTATAAGAGAAGGGTCATGTTAGTATTATAATTACAGTAACAAACTGTTGTACAGCAGTAATAATTGACCATATGTTGGAAATGAGTAGCAGCAGAAGAGAGAGGTCACATCTAATTTAACAGTATAGTCAGTCAGTCTGTCAGAACAATGTTATTGAAAGTTTTAGGGGCTTAGGATATTGCCATTACCTACGTATACTTGAGTAAGTCTTGTAAAGGCTGCAATCGTGAATATTCTGTAATGTCCCCGACGTAGTCAGTCAGCGAACACGAGACACCCCAGGGGTGCTCAGTTCGATGGCTGTAGGCTTATAAAAATAAATGACTGTGGCAGGATTAACATAGGGTTCATCGAATAAGCATGTTCAAAGTATAGAACAAATATGACACTTTTATTGAATTAAATGAAATATTAGCCATCCTGAAGTCTGTGATTATGATTATGATTATGATCACTACTTTATGTAATTTAATATGACTCTTGTTGTAACAAACTTAAATGCAAACAAATTGGATGGTACACGGCAGTTGTTTTCCCTAATATTCTAACAGAGTATTTTACATTGTTAATTTTCTTTATCGTCTTTAAAGTCATTAAATTATTAATTTAAAGTTGAATCAAAAATTGTTATTCAAAAAATGAGGTCTGGGCCAAGCCTTCCTCGAACGATCTGGAAAAAAATGCAGTAATTGTAAGAACGAGTATAATAAAGAAATATCCAAGGTTCAATAAGTTAACAGTTATAGCAAATTAAAATTTACATTCGTTATATCGACAATTTTGTAGTTATAAAATGAAAAGTTGAATTTGCCTTTGTTTTCTCTAAGTTAATCCGAGACGTCGGATATATCTGTTCACGTCGTCTCACATCTCTTTTCGTGAGAATTAATACTGAACTTTAAGCATCTGATCAATAATTGAACAAAATAAAACGCCTTCTGAGCTTACGAACATTCATAAATGGAGAGAATACCATCCAAGTGGAAATCCCATCCACTATCCATCGATAATATCAAAGTGTCACACATTATCAGAACAAAATACATAGAAAATAATTCTCTAACTACTAGCAAATTACTACATCTACAGCTAACTACTGAAATTATCAAGAAGACTGTGATTATCAAGAAGAAAATATCTACAATATTTAGATGTCGACGAGTGTCGATCAACTATATCACTCTCCTGTTAACAGATTTATTACGTTCCAACAAGATCGAGTTACCTCATGAGAGCAAAGAGAATGAGTAAGAGATGACTCTCAACGTTATTTTTCACTTCTGTACGCAACGGCTGCGCAAAGATCGCCAGGAATAGCACAATAGCGCCTCTAGTGAGCACAGGGCTGAACTAAAATTACCGGGCGGGCGATTTAAATCGTTTAGCGCGCGGAGGGTCCCCAGGTTCTCGCCACCCCCCCCCCCTCCCACTCTTAAATATTATATTAAATATATTTTTATTCTTTTTTCCCCCTCATATTTTTTCTTTCATTTCCATTTCTTTCTTTCCTTCTTTGTTACCTTTTTCTGAAATACTGCATTCTGAACAACAATACACCTGGAGGTTGGCCTGTGCTTTATTATTATTATTATTATTATTATTGTTATTAATAATTTTTTGCTGGAGAAAAGAAGCTTACCAGCTTGTGCTGCTTATTATAATTATTTGATTTATGGAGTTATATTTTACTTTTACTAATTCACAAAGCCATGAAGGATGGGAGTGACTGGCCTTGCCTGTGCTGCTTTTGTTTGTTTCTGCTGAGGAAAATGGAAGCTAACTCTCAAAGGGAGGAAGGAAGAGACCAGAAGGTGAGTGGGATTGGCAATCCCTATCTCAGATTAAGACCTATGATAGAAATAGGCACTAACATCCCCTCGTACATCAGTCCTCTTTAACACTACTTAAGCCAACCGTAACAGTCAATAGTATCAAGATATGCCACTTATGCAGGAAATAAAATATAAATACAATGTAAGAAAGAAAACCATACACATGAACCACAATGATGAAAGGAAACTCATATGATAAGGAGGGAGTTTGTAGGATTCAAAGATAAATTGAAATGAAACATGATCTTTTGGTTTATGGAGCTATATTCTACCTACTATCCACAGTGTTACAGGTATAAAATTGTGTAGAAATTTGCACAAAATAATCTAATCTCATGACATTACATTCAGCAGTGTTAATCATCAATTAATATTCATCAGCCAGAAAACTGTGCAATACAACACAAATACATAATCATTCATTTAGGAAAGAAAGACTGGAACTGACAAGTTACAACATAATACTTTTCTCTCTTATTGCAGTCTAACGTTGCACTGACATTGCAAAAGTTTTCAGCAACACCATTTGTATTTTCCGAAGGAACTTACTATATGATACATCTTTCAGTCTGTCAAAAGAGGCACCTAGGGCCACACACTGAGAAATATTGAGATTTGTACTTCTTTTGCATCTACTAGAGGATGGCAAATCTCTGGCAGAGTAGTGTTTGAAGAAACCAAGACATGATAGCACATACTCTGTTCCTACATACTGCACCAAAACACAACATATCATTCAATCAGTCATCTGCATTTAGATGATAAACAATGTCAAGCTACAAAATTGTATGCATCCCGTGTATTCATTGATCTGCACTATTTACAATACTTAAAAATGTTCTATTTTATGTGACAGTAGGATATATCCAAATTTTTCTGCTACATGGAAAAAGATGAAATCATGAATATGTTTGTGGGTTTAAAAGACAAGAGAGCGCTTACAGATTCTGTGATTGTTCCCTCTTACAACATGCAGGAGGTACAAATAATGCTTCCTTTCAGTCCATCCACAGGAGAGGAGTTCCAATAAATGGACAGAAATATGTAGCATCAGGATCTACGTACAATAATATGGCAGCTGATCCAGCACAAAACATTACCATGCCAAGTCACAACATAGCTCCGCCTATTAAGAGCTATGTCCAAGGAATTGTATGCTAATTTAGTACAGTATTATGAACAATATGCTGCTACTTCCACAACATTATGGTGTGCAAGGGCCTTTGCTGTGATCTAGACGAAATGCCTGTTGAAGACAGTGGAAACTCACTTCAGACAGTGCCATTAGTACCTACTGTATATCGAAGGCGGAAATCTATGTTAGTGGTTGCAGAGTAGGCTGATCTGTGGTCTGACAGCATGCACTCCACCCGGCCAACCAAGTGGGGAGCCTGGCACAAGTAAGCGGAAACAATGCCAAAATTCAATTAAGGGCTGCGTGGTTGCCCACCCCCTACCCACAGGGGGACAATTATGATAAGGCTAGTTTCTTTACGTTGCACTGACACAGATAGGTCTTATGGCGATGATGGGACAGGAAAGGCCTAGGAATGGGAAGGAAGCAGCTGTGGCCTTAATTAAGGTACAGCCCCAGCATTTGCCTGGTGTGAAAATTGGAAACCACAGAAAACCATTTTCAGGGCTGCCGACAGTGGGGTTCGAACCCACTATCTCCTGGATGCGACCTCACAGCTGTGCGCTCCTAACCGCATGGCCAACTTGCCCAGTACTATGATAAGGAAAGTTTGTAGAACTGTTACCATCACATCAAGTGAATGGGTTACCAACATCTCAAAATTCACAAATATTAATTTAGTTACTTGGACATTGCATACATACCAGTACATACTTTTGTATAGGAGGATGTGCATACAAACTGCAAATAAGAGAGGAGAGAGCATAATATATTTCCTGTGTTCTGATGAGAAATGTTCTCCAAAATACAAGATTTTCAGTGAAACCTCCTTTGGTAGAAATGGATGCTTAACCAAAACTATGACTTCTTTACACAAATCATTCACACAATATCACACGACACTTCCACTTCAGTATTTGAATATTATCATACAAATGATGATCTCATATACAGGAACAGACTATGAGTTCAGTAAATCACATGTTTGAATGGTTCATTGCTCTTGAAAATAACTCCACATCACATTTTTTCACTTCCCATTTAGCAGATATGTTTCATGCTGTACTTAATCTCCCTATAATAATATTAATAGTAATACTAATATTAATGATAATAATACATGTCCCATGAAGTTTAAATAAAGTGTTTGATTATATAACAACTGTAGGGCAGGAATTTATAAAAGTCATTATGAATGCAATTAAGACAAATGGGGGTCTGAAACATGCAGATGTATGGCATATTTTGAATTACAACACTGAACATGAACTTAACATTTTTCCACCTTTATGAACAATTATAATGATGTTCTGGGCTTCATAATGATCTCATTTTTTTGCCTATGAGGCTCATACACCGATTCATGGCAACGATGGAATGGGCCTCAGAAGGATGCAACTGTGGCCTTAATTACGGTATGGCCTTAGTATCTGCCTGCCTATTGCAAAGAAGGGAAACCATCTTCAAGATACCTGACAGTGGGGTTCACACCCACCACTGCCCAAGTGCAATTTCATAGATACATGACCACACTGCACAGCCTACTTGTTGGGTGTTTTGTAATACAAAATTAAATATATTGCTAAACAATCATTAGCATTCATAAACCGAAATTGCTTAATTTGAATGTAAAATTAACAATAATAACATTAGCACCAGTGTTCTCCCCAGAAATGTTTGTCAGGCGGGTGGCAAGAATGAGTAGCCGGGCGGGGAATACTACGTAAAACTTCAATATGAATATAAATTTCAATTCGTTCCCCTCAGGGCGTTAACAATAATATCAGACAGGTAAATATTAACTGCACAATTGAACTATTTGAATGTTATTATCATGAACAAGTTATAACAGAGTACGTTGAACGTCTAGTGTTCTATTGCTCCTTCCAAATCATGTAACACTGGACTTAGGCCTCCCACTCGGTTGCTGTGGACATGTGGACTGTCATACAGGTTTGTGATGTCATACGGAATAGAGGGCTCGCATGCGATTCCACGCTAATCTAGACCCCTGCTCGTGACTACATAGTGGTCAAGCTAAACATTTGATCTCCGATGTAACTGATGCAATTATGGTAATGATTTATCATTTAAATTGGCAGATTTACAGTATTTATAGGTGAATTTGGAGCACCCAATGACTCAAATGTGTACCTATTAATAATATTATGTAATTAGCATATATCTAGGTTTAGTCAAGCGGTCTCTAAAACCGGCAGGGTGGTGCACCCATTAGAAAGGTCCTAGGGAGAACACTGAGCACATAAATACCAATTAGTGAAACAACAATTACAGTCCACAGGCTGAAGAGAATAAGAAATTACCTCAATAGTTCTTCATAATAACAACTCTTTACAATGAACGTCATCCACTCAGGAAGGGAAGATTTCTTTCTAAGGGTTATATATCACTGTCAGCACAGACGAGCGATGACTCATTAAAAGTTTATTCGTAGTAGCAGCAGGCGTAGAGATGGTGGTGGCAGCAACAGCACCGGTGATAGTAGTAGTAGTAGTAGCAGTAGCAGAGGCAGTAGGAGTGCAGGTGGTGGGAGCAGCAGTCATAGCAGCTGAAGGCCTTGGCCGAGGACCAGACTCGTGTTCAGGCACACCTACATGCACAAGAAAAAACAATAAGAATGGTACCATTTTTTCCTCCTCTACTACAGTGAATGCAGGGTATTGATTTTCAAATCTCATAATGTCATTCATTCATAAACATGTATTATAAAATTACATTGAGCATATGATATTGTCCACCTAAATATTAAGCACATGAATACATTAACAGTAACTGTATTGAGAGATGTCATACAACTGTTTTTGCTCCATTCATGTTCAGTTGAACTTAAGGAAGAAAACCTAATTGTACTTGCACATTTTATATTCACTGAGTCCAGAAAAGATCCCCTACATGCTGAGAGGATGTTGGAAATAAATTCAAAATGGTACATTCAAATGTTAGAAATTCCCCATCCCCTCCCCCCATGGGCCTGGTTCACCTCTGCTTAGCCAACCCGGTCACTCCAAGCACCCCCAGGGTCACCTGTGCAGACACCAAGTCAACGTAGATCACTGACCAGAACTCCTGACCTCAAACCATCCTCTAAATGAAGAGTGGACACTGCAGTTCAGCACATAATGAAAGCCATCAAAATAGTGAAAAATAAAGAGCCTGTAGTTCTGGGAGGTGACCTAAGTTGTAGAGTTAATAAACCATATCAAAAGACAATGATTATACTATAATTAATAAATGATGAAGGATACAAAGTAATCAACAACTCAATGGAAAAGATATATATAGCCCTAAACAGTACAGTACCACTGACTTAGTTTTTGTGAAAGGCGCCATTGTATGGATTCTAGTGCAACAGATTATGTACACAGATCCGGGAAACATGATGGTAACAAGCAGGTAAATACTAAACAATGTCTTGTCACAAAATAAAGTAGGAATTCATGATGGCAAAACAACTTCAGATACTATTAAACAGTGGGGTGGAGTATTACAGGGTGATCTATCAGTCCGCTTCTATTCAATATCGCCACAGCAGACGTTACAGAAATAATTCTTAACGCAACCAAATTGTACTTATACGCTGATGACCTAGATATAGGTTCTGACAACAAAGATTATCTTCAAGCAACTATGGTCAGCCTTGAAAAATATTCTGAAGATAACAAACTTAAAATTAACCTGGACAAAACGGTACAAATCGTTTTCGGATAAAGAGGCAGTTAGGATAGTGAGCTCATTTAAATACCTCGCCTTCACAATACAGGCAACGTAAAGCCATTGATGGATTATAACAAGGAATAACATTTGCACATGTGTGCACTATTTTGTGAATAATAAATGTTAGGTATTTCAGCTACACTCTGCCTCAAAGAAATGTACACATTTCAACTTACAGGTAAGGCAAGCTCAGGTATGACAGGCATTATAGTCAATTTCATTATGAGAAGCGAGGTTCCCCCTCATCTGGCACTGATGAATTTATGATCATTACCTCTGGAGAGCAATTTGAACTGAATCGCAGGAAAATGTGATAGGTCACAGTACCGGTACTGTGAACAATAATAATAATAACAACTACTTACTTCTTTCCGGGACAGCATCCTTATACAGCATCTTTGATAGGGGTCCTGGATAGCTGGAGTGACGAACGTGCCTCGAACACACAGTGCGGTTCCTCAGCTGCTTTGGGGGAAGCTGCCGCAACCGTTCGACCCTCACAACGTCCAACCACTCTCTGCAAATGTTAGGTCTAGCAACAGGGAAATGATGAAATAAGATTCCCTGTTGCCGGCCTTCTTCGCTATCTGTGTACATTCCACAGATCTGACACCTTTCGTGCATGGTCTGAGACATGAAAAGAAATAGAAGAAAATAATTAAGGACACTGTAATCAGCTTATATTTTTACTGCTAATATCAATACTATCAAAACGATAGTGGCTTATCAGACATAATATAACATTACATCAACTGAATTTTAAGGTGTCTGTTTCCAGTAGGCTTATGTAACTATCATTTCAACCACCATGCAAAAAGGTAATAAAAAGGTGACAGTCAAAAATAATAAAAATACATTTTCGGGAACAGAAGCAACTATCAATCATCAACTTATTAACTTACTTAAGGATGCTTACCTCAAATATCTTGTACTTTTTCTTCAAACACGCAAACGAAGATAATAGATATACGCATCCAAATCAAAGTGAAGCAAAATGTCACAAACGTCAAAAACGTGGTCGTCCCACGTGGTCCAAGGTGTCAAACTCAAATCGACCAATAGCAATCGGAAGATGTTTCTACCAATAGGAGCTGCCGTATTCGTCACGTGGGCTATGGGTGAGTGACGTGATGTACAACAGCGCGCTCACAAGAGTGGAGGGCGAAAGTATTCAGTCTGAGCTGGGCCCTCGGAAGGGTAGGACCTATGCGGGTGACATACCCATGCATGAGAGCGAAATATTGCATTAACGAATGAACTTGCCTAGTCACGAATCAAATATTATTGAGATATTTCATCGAAGATCTGTTCTTCAGACCTAAGGCCTTCGCGAACATTCACCTGTACCTTCAACTTGAAATTATTAAATTACTTGAGCAAAATTGGGATATCCTCACGAATTAAGAAGTGCATCGATTAACATGGACTTTCATTTTCTTCATCTGAAGACACAAATATTAGACTACACTGCATTCGTCTCGAATAATCCATATTCACATTACAACCTAATCAACACCAGGCTTAATAATATTACAACATAACATGTGAAAAACTCAGTTTCACGAAGATTCATATCATGCGCAATTATTCCACATACTTTACATGTACAGTGTATCACCATGACGACTCTAACTTGTCGCATCCTAATATCAAATATGTGTAGCCACGAAATATAAGGACCTACCATCGTCCTACAAATACAGAATATCCACTTAAATGCGTCTCGATGATTAATTAATCCAATTAATTATCACATGCCACAATGCACATATTCTCATTAAATTCATACACGGAATTCAGACTTAATATCCCGATGACACGTTATCTCAAACACGAGGTACAAGTAGAAGTTCCATTTCAAGGAAAATATTGAAAATATTGACAAAATATCCTTTCATCAAATCCATCGGACATAAATTAACTCATATTCGTAACGAAATTCACTCAGTAAGCAAAGATGGTTTCGATAACACATGGATAACTCTATCAGAACCCTCGCTGTCAAATTCATGGCCACATGGTCATTAAGCAATCGCATGTGCTAATTTTCCGACATATCCGAGCGAAAGATACAACCATAAAAATGGGTCAAAATAAATTACTAAGAAGAAAGAAAGAATAGGACAAAACTACATAGAACAGATATAAATGAGACGTAACCGACTTAACTTAAGGAGATATCTTCACGTCTGGAAGTTTGGATTCTCAATCAGCCATTCTAGGATGAAAGAATCTGCATCCCGCCGCCGCCGACGGTGGTCGATGGTTTAGAACTTCATGGTGAAGCACAGGTAATCCATAATACGAAGTTCCGTCCTCTTCTGGAAATGATCAAGTCCAGGTCCTCCACGTTTACTCGTGAGAAAGCTGAAACTTACACAAAGTGCTTTAGAATAAACTCCAAACACACACGTAACTGTAATTTGGAAATGACACGTACTTAAGGGATTAATATCTGCACATTCGACGTCTGATCACAACACTGTTCTACGTTGTAGACAATTATCAGAAGTGTAGAGCACAGGAGTGAAGTCACTATTCCTGACGACAAAATTCACGATGTTCTACGTTGAAAATCTTGCTGGCAAGGACTCTGAGCAACTGAAGATGATAGTTCGGGAACATGTCAGTATGTGAGAGTGAGTCCTCTTATCACATGACTTAAATATCGTGTCTGGTGCTCATGAACGGAAGTAAAGTCAATTGAGATATTGAATTCTTCTACCGTATGAATATATAATTTTATCACCATTTTAGCCAAAAGGTCGTGTAAATTAGTTCAAAAATTTTAGTTTTTAATTTATATCATCTAAACGTGCTACTATTCATCCAGTTTATTTTAATTTAATCCATGAGCATTCCGTAATTGTGCATGTCACGCCACCAAAGATATTATAAATATTTCATTCATATCGTTCCTCGCAATTACAAGTGACACGCGCTAGCAACATTTTTTCTCTCGCCAACCTTCATTTTCTTTTTGTTAGTCGACCAGCCACCCTCTCTACGTCAAAAAACTTGTTCTCGTCCACGAGCCAAGGTCGCGCACCCTCCCTCTCGCCGACAAGCGAACACAAGCCACACACCAACACCTGTAGCTGTCAGCTGTGTCCTAATTACGGCCACAGTAAGTATATTCATTGTCTGGATTGGGATTTGGGTAGGTACCTACCATTTTCCTGGAGAGAATAAAATACATCTACAGAAAACTATATTTTGTATAGCAACATCATTATTATTATTATTATTATTATTATTATTATTATTATTATTATTATTATTATTTTCGATGTGAAGTATATCAGAAAATGTTTTGTGGAAACATATCAGTAATGGCTCGTCCTACCAGTAAGATAATTGAACAAAAAGTGTTAAAATATAATACTCCAACAACTTTTATCATGCGTACTCTTCTAAAGTACCGAGCTCGATAGCTGCAGTCGCTTAAATGCGGCCAGTATCCAGTATTCAGGAGATAGTGGGTTCGAACCCCACTGTCGGCAGCCCTGAAGATGGTTTTCCGTGGTTTCCCATTTTCACACCAGGCAAATGCTGGGGCTGTACCTTAACTTAGACCACGGGCGCTTCTTTCCCATTCCTAGGCCTTTCCTGTCCCATCGTCGTCATAAGACATAACAATGTCGGTGCGACGTAAAACAAATAGCAAAAAAAAAAAAAAAACACTTTTCTAGAGTATGTATACATATAAGTACATGTGCAAATCGCTCAGAAGTCCACCTTAACTCCGTCTCTGCTTAAGATAAGTGTAATTAATTGAAACCTAGTTTTCCTTGTACTTAAATTACATTTGTGTCCGATCATTGCAGTAGATTTGGTATGATTACAAAAAAGTCACCGGGCGAGTTGGCCGTGCTGTTAGGGGCGCGCAGCTGTTGGCTTGCATCCGGGAGATAGTGGGTTCGAACCCCACTATCGGCAGCCCTGAAGATGGTTTTCCGTGGTTTCCAATTTTCACACCGGCCACGGGCGCTTCCTTCCCATTCCTAGGCCTTTCCTATCCTACCGTCGCCATAAGACCTATCTGGGTCGGTGCAACGTAAAACAAATAGCAAAAAAGTCAATCATACAAAAATGAAACCGAAAATCCAATATTGATCATTACACACATTATCGGAGATAAGATAGACTTATTAGCCGAAAATTCGAAATTTACATGGAGAAAGACAATAATTGTTAGTTAATATACCCATACATTTCTTGTTATAGAAATATCCAGTTCGTTGTCTGAATGGTCAGTGTACTGGCGAATTCAGGGAGTCGTTGGCTTGGTTCCTGGCAGAGTCCGAGATTTTAACTGCGTAACGGTACTAGGTGTTGTGGATTATTTTAATGCATTTTCATCAACTACACACAAGATATCACACTTTTATTTAGTATCTATTTAGCGTATGATGCTACAGTTAACAATCGACTATGTACAAATTCTTAACAAGCACAAAT